>NC_139626.1:70528320-70673320 GCF_964638095.1 Poromitra crassiceps | reverse complement strand
TTAGGCAGATAACAACAAGTTAGATGGCTAATAGTTAAATGACGTTGTGTAGACAGCTGTTTGTGTTACACATAGGCCTACAAGTAGCAGAGGCTAGCGTTAGCCACTCTACCCAGTGAAGAAATGCATGGGCCATCTACATCTTGTTAAAAACCTTCCACGTTTCTTGGAGTAAAACGTAAAAAGGCATCGGTTGCAAACATCTATTTTGTGCTCATTCTGGATATATCAATACACCATTTAATGGTGTTATTCGGCCGTTTAACGTTAACGTACATAATTCCGTTTGCTTTCGCGGCTAACAATTGATTAAACTAACGTTACAGAGTACAGACCATTGTTAGTGTGTTGCTGCTCACGTTAATTTACTGCGTGCATATTCTTCTGTTTGCGTGCACGGCCATGTAAGATGAGATCAAAACTAACGTTACAGACCGTTACAGTCTGTGACTGTTAGTCTGTAAATCGTTTGTATTATTTATTTCCTTTTACCCCCACACTGATGCAAGCTCTATTTTGGACCAAACAGGCTTGAGATGAGCCATATGAAGCTGCTAGAGTCCAGCAGCTGCATAAATACAAAAATGTGAAATTATTATCGCTTATCGGACAAGAGAAGCAGATATTTGTCTGTTATAGGTATCAGCTCAAAAATCCCTCCTAGCAGCATCATAAAAGGCATTCAAATAGCTATTTTATTTTTCTAATGTAGCTCCCTTTGTTTGTTTCAGGTTGGGCCAATGGACAGCTTTGTCAGAGACACATTGGCGGAGTGGCAACTTCAAGACCTCGTAGATAGTTTTAAAGGTAAGGTTTCTATTTTATTTTTTATAAATATTCTTATGGAAAATTATTATTTCTTTAGCCATAGCTTGGCCTCGCCTGCCCTATTGGCACGCCCGTGTGTGTGTGTGTTGCTCTCACTAAATATTATTGCATCAGTGATGTCACAATGCCTCCATGTGTATGTGTTTGTGTGCCCCCCGCCCCCCTTTTTGTTTTAATACATATAAAATTGTACTTCAACAAACTGTAATGACTAGTCTTCATGTCCTCAATCTTTCTTGTTCACCTCTCGTCCATCTCTCTCCGCTGCATAGCTGGGTTTCGGAGGAGCCGGCCTTGTCCATGGACACCAATGTGAAAATCATGCAGGCCAGCCTGAAGGCCACGTGCAACGCCGTCAAAGAGAAAAAGACCTGTGACTCCCTCTGCCTGCAAGTGTTCTCGAGTCCAGGAGTCCAAGTCCAGGACTCGTGACTCGACTCGAGGCACTCGTGACTCAGACTTGGCTATCCGCCTCTTCAATGAGACCCGAAAGCCTCCACAAGCCCATGCCCCCCATGGACTTATCCCACAGACACTTGAAGACACTTGACATCTTTCATTTCAATCAGGAGAGACTAGAGACCAAGGATGAATAAAGTGATATTTATTACAATAAAGTGAATAATTTACTACAGAAATAATGATGAGAATAAAGTATTGTTATTAGTCTTTGGCGGTTAGACACCGCAGGGAGATCTTGAGAGACCTGCACCAGCCCAGATCAGCATCCAGATATATCCCCCTGCAGTGTCTAGATACTGGTGGTGCTGGTGATCTCCTTCCGAGACTCATGATGACTCTTCCGACTGAAGAATGGGATAGGTCTGCGATGACCGGGAGGAGAAGGGGAGGAGGAGGGTGCGAGCCTGACAGCAGCGATGATTGAGAGGCTGAATGAGACAGAAACAAGCATATTTAAGGAACCCGCCTCCAAGCAATTGGCTTACGACTGGGTTGTGGAGCAACGTGATAGGCTTACACTGGAGGTGCGTAGGGTGAGAGGTGATGAGAGCAGTGATGTGACACTATGCAATTGGTTAACAGAGACTGGGCGGCAACCAGCTGATTGTTCATTGAAACCCGGAAATTGACAGCTTATTATGATCTTGTGAGTAGATTGAAGAGTGGAGATATAAAGTGAATTAAGGAAGTGTAAAAGATATTAGTCTTCCTGCTTGAACTTACGTTGAGAACTACATTTCAATCAGGA
The DNA here is from genome assembly GCF_964638095.1 of Poromitra crassiceps. Taxonomy (NCBI): domain Eukaryota; kingdom Metazoa; phylum Chordata; class Actinopteri; order Beryciformes; family Melamphaidae; genus Poromitra; species Poromitra crassiceps. The sequence continues at coordinate 70,671,282 of NC_139626.1, read as the reverse complement.
GAGACTAGAGACCAAGGATGAATAAAGTGATATTTACTACAGAAATAATGATGAGAATAAAGTATTGTTATTAGTCTTTGGCGGTTAGACACCGCAGGGAGATCTTGAGAGAGCTGCACCAGCCCAGATCAGCATCCAGATATATCCCCAAAAGTGGTGCAGCTTAGATCAGCATCCAGATATATCCCCAAAAGATAGGCGCAAGCCCAGAAAACACAGCACTATGAATTTCCCAAATGAAAATGAACTTACCAGTAAAAGACGAACAGGCAGTACTATCTTACCAGGAAGGCGTGATCACTGAGGGATTAAACATAATTAAGCATGGCAGAACATATATCATTGATTAGAGGCAGCCGAATTTCATGAATGAACACAAGAGCACCCTGAAATTAGCATTAGGAGCATAACCAGCAATGCTAGTCTGTTAGAAATGACCTGCATGATTAAAGTCAGCAATGACCCAAGACAGTAATGACTTGCTTGATGCTTAAAAGTCAGCAAAGCCCTGCACTAGTATGGCCAGCACTGGCTTAAAGGGCTGCAGAGGATAAAGTCAGCAATGACTTACATAATTGAGGTCAGCAATGACCAAGGTCAGCTATGACCAACATGCATGAACATGTCAGCCTTGACATGGGGTCAGCACTGACCAGCATGATAGAGTTTAAGGTCAGCAATGACCACTGACCAACATGATAGAGTTTCAGGTCAGCAATGACCAGCACGATTATGTCAGCCTTGACAAAGGGTCAGCAATGACCAGCATGATAGAGTTTAAGGTCAGCAATGACCAGCCTTGACATGGGGTCAGCACTGACCGGCATTATAGAGTTTAAGGTCAGCAATGACCAGCATGAATATGTCCGCCTTGACATGGGGCAGCACTGAGCTTAATCAGCTGTGGATGAAAGTCAGCATTGACATGCACTGATAGCATTACAGCTATGTGGCTATGAATTTAGGATGAAACGACAGCAAGACCTGTAGAGTTAGCACGACAATTATCACAGCCCAATAAAATCCCCAAAATATGTTAACACTTTGAGTGCCACGGCCCTTGGGCAAAAGGTTGCTTGCTGTGCCACATAGGCCGCAATGCATTTTAAAACAGTCATATAATTTCTTTAATAATTACTATGTAAACACTGAACACGCACAAATAACGATGAGACTCTCTTCTATCACCTGCAAAAAAAAGTTTATTGATCCCATTTTCCGTTCTTTAGTTATGAGCCGGAGAAGATAGCTTGATTGAACGAAAAACAGACCTTTTTTTCTACGAGCTGAGATAATGAGCCTTTTGTGAAATTAAACATTTCAAGCACATCACTGACTCTGAAGCTAATTTTCTGATGTACTCACACCTCAAAAATAATTTCCTTCAATAAAACAGTGAAGGCAAGGGAATTTTGTTTGGAAGAATAATATTTTTAGCTGCAAGCAGCAGCGCTGGCCCCTGCGTGCGCTGCTGGTTGCAGCTTCTTGCTGATCTTTTGCTGCTGGTGGGCATCGGATATTCTGGCTTGCGTTTGCCAACCCTGTCCTGCTGTCTGGGTCTGTCTGGGCAGTGCTGTGTGCTGCTCTGCGTGCCCCACCTCCCCCCCTCCTCCTCCCCCCCCCGTTGTGGGAGGAGTGTCTCTCTGCTCTACTCGGCTCTGCTGTTTGCTCTGCCTGTGCTCAGCACTGAAAAAGTCTGCTAGATCCAGCTTTTTTACAGCCGCGTGTACCAGCTCTCATGCTTCCAGTTGAGAATAATAACAAATCCACGGCTGATCATGCGAATGGGTGTTGCAGCGGACACGGAGGCTGTTGCAGCGGACACCGAGGTGCTCAATTGTGATAGCAGATTGGCTGCTGCAGGGGCACAGCTAAACGTTGCTTCAATGAAGCCGCTGCATACGGACGGATGCGATGCGATTTCCTTTTCCCCAATGACTTCTTCTGTGTTTTACTCCACGTTCTCTCATCTGGAGAGCGCTGTCGCCACCTAAGGGTTCTGTAAAATACTGGCTGGCACTCTATACGGTAAATTTCTAATGACGCCATATGGCGTCGCTGGCACTCAATGTGTTAACATGTAGGCATTCTGACGTTAATTTAAGAAATACTGCCGCCTAGTGGCCGCTTTTAGATAAAAACAAATACAACAGGCAGAGTGACCCAACACCAAATAAAGATGTACAATACAAGTTCATCTTAATGTTAGGTGTAGCTGTGTAGACTTTGAACTAGAACCTATTTGTCTAAAATGTGTTTAAATATGATATCAGAGGCTTAACTTTTCACTGTAGGAATTTTAAGACAGGGGAAGGACTGTCTTAAAGTTAAGAAAATAATCTAGAACAAATCTGAGAACCTTTATTTCAAAAATACCATTTATTCTTAAGTTTTTTCGTAGGAAGAAACATAAGAAGAACGGAAAGAAAATACATCCGAACATTTTTTGAGAATAGCATTTTATCCTTTGTTTTTCTTAACACATTGAGTGCTATTGGAAATTAGCAAAGTTGACCAATCAAATAGATGGAAAAAGGATTTGCAATCAAGATGACTCAATTTCCCGTGTTCGTTAATTCTGGTGGAGAGTAAAAGTGAAAGAGAACAAACGACACCAAGCCTTGGACTGAATTCAGGTCTCCTCCAAATGAAGTAGCAAAGTTTATTTCATCAAGCATTGGGTTATATACAATCAAAAAAGAGGCTGGATCTTAATAGGGGAGTCTCCATGTGTGGCTATGCAGATTGCCAATTTCGCTATTCTCATTGGACGCTTATCTTCACCCGTCAACCGTCCTGGGGGGTGTGCTTACAGGTGGCTCAAACTGTGTACGTGCACATACATACACATGCACACAGAACATCCTGCGCACACACATGCACACACACACTCAGAACATCCTGCGCACACACATTCAGCATCTCATACGTCACAGGCGTATAACTAAACTAGTGGAAAAACCCTGTGGTTAAACCATGCATCGCTTCTTGTAAAGGCCCCCCGTCTATCGACTCCCCCTTCCCTGAAGAGGAGCGAGGACAGGAAGTCTCGACAGGAAGCCTGTGCCTCTCTCTGCAGTTGAACACCTGGCAGGATGTCTATGCATCAGTGTGCAACTCTGCAACTTTGCAAAACTCTGTCTCCACTGAGACAAGACGACGCAACACCTCTTAACCACACTAGGCATGGAAATAAACGTCCATCTTACTTTAGATAACTGAACTGTCGACACTTTTGTGTGTCGACCTCAGCAGAAATGTCAAATGGGGACAGGGGATCTGTCTGCAAAACATTTTCCCTTTCTACGTTTATGAGGATGATCTTTGACCTTAAGGAAACTTGGATCAATTCCAACAGACCCCCTGTTTACATAATTTACTTATGTAACTAAATAGTTGAATTTATCCAATCTAAATCAATAATCATTTACCTGTATTTTGTCCTAACCCTTCAATTTTATAGCAGCATTTGAAACATATTAAAAAGGTATTATAAAAATAAAGATAAAATAAAATCCAATAATCATAGTATTAAAATACACAACTCAAATAAATCTGTTCCAGGATTCATGACCTCTTGTCTTCAAGCTCCATATTTCCAAGGACTATGTAAACTTTCTTCCACCATCCAGGCCATCGTTATGACCTTTCAGAGATCCTTCTATTCCTCGCTTGAGTCCTTCGGACCTTCCCGAAGGACGCAGTCCCAGGCTAGACCCCGTTCCACTGAAGCTGACTCAAGTGTGCTGCCTCGACAACCCCACTTAGCCATCTTCAGTCTCCTGCTTCCCGGTGTTTTCTTTTCAAAAACCCCGATCACAGGAGCACTACTCGCCTACTAACTCATTCGCTTTTGGCTTGTAGTGGCCTGACTGTACATTGAGCTGAGCGCGGCGGCCACATTGACATTCAGTCCAACATGGTCTTACTGCCATCTGCGACCCAACCGGCAGATGACCCAGATCGATAGCGACCGCCAACCCACCTCTAAGGTGGATCCCGTAGTGGTGATTGGCCACCCGGTTGGAAGCCGACGGTCTGATCCCTACCCCACTTTGCTATGGGCATAGGAACTTTGACACGTTTACATCTGCCTAGCCTGTTCACAGAGTGACTCCTATCCCTGAAGCCCACTCTGCTAGGTGTGGACTGTCATCCACGTACCACGTGTTGCCCACACACCTACATGCGACACACACGCCGACTAGACGGTACCACAGCAGTATGTTCATTCATACTTCAAGACACAGGGGCCTTCAGTCCTCTCCCCAGCACTATATTGCGATTTAACGTGCCCTCAGACCTTCGCAGGTCCGCCGCCGCCTGTTGTGGACTAGGTTCGGGGGGGCCCAATCCCCCTCCCTAATCCGCAGCAAAACTGATCTTTCCTTTCATTCTGTAACATAGCCTGTACTCCATTAGCATTGCAATTTGAATCATTTTTAAACGTACCCTTCACTTATTATCGCAACTGTTATACTGACTATCCTGGCCGGCTCGAGGCACCGCCCTCTTTGTGCATAGATGATTGACATATCTCCAAACTCCTACTCAGGCATCAAAGCCCATGCCGTCCACCAAACTAACAGTCTTAGGTAATTTTCCAGTCTCCTGGTTCCCCGATGTCTCCACTTCCTGTGTACAAAAACAGACACAGTCAAATCTCAACATCAACACACTTGACCCATAATCAGCTAACTTTTCCTAATTTGTCATACTATTTCTTCCCATACCCCAGTTCCCAAACTCTGCCCTCTTGTCCCAATTTATACAACGAATGCATGAAAATGTACTTAGATCCCCATTATGTAAAAATAAAAGCCGCACATTAAAATTGTAGTCAAAAGATCGGAATTTGTGATCTCAAAAAGAATCAACACAAACCTATAACAAATATAATCTCACTCCATGACATGACACTGATTTTTTGTCTCTAGTCATTTACTGAACTAGCTTAAGTGTAGTGCTTTGGTGAAAGTTTCCTGTATGACATCTCCACCCAGCATTATCTCACAGTGTGCCTGTTTTCAGACAAACTATTTTAATTACGAGTCATTAGTACAACAAGTCTCTCCGGCAGATGATGTTTGAAATGTGACCCCCTCCCCAATCCTTTACATCTGGTTATAATGACTTTCCCCCCTAGACTAGATGGCTCCTGGGGTGCATTTCAAGCTTACAGCGTTTTCAATGTACTGACTTTGTGGTTTTGTGACATGTCTGTGATACTGAGCTACTGGATATCTTTCAAGACTTCATGGAGGCTGGCTAGACCTCCCAGTTCACTAGTGTGTGGAGGCTGGCAAGACCTCTAGATGGAACAGTAACAGTTAACATTGTTTACATACTTCAAATGCACCTAAGGACAGTCTGTCCTAAAAAGTCATTGTCTTAATTCATAGACAAAATTTTGAACCCTCTTCCCGTCTCCTAGTGTAAATTTCGCTATGTGTAGCTCATCTCAAACGGAAAAATGTTGGTGTATTTTACCTGGGTTTGTGTTAGTTCCTTTATAGAGATAACGGAGGGAATTCTCAAGTTAATCAACAAAGCCTCCATTTATGCAAATTTGTCAACTAAGCAAACTCATCGTATGTCTGTTGTTCTTCTATGAGTTTCTGCAAACTTTCTATTCAGTGAGTATTACTATATAATGTGCAGTATTCAGTGTTCCCCACCGTTGTAATTAATTTCCCGGTTCAATCTATTTTATTTTCCATAACTTATTATATGTGACAATGTGTTTTTGCTGAGATTTAACCGAGCCACACAGGAAACGGACACAGGGGACCCACGAAGCACTGTGTGTTCCTCTTTTTACCCATGCACTCCACAATTCACCAAATGATACAACACTCAACTCCATTCAGCCAACAAAGTAAACCGTGCCTCCAGTTTTAGCAGCATAGTCCCCAATGAGGACCACAAATGCCGGAGGCACAGGGGCGACCGTGCCTGATCAGTTAGCAGCTGATGCTCTCACATGGGGCGGGAACTTCGATCACTGAAAGCCGCGTTCCCCCTCTTCGATCTAAACTAATCAACCCACTATCAATACTCAACCCCATTCCCCCTCCATTCAACAATGAACGATCAGCCCGCATTAATCAGCACTGATCAATTCCCACTCCATTCACTCCTCAACCAATCAATCATTACAACACAATAACAATCACACATGATTATTCACACGCTGCAACCCCTCCATTCCTTCGCTCTCTCAAACACCCCGTTTCCTTATTCTCAAACATGCTGCTGCCTCTCTCCTGTGCCTGTACAACCGTGCCTGTTCTCTGCCTCCACCAGCAAAACTACACCACGTCATTCTGTAGGCACTTCCGCCATCAGGAACTCCACACTCGCTACTCTCCCTATGTTGCCTTCTTTGCTCACATCATAGATGCACGCACGCGACTCCTCGCCAATCTTGACCCCGCTTATATAATCAACATCCGGGGTATGTCACCCGGAGATTCTAACACCGTTCCTCGATTGTATTTAGCGCTATTCCTCTTTGATCAATTATCCCAACGCGTTAACCCTTATCTACTAAGTACATGCTATATTTTAACCAATATCTATTCCCCTCGTAAACCCTTGACGCGTTTGTTCACTCAGGCGGAACAAAACTTTACCCAAAACATATTTCCACCCGGACCCCGTCACAATGCTGCTCCCATAGCTCTCACCGTTTCCATTCTTCTAACCGATAGTGCAAAATTTTCACTCCGCTTAAAATGTGCTAATCTCGCTATCTTAACTCTCCCCTTTGATGTGATTATCGCGCTTTTCGCTACTTTACCCGACGGACTTAAAATATAATTTAGTTCGTTATTATTTAACTTGTTGCATAGTTCATGCTAAATGGCTAACTGCTTTAGCATCACACGAGCTGTCTGTTTGCATAGATACTTGCCATCCTCCCAGGGCGCATAATTGCGTATATTGACTGTTCGATATGTCTACGCTTAAACCATCTATCCAGTATGACCCAGATAGTTACTAATAAGGCAATTAGGATAGGGTTTATCACCCCCATCGCCACCAAAAATCTCCAGGACTGGAGCAGAACATCTGTTGTAAGGACCGGTTCAATAACCACTACCCTCGTTCCGTTGCTAATCGCTTCTCTTAAAAGGGGAATCTCTATTATGATATGGCAAAAATACTGTCCGCTGTGGCCGTATCTAACATTTGATAACGTGTAATTAGAAGTAATTACACCCGCCTCCCCTTGACTCTGCTTCACAGAGTTGTTATATACTTCAGTGGAAAGTCTGTGTTGGCAGTATTCTGGAGTTCCCACTCTGTTAAAACACCAGTTTACCCTAACTTTACGCTCGGCTTTAAAACTACATTCCAGAGTCAAGTACGACCCAAGAGGAATCTTCACCTCCCCCGATGGATTATCCAGAATATGCAGATTTGGATCTGACATAGATATCATTGTTACTGTTAGCAACAGCAGAATTGAGCGTTTCTGCCACATTTCTATTTTTAGCATATCAGAGGCGATCTCTCATACTCCTATTCCTCCTAATTTTGTTTGAGTTCTAATTTATATGGCTAAACAGGGCATTCAAATTATTTTATTTAAACTCGCTCCGGTTTCTGTCAAAAATCTCAAAGTTCACTGTCAATAGTACAGTCTTTCTCAATGAACCTATTCTCAACTTCCTATAACCATATCAAAGGTCGCCACAAGAGCCACGCTTGCCGCAGCCGCTTCCTTCTTAGAACACTGCACCCTCTGTTATATGTCTCTTCAAGAACAACTTACTTTCCCTTCTAATGTCTTCCTATAATACAATGAAGCGCCGGGAGAATCAGTAGTCCTATTAATGAAAACTCTATATCCATCCAATTTGAAAGTTCGACTATTTTTTCAGTAAAACCCTCTATTGAATGTGTTTCAAAATAGCCGATTACCGTGGCATTCTCACAATGAATTATACTCCACACATGCCACCCTGTTATTGTGGTTTCTAAAACTCCCCCTATTTTAATAAAAATTATCAAGGCAGGCATATAAAATCACTTCACCCCCCTCAATTGTCAGTTTTACTCTGACAAGGCGTCCCTTGTCAGAATCGAACTGTCACTTTGAGCCCAACTGCACTCCCTCTCCAAATCCAGGAGTGTGGCTAATTACACAATTTATTTATCCCTCTATGTTATACAGAAAATGTACTTCAATCTCCCTGCGGTTTTGATCCTAAATCTAACAAGTTTTTTCCTCGTTCATCTTGCTTCAGTCCAGACACACAAGCAATGGAACCCTATTGTCTATACCAGGACTATTATCGGACTATCGGACTGTCGGAATTTCGGACTGTCGGACCTTCGGACCGTCGGACCTTCGGACCGTCGGACCGTCGGACCTTCGGACCGTCGGACTGTCGGACCTTCGGACTGTCGGACCTTCGGACTGTCGGACCTTCGGACTGTCTCAGTTGTTCCACCCTCTCTACAATCCTGTTTTCCCCTAGATCCCGGAACGATATATCTAAATACTATGAGGTATTGGAAATACTTATAAAAACCCAATTTAGATGAATTCTAAATAAAAATAAAAAAAAGTTTATTTTCTGACACCACTGTAATGAACAAATTATTTCGACTTAATTGTTCTACTCTTTCTACTATTCTATTTCCCCCTAGATTTTGGCACAATATATCTGTTGTTATGAGGTATGTGAAATAATTATTAAAAAGAAATTTGGATGAATTCTAAATTTTAATAAAATTTTTATTTTTATTAGTGTAGACGCCACCGATCCTTCTACTTCTGCACTATCTCTGCGGATCGACGTCTTATCGGCTTATCTATGCCTTAGCTCTAGTGTCCGGCAGGGGTTGGTCAGTAGCGGCTTATCTACGCCTTAGCTGTATTGGTCAGTAGAGCATATCTACGCTTATCGGCTTATCTACGCCTTAGCACTGGTCAGAATCTGTTCCTTCGGCTAGACTCCTAACTTAAGGTATCGAGGTAGCAGTGTGCCAAATTTCACTTTCACTATCTTATTAGTTATTTTGACTTCAATTATCCACCCCTTAGGGTTGTCCAAATAATTCCTAGATTCTGGAACAATATGTGTACATGTTATTGGGTATTTAGAATACTTAATAAAAATAAATTTGGATGATTTCTAAATTTTAATAAAAATAAAAAATTTATGTTTTGATCTGTAAATGTATCTTCCTATTATCCAAAACTCTCGCGCTTTAGGAAAAATAACTTCAAATCTTATCCTCTTAAAGAAACAATTACTAAACCCAGCTATTCATCTCTCCTGGCAGAGTTGTAGAGTAATAGCACCACACACGCCCGTAATGAAAGTGGATTTGGGCCGTAGTGCCCAGAACCTAGTGCCCAATGAGCAAGCTTCTAGTGAGTTTAGTGGTTTCGCACATTGCTTCAGACCCACCTCTCACCGGCTCATTGCGTGGGGTTCACCCAGCACTGTGACCGTGCTCACCGGTAGTCACGTGTTAGCGAGTGCTAACAGGTTCTTTTTTAAATTCCACTTTCAATTACACACAGTTTCAGAGTCAGTGCTGACTTAGAGCACTATCAACAGACTTCTGAAATTCCTCCTTGACAGTAATTGGTTAGACAAATACAGTTTTGCAGATTATCAGAAAAACGTTGCCAGTGCTTGAGTGTCTTCCAAACCCTCAGGTCAACCCCTCACACTTTCTCATGGAACTCTCCAAAACGTTTCTAGTGCTTGATTATTCTTCCAAACCCTCAGTTAGGTCAAACCCCCACACTTTCCCGTGAAACTGTCCCTATGTCCCTAGCGTTTGATTGTCTTTCAAGCCCGTAGCTTGGTCAAACCCCCACGCTACCCAGAACTACTCCTAGTGTTTGATAATCTTCCAGAACCTTAGTCTGGTCAACCCCCACACTACCCCTGGAATATTAGGCTATTACTCCTACTCAGTTAGGTAAAAATGTCCTATAAATAATTTATTCTCCAGATTTAATGTCGGCAATTCACATTCCTACCTTCAATCAACCTCTGAGCATCAGACCGATTTACATATGCCAAAGGTGCAGACTTCAATATAATAGGCTCCGCTTACCTTGGACGAGGCGGCCACCCTTGTCAGAGGTCTGATGCCCAAAGAAAGATCGAAGTCTCTCCTACTCAGAGAACGTCGGCGTCACCAACTATTGGAAATTAGCAAAGTTGACCAATCAAATAGATGGAAAAAGGATTTGCAATCAAGATGACTCAATTTCCCGTGTTCGTTAATTCTGGTGGAGAGTAAAAGTGAAAGAGAACAAACGACACCAAGCCTTGGACTGAATTCAGGTCTCCTCCAAATGAAGTAGCAAAGTTTATTTCATCAAGCATTGGGTTATATACAATCAAAAAAGAGGCTGGATCTTAATAGGGGAGTCCTCATGTGTGGCTATGCAGATTGCCAATTTCGCTATTCTCATTGGACGCTTATCTTCACCCGTCAACCGTCCTGGGGGGTGTGCTTACAGGTGGCTCAAACTGTGTACGTGCACATACATACACATGCACACAGAACATCCTGCGCACACACATGCACACACACACTCAGAACATCCTGCGCACACACATTCAGCATCTCATACGTCACAGGCGTATAACTAAACTAGTGGAAAAACCCTGTGGTTAAACCATGCATCGCTTCTTGTAAAGGCCCCCCGTCTATCGACTCCACCTTCCCTGAAGAGGAGCGAGGACAGGAAGTCTCGACAGGAAGCCTGTGCCTCTCTCTGCAGTTGAACACCTGGCAGGATGTCTATGCATCAGTGTGCAACTCTGCAAGTTTGCAAAACTCTGTCTCCACTGAGACAAGACGACGCAACACCTCTTAACCACACTAGGCATGGAAATAAACGTCCATCTTACTTTAGATAACTGAACTGTCGACACTTTTGTGTGTCGACCTCAGCAGAAATGTCAAATGGGGACAGGGGATCTGTCTGCAAAACATTTTCCCTTTCTACTTTTATGAGGATGATCTTTGACCTTAAGGAAACTTGGATCAATTCCAACAGTGCCACAGCGCTTCAGTAAAATTGTTTGCAGCCTGTGCCAGATTCACTTCCATTCAGTTGAAAACAGCTATAGAATTTTTTCTATTAGGGCTATATTGACAGGGCTGGACTTTAATGAAACATTGAACACTCCTGCTTCTTCCAAAGAAGAAATTTTGTTTCTAGACAGTTCCATTATGAAATGACAGCCTGTGAAAAAAGTGCACTTTCAAGGGTTTTCTGTCGTTTTTTTTTACTTTCCAAGATATAGTCACTTTTATGAATACCTTTTGAATACCTTTTTGCCTGCGTGCCCCCCCCCCCCTCTCCACCTCTGAGCTGCGGGCTCCTCCCCACACGCACAGAGTTTGTTTTCTCACAGACTCCGTTTTTGCCCCGGACGTATCCCAGCGCGCAACAAGGAAATGCCAAACGCGACTGAACGAAAAGGCTTGGCCGTTCGGCTTCGGATGCTGGCTTTCTGGCAGGGAATCGTGTGGAGATAGATAAAAGCAGAAGAGCTCAGTTGTGAGCGCGGATGCAGCCGAGCCCACTGTCCGCTGCAGACAGAGCAATCTATACGGCTCTGGCTGAAGCATGTATCGGTTTCCCCTTTGATCACGTCTTTCCCTGCTGTCTCCTGCACAAAGTAAAGGATCTGAGGTGGGTGGCGCAGCTCCCGTGTCGATGTTTAAGGTGGCGCCGTGTGATCCCTTGAAGGGATTCATGCTCACTGGCTAGGTACGACCTTAAACAGCAGAATTATGGAATAATATGAATTATGATTTTAGGACGTCCACAGACGTCCTTGGCACTGAACGTTACTTTTTTTTAGGACGTCCAGAGACGTCCTTGGCACTCAATGTGTTAAGACCAAAGTTAAGAAAAAAATGGCACTTGAGAAGATTTTCTTTCTTAAGAAGGTTTTGTGAATCCGGCCCCAGGTCACCAATAGGCAAGTCAAAACATAAGCCCATGTTCACCGTTAGGTTCTGTAGCCTACATCTAATTGACAGTTTTCATTATAGTCTTTTACATTGCATACAATGTATTGAATACTAGCCAAAGGTATGTATAAAAATATACCATGTTCAGTTTAATTCCTGTTTATTCGTATTTCAGTTTTTGTCATTTCTAACGAGATGATTTTGCATAATATATTTTGATGACACACCACTTCATATGTACAGAAGTAGTCTATCGACAGCATTTTGTATATTCCTCAATCAGATAACAAGTCTGAAGTGAAGAAACCATAGAAGTTTTAGTGTAAATTATTCATGTGAATGTAGAACTTTACCTTCCTACTTCAGGTCTTTGTAATTCAAGTTTGCAGTTACATCTGTAAGTTTAACTGTGCACACTACAAGTGATGGAAAAATCTAACTGGATTGTGCTGTTCGTGTGAAGGCTTCAGCAGTTTTACAGGTCAAAGCATACTACTTGTATCATTCTTTTGGTTTTCAGGTCATACAGATATGCCGGATATCGTCAGTTTACATGGTGGATGCATGGCAGGCTGGGGAGAAGGATCCGCAGAGTCATTCAATCATGTGCAGTTAACAAAATAAGAAGAGTCTATCCTGAACCAAGTGGAATCTATACAGGGTTTATAGCTTTAGATATTGATGATGCAGAAGTAGATGAAGCATGGAGAGATTTTAATGATTTTTAAACTGCATATTTGAATGCATTTCATTGGGAGCACGAGTTACAGTATGCACAGCTCAACAAAATAGGGTATCAAACAAAACATGTTGTTTTAAAATAAAAATGCCTTTACAAAATGTGCCTGACATGTAAACAGTGACCTCTTGCCCTCAAATTAAAGTTCATGTGGATTGGAACAATGTTGGTGTGTACCTCATGTGTTTGTAATGATGCAACTATTCAAAACTATTGCAGGGCATTATTGACCAAAAAACATATGTCTGTATTTTTAGCCTGAATGATGATACACAATATATATCATGGAGTTTAAGTGGGCTAAATGTTCAGTTTTAACTTTGTGCCTTCACAAAATATTTACACATCGAGTAATGACTTTCATCACTGGGTAAAAGCAAATAATAGCACAGAATATGACATCATTTTACTGTAAGGCAGCCTTTAAAACCAGGAAAAGGCACATCACTATCTTACAATATCCGAAACCATATACTGTATACATCCAGCCCTACTTGAAATGTGGAAACTGCTGTGTTTGAGAAATAATCTCTGATCTGGATGATCTCGCTTGTGGAGCCATGATATGTGTTGGGTTCACTCTCATGTCTGTGGCCCGATTTGAATCTGACACAGAGAGAACATCTGCTACCATAGCCATCATGTAGCCGTAGTCCTTCTCCACAGCCACTCGTCTCGCTCTGAATGTCTTGTGGACTTTGCTCCATGATCTTTTGAACTTGGGTTCACCAACACTCTCCCCATCTTGATAAACAGCCAAACCAAGGTGTCTACTCTTCTGCGCACGGACAGTTGCTATGCTCTTTAGAAAAAACAGGCGTTTGCCAATTTACCTGAAAACCTCGTTTCCCTTATGGCATACAGTAAAACAATGCACACCCACACAAAACCATTTTCATGCGCCAAACCATTTATTCACATCACAAAATAGGCACAGTCGGTAAATATAAAGTACATTAAATACACATTAGCAACACCACACCATTAAAACCACTCAAAATTATAATTGCCAAAAATCAAATAACTTGCACATAGCCTACCATCCTAATAATTGCTCGAACACACAAGTCACACTAGCAAACTAGTCACCAAAACACAACAAGAAACTGGACGACTATAGTGCAGCCTATTATTCAGGCATCATGCTGATGTCTTCATCACTCCAAACAAAAAACTTGACGACTGGTAGGCTACAGCCAGTTACTTTCAGCCATCATGCTGATTTGTGAAAAAAAAAGACAGATAGCTCTTTGTCACTAGTGCAGGCGATGATTCACTCCTCCATGTCTTCATCAGTCCACCTGGGACCATCTCCCCCTGTGCATCCTGAACCACTGGGTTCCTCACCGTCGTCGATCCGAAGAGCTATGAAAAACACAACATAATCACATCAGATAATACACAAGACTATCACATCACATGGCCGTTCAAAACACACATTGCCTACACACATCTACACAACACATTGTCCATCACTACCTACCATTCAGCTGCTCGGGCACGCTGTCTCTATCTTCCCACGGCACTTCGGAGCACAGAGCATCCAAGCTGGCCTGTAAATCTCCAACTTTTGCCTCTAATGTGGCATTCTTCTGCAGAACATCTCGGAGCTTCGCTTTCTCCATCCGTAACTGCTTCTCTAACTCTAATTCCAATGTGGCGGCTCTGGTCCCGCGCTGTTCCAACTGGCGAATTGTCGCCAGTAATGTCTGGCGTTGTAGGTCGCTTGCCCGTTGTTTACGCGTGAGCTGGGCCATCACACCTATTCTGATGGCGTCCAGGACTTGTGTCTCGCCATTGCTAACACGCTCGAGCAAATCCTGCTTTGTGTAGCCGGGGTTCCCAAATGCCGTCTGTGAATAAATACACACATCACATAGTAGTGCACAAGAAATAAATATACACATCACATATTACTGCGCAAGAAATAATCATTCTCTCATTACAACAGGCATTTACAACATCTCGCCGATGTGCACCAGGCGTATAGGCAAGTTTCCGCACCTATAGCCCCAGCCCGGCGCCAGACTTGTGGGTTTAGCCAGCAGCAACACATACCACGAGATTAAGAAAGACTTGATGAACTGCACGGGTGATGCAAAAACCCATTCTGACGGGAGAAGTCCTTGGCACGGGAGAAGTCGTTGGCAAAGTTGAATCCATGTTGAAATCAGGAGGAGTACTATCAATGATGCGTCACTTCTTGTCAGAATCAAAAAACACAACCTCAGGTACATCACAAGACTGGGCTTTTAAGGAGATAGGTGAGCACAAAGAGGGCGTAGCTAGCCTGCGCCCAGCAGACCACTCAATGCGCCAACCTCACATCAGCCAATCAGAGCATAGTCGAGCACAATAGGGATTTCTTCATTTACACACAGTTTAGTCATCACGGCCGACCCCAAGTTGAACATATATAGGCTTAATATGAAACAGACAGTTTAGTTACTTGTTTTTAATAACAAATCTGGCCATGACAATACCAAAAATATATCCAAAAAAACGTCATGACGTAGCAATAGAAAGAAAGTATAAAAAAAACTATGTGCATGGAGAAGGTCTAAAAACCATCCTGTGGTCAACAGTGCTCTGGATGGTTCGGCTGGAGGGCACTTGAGGTAGACACAACACATCTATTACATCTGCTCTTCATCCCAACATGATGTGCGGGCCGGTGGGCGCTGGCTGGCGAGGCCCCTGATCCCAGGTGCCGTGTGCTGCTGGCTGTATCACAAGTCGATTATAGGATAATTACCGGCCCAGTCAAAATGTAGCCTATTGAAAAAAGATAGATGTAGCCTGATCATTTCATAAATACATAACACATTATTGTAGAATTCTTAGCAAACGAAATCTAAATTTTACATCATTTTTTGATTTCCAAATAATTTCCTAACTATTCACTGGGGTCTGCCGTCTGCGCAAAGGGAACAGCTGAACGCACACCGCTCCTTATTTAATTAATTAATTCGGTTCGGCTTTGCAGACCCCTTAAGATTAAACAATAAAACACAAAAAACAAAAGCTATTCTCCAACAAATGTATTTTATTATAGTGAATTAACTCGTCACACACTTTGTGAACTGAGTTATATTCCCGTTTAATTCAGCCAAAGAACATTGGCGGGCCTACATTAAATGTCTCTTTGCATCGAAGAACATGAAATTAAATAACTTAGTAGTAGTAGTAGTACTTTATTGGCATATAGCAGTCCGTAGGCTGAATTAATTACCAATTTACAGGTTAAAAAGCAGACATCGACACAAGTTAAAAATTCAAAACAGATCATCTAAATTAAGAAGTTGCCTACCTGCAACAAGCCAGAAATGAGACATGCAGTCACTCAAACTTTATAGCCTATATATTTTCTGAAGCGGTCTATATTGACACGATGACTTGTCATGCGTGTGGAGGGCTGGTTTCTAAAGAGAAGGTCATTATCATCAACACTTGGTTTTGGTAGCTTGTGTCAACATGTGCATCATTTAAACAATTTCAAGAGGTGATCTAATGTCAAGTTTCAGATAATTTTAGACAACAGCTTGTTTAAATTGCAGCAACTAATCCTTGCACTCATTCACAGTAATTAACTGCTTGTTAAACTACTACTACTGCACACTTATAGAGCAGACAGGGGCAAATAAAAAATGCTTATTTTCCACATTTAACTCATCAACGAAGCATTTCAATCAAGCTATACAATAAACATGATGTTTTATCCATCTCTCCATCTCAATCCTCTCCCTCTTCCCACTCAAATTCGCAGCACACGGGCCTATGCCAGGTTTCGACCTGGCCTTGTGTATAGTCAAGTCAGTGTGACTGTATTTATTTTCATTTTTATTTATTTTAAATTGCACTTTATTTTACATTGACAGAGATCATTTAATGTTATGCTTCTGTGTGTGTGTCAGTGTGTGTGTGTGTGTGTGTGCGCGCGCGTGCGTGCGTGTGATTCGATTCAATCTTATCACGCAATAAGTGATGATACTTACATGCAGTCTCATTCTTAACAGTATAATAACGTGCATATTTCGGTCAGTGTTTTTATCATAGTTATTCACGTGTTCACGTAAACAATAACAAGCATATAATAGCCTGTATGAACTATGTCACCAGTAGGTAAGGGTTAATACACGAGAGGTGTACAAACACATCTATTACATCTGCTCTTCATCCCAACATGCTGTGCGGGGCCGGTGGGCGCTGGCTGGCGATTTTTATCTGATCATCATGTTCCCAGGCTGGCATTAAGAGGGACAGATAAGATAAGCAATGTATAGTATAGTAGCAAAATAAAGGACAGGAAAGGTGATCATATAAACAGATATGCTATCACCCAGATTGGCTAATAACAGTGATAACTTAGACTGGCAAACGAAATCTAAATTTATTCGGTTCGGCTTTGCACACCCCTTAACACTTTGAGTGCCACGGCCCTTGGGCAAAAGGTTGCTTGCTGTGCCACATAGGCTGCGCTGCAATGCATTTTAAAACAGTCATATAATTTCTTTTATAATTTCTTTAATAATTACTATGTAAACACTGAACACGCACAAATAACGATGAGACTCTATCACCTGCAAAAAAAAGTTTATTGATCCCATTTTCCGTTCTTTAGTTATGAGCCGGAGAAGATAGCTTGATTGAAGCAAAAACATCCCTTTTTTTCTACGAGCTGAGATAATGAGCCTTTTGTGAAATTAAACATTTCAAGCACATCACTGACTCTGAAGCTAATTTTCTGATGTCTGGGTCTGTCTGAAGTGTATGCTGCTCTGCGTGC
Source organism: Poromitra crassiceps (assembly GCF_964638095.1). Lineage (NCBI taxonomy): Eukaryota > Metazoa > Chordata > Actinopteri > Beryciformes > Melamphaidae > Poromitra > Poromitra crassiceps. The sequence goes on along the minus strand of NC_139626.1, from coordinate 70,653,787 downwards.
TCCCCCCCCCCCCCCCCTCAACTGCACACGCCTCCTGGGTGTGTCTGTTGGCTCTCAGTCTCTGCTGAGTTTGCTGCGCACACACAGTGAATGGTGCGCGACACCCAGCTTTTTGGTTCCGCGTGTGTTTGTCACGGGCTCGCATGCTTCCAGTTCGGAATAATAAGGCTGATTATGCGAATGTGCTGTTGCAGCGTACACGGAGGTGCGAGTTGTGACAGCGGATGCTGCTGCTCTGGGCACAGCTGGCGTTGTGCTCGTTGTGCTTCTGCACGTCGATGCATACGGACGGATGCGATGCGATTTCCTCCTTTTCCCCAGTGACTATTTCTGTGTGTTTGGCTCCTTTTTCTCTGATCAGGAGAGTGCTGTCGCCACCTAATGGGTTTGTAAAATAGGTTATCGACCTCCAATAGCTACAATATTGTTAGAGGCGACGTAAGAAGCTTAGATCGACACCCCCCCGTCAAAAAAAAATTTGGAGTTACTGACGCCATTTGGCGTCGCTGGCACTCTACGGTAAATTTCTAATGACGCCATATGGCGTCGCTGGCACTCAATGTGTTAAGAGGTGATCTAATGTCATCTTTCAGATAATTTTAGACAACAGCTTGTTTAAATTGCAGCAACTAATGCTTGTGTGGCGGGGTGCGGGCAAAGGAATGAGATTTGATATATGAATGAGGAAAAAACCAACTACGCCACCTGGGGACTTCCACCCCAAGAAATAGGTAAACTGGAAAACAGTTTTGTACCAAATAACCCTTGATGTTCACAAGTACATAAGTAAGACACACAGATTCATTCACTGAGGGACAGAGACGTGTTTCAAAATAAACCTTGATTTTATTTTGCATCAATAAATTAGCAATGTGGAGAAGTCACTGAAAAACAAAAGAGCGGCAGTTAATAATTGAAGCACACTACTTTCTATAAACTGTAAACGTATTACTTTATTACAATAACAATTCTTTAAAATGTATTTAACATGTGTTACAAATTCACGGTTACTATGACTGGTATTGACAAATAAATAAAGTAGTAGGCTGAGGCCGGCAACTGAGGTGGCAGACTATTAGGGGGTGTAGAGGGGTGCAACAGATACTCACCACACGTGAAGTCACAACAACCTACACACTCACAGCAAACAGGTGAACAACTCGTGTGTCCCAGTGCCTATAGTCACAGCAAGCAGTGAAGGGACCGCACCCAGAGTGACTAGCCCCCCCAGATGACTGGCACTCAGCTCCACTAAATCAAAAAGGAAAAACACTACAAACCAAATTAAACAAAATAACTATACCAGTTGGTTATACAAAGGTTAAAATTGTGCATACAAACTAAAACTAAGCAAAACAGCAGCAGGTGGGGGCCTATAAAAGAGACATGATTATAGAGTAAATATTCATCCACCTGAAACAATCCATTAAAAATGTCCGGGGCCTACTCACCACTGTATGACAATAGTTTCCTATAGGGGCAGGGGCACCAATCAGGATGCTAACACACCAACCAGGACGCTAAAACAATAAGTTAAAGTCAGCCTACATTAAAACACCACCATAGCTTGTTCCCATAATAAAAATGTCTGCCTACATACCTCCAGTGAGGGCACATGAGGAGCACAGAGGGAGAACAAAGGCCTACACCAGGAGACAGGAGCACCCGCAAGGGAGCTAAAATAATAATTAAGGGTTAGCCAAAAGAAACAAAACACAGCACTCTAGGACCCAATTGGCAGCCTACATGTACATACCTCTGTGGGACAAATGGCAGCAGGGAGAGGGAAACTAAGGCTCACAGGTGTCTTATATACTCTGGGCTGATTAGGTAATTGGTGAGAGGAAGGAAGGTGATTGGCGTGAGGTGGAAAGTGATGGTGAGAGGTGGAGTCAGGCCTGGGGCTGCGTTCAGCAACGCTACATGTTGGGGAGCATTCCCCACTACACTTGCACTCATTCACAGTAATTAACTGCTTGTTAAACTATAAATCGCAACTTCATCCAGAGTAGGCTAACTTTCAAATTACTGTGTTGTCATATCCTGCAATGAAACACCTTTATTTGAAGCGAGACTTGCCTATGCTCCTCTAGCACATTCATATTACATGAAGAGAGTAATTTTCTTACAAATGGGGCCTGATATTTATATCTTTTTATTGTAAACATCCACAGTCCACACTCAAGTCTCTGTGAGCAAGCTCCTGGGCACAGTGTTCACTCATGATCGTTTCGATGCAAATGTACATGTAAGCCGAGTGCTAATTACATTGCCTGCAGTGCTGGAGGGAGCCGACCTGACGCTTCCTGCACATTTTAATGCTAATTATGGCCTTTGAGAAGGAAAACACGGGCTGGGTGCAGCTGACGAGTGTCCATTCCGTGTCACGCACTCATCGAGGACATTGTGACATCGACTGGTTAATTTAGATGGTGATCATCCTCTTGTCTGCCGGCCCCTGCACCATCTCAATCCTGCCCTCAACTCATTCAAATGAAAAAATAACCCCAAAATATAGAAAAGGCAGAATTGTTAATAAATCTAATCTGCTGCAGCCTGCCAGTGGATTTGTCTCACAGTATATATTATATTATATCAGGGGATTAACAGGAGAAATTATCTATCACAGAGGGGTCATCCCTATGTTCCCCGGGTCCTATGTTCCCCGGGTCCTATATTCCCCGTTTTTAACACTCTCCGTAACATTTGGGGTGTCTATCCGCTATGCCGACCACCCGCAATGCCGACCTTAGGTTTAGGCGTGAGGGGTGGGAGAGGTTAGGTTTTGGGTTAGGGTCTGGGGGAGGTTAGGAAGGGTTCTATGTTCCCCGGTCCCACAAAAACGGGGAACATAGGACCCGGGGAATATAGGACCCGGGGAACATAGGTACGCTCCCATCACAGAGGGAGAGAGGGTTAACAATGGCGTGTGTGGCCCTTCACTTACTTGATGTAAGTCAGTATGGCGCCCTGGGAAATAATGTTGTAATCTCAAATAATGTTTTCTCTAAACTCACATTCATTTTCTTTTTTTTACAGTTGTTTCATCATCAAGAAAGGATCAGTAAATCAAGTTCAAAAGTCTAGCTTTATTCACAGCAAATAGCCACCTCCTCCTAGATAACTTCAATTCTAAAACCCTAAAGGCTGCTGTAGCTCCCATTAGATCTAAACTAATCTCCGGTAAGAAAAAAGCACCATGGAGAAACGCTCCCTCTGTAAATAACAAAAAAAGAGATTGTAGGAAAGCCGAGCGCAAATGGCGGAAAACTAAACTTCACATCGATTATGACATCTATAAAAATAGTCTTCACTCCTACAACCAGGAACTAAAAAATTCCAGAAAATTCTTCTTCTCCGACATTATCAGCAAAAACACCAATGACGCTCGCACTCTTTTTGCCACTGTTGACAGGCTGACAAACCCCCCCCCCACAAATTGCCCCTGATCTTCTATCCAATGTCAAATGCAATGAATTTGCGACCTTCTTTAGGGATAAAATTATAAATATCAGACTAACTATTTCCACATCAAGAACAAATGTGGCTCCGCCGCACCCACAGAATAGGTGCTTAATTAACATGACTCAGTTCAATGTCATTGACCACAAGAAACTAGAAGAAACGATACGAGGCCTTAAATCCTCATCGTGTTGCCTAGACACCCTGCCAACAAGCTTTCTAAAAAATGTCTACAGTTGCCTGGCGACCGACATACTGAAGATAATTAATACCTCTCTTCTTACAGGCATTTTCCCAAAATCTCTAAAAACTGCAGTTGTTAAGCCCTTGCTAAAGAAGCGTAGCCTCGACCCCTCTATAATCAGCAATTACAGACCAATATCAAATCTTCCCTTTATTAGCAAAATACTCGAAAAAACTGTCTACCAACAACTCAATACCTTTCTATCCTCCAATGACCTCCTAGATCCTTTCCAATCAGGCTTCCGACCCCATCATAGCACCGAAACTGCGCTTATCAGAGTTATAAATGACATCCGAATGAACACTGATTCAGGTAAAATCTCAATCTTAGTGTTACTAGACCTCAGCGCTGCCTTTGATACGGTTGACCACGAAATTCTATTGGACAGACTGGAAAACTGGGTCGGGGCTTTCCGGCACGGTCCTAGAGTGGTTCAGATCTTATCTGCAAGACAGGAACTACTTTGTCTCCATTGGCAACTACACATCTGACCAAACCAAAATGACATGTGGGGTACCCCAAGGATCAATTTTAGGTCCTGTCCTGTTTAACCTTTATATGCTCTCTCTGGGCCTAATTATGCAAAAAAACAAAATAGCTTATCATAGCTATGCAGATGACACCCAAATCTACATAGCCCTCTCATCGGATGACTATGCCCCCATAGAGTCACTGTGTCAGTGCCTTGCGCAAATTAATGATTGGATGTGCCAGAATTTTCTCCAACTTAATAAAGACAAAACAGAGATAATTGTCTTCGGCAAAAAAGAAGATAGGCTCAAAGTTACTGCTCACCTCGAATCCCTATCTCTGAAGCCAAAGGACCAGGTAAAAAATCTTGGCATTATTATTGACTCTGATCTAAATTTCAACTCTCACATCAAGCTTATAAGAAAATCTGCCTTCTATCATCTAAAAAATATAGCAAGGATTAGAGGCTATATGTCCAAACAAGATCTTGAAAAACTAATTCATGCTTTCATTTCTAGCAGGCTAGACTACTGCAACAGTCTTTTCAATGGTCTTCCCAAAAAAGCTGTTAAACAACTTCAGCTCATTCAGAATGCGGCTGCTAGAGTTCTAACAAGAACCAAGAAAGCTGAACACATTACACCAGTTCTCAAATCCCTGCATTGGCTGCCAGTAAATCTTAGAATAGACTTTAAAATTCTGCTAATAGTTTACAAATCTCTCAACGGGTCAGGCCCACACTACATCTCTGAAATGCTTCTACACTATGAACCATCCAGATCCCTGAGATCTTCAGGCACTGGTCTACTAATTGTCCCAAGGACCAAATCAAAACATGGTGAAGCCGCGTTCTCCCACTATGCCTCCCATAACTGGAACAAACTCCCTGAACACATTAGATCTGCCCCTACTCTGCCTATTTTTAAATCCAAGCTAAAGACCTTTATGTTTACTCTTGCTTTTAACTGCTACTAAACTACTGCCTCTCTCGGCCTGTAATTTAAAAAAAAAAAAATCCTGTACATTTCCAACAAATGGACTGTACATGTAATAATAATACTGAAGAGTGCCTTGTAACTTATTTAAAACAGAAATAATGTTTCATGTTTGTTAATTTGAGTATATATTTTAACTAAAACTGTCGGCTGTGTTTTTTATGTGTTTTTTATATGTGCATTGCTTTGCTGCTTGTTTTTTCGATTATTTTTTTGTAAAGCACCTTGAATTGCCTTTGTGTATGAAAGGTGCTATATAAATAAAATTTGACTTGACTTGACTTGACCTCACACTAAGGAGACAGGAGTCATACAAGTTTCCATAAAAATGACATTGGCTGTTAGATTGGCTGTTACATATAATAAGAAAGCCAACATCTTAAAAAATAGAAAACAAAACAAATGTATCTTTATCTTTACAGTAAAAATAGAACATAGAGGTAGATAGCAATCCACTAAAATCACACATTGGCAAATGGTAAAAAATAAATGACATAGCACAGAAAGAAACAGTATATGAGGCCACACATGACTATAGGTGAGCCACTTCAATCAGGAGAGGCCAGTTGGTAGGATTAGACAAACTTTATTTAGCAATCGGCATGCATGGCAAATGCTTTGGCGCTTGACTCCATTGGCCAGTGGCGCTGCTCTTGAGGCAAGAGGAGGGCACCTGCATAGGCTAGGAGATCCCCCAAAAGGAAGATCTGATTACCGGCGGTTAATTGAGATCTGCAGGTGCCGGTAGTTGATTGTGCTTTTCTGGCCTTCGACCTTTTGCGACTTACAGCTATTTGCGGCTGGCGCTCCCAACTCGGTCGGGCCTTGATATTGGTACATTAGTGGTTAACTTGGCGCTTCCCGGCTTGGCCTACTTGGCTGCCTTGGCACCTCGCGATTGTGCTTTTCCGGCCTTCGACCTTTTGGCGACTTACAGCTCTTTGCGGCAGGCACTCTCGACTTTTGGCGACTTACAGCTCTTTGCGGCAGGCACTCTCGACCTTTTGGCGACTTACAGCTCTTTGCGGCAGGCACTCTCGACCTTTTGGCGACTTACAGCTCTTTGCGGCAGGCACTCTCGACCTTTTGGCGACTTACAGCTCTTTGCGGCAGGCACTCTCGACTTTTGGCGACTTACAGCTCTTTGCGGCAGGCACTCTCGACTTTTGGCGACTTACAGCTCTTTGCGGCAGGCACTCTCGACCTTTTGGCGACTTACGACTCTTTGCGGCAGGCACTCTCGACTTTGGCGGCTTACGGCTCTTTGCGGCTGGCACTCTCGACTCGGTCGGGCCTTCGATCTTGGTACGTTAAAGTTTAGCTTGGCGCTTCCCGTCTTGGCCTACTTGGCTGCCTTGGCGCAATCGATTCCGGCCTTCGACCTTTTTTGGCGACTTACGGCTATTTGCGGCTGGCACTCTCGACTCGGTCGGGCCTTCGATCTTGGTACGTTAAAGTTTAGCTTGACGCTTCCCGGCTTGGCCTACTTGGCTGCCTTGGCGCAATCCGACTCTCTCTTTCCTATCCCCCACACTCCTTGGTCGGCGGCCGAGGTGGCCGTTCCGATCCTGAAGGAGTGGCTGGAGTAGTTCTTCGTCGGGAGGTTGCATTGCTGGAGCGTCTGCTTGAGGTGCAGGGTGAACCGGGATCTTGTCATGTGGTGACAAGGTGCGATGAGGAACAGGGGAGCCGAGGGGCCGGTCCGGGGCGGTGACGGCCGGTGATGATGTCATCAGATAGCAACCATCCCCCGTATTGTTTATGGTTAAGAAGGGGCAAAGCCGTCTCTACTTTCTGAGACAGCTGAGGTCCTTCAAAGTCTGCCGGACCATGCTGAGGATGTTCTATGAGTCGGTAGTGGCTAGTGCCTTCCTGTATGCTATTGTGTGCTGGGGCAGCAGGCTGAAGGCAGCGGATGCCAACGACTCAACAACTGATCCGTAAGGCCAGGGACATTGTGGGGCTGGATCTGGGCTCTCTGACTGCGGTGTCAGAGAAGAGAACGTTGTCCAGGCTACGTTCCGTGATTTCTAACCCCACATAGGATAAGCAATAACCACGCCCTGTGGCGCTGGGATTGGCCAGGAGCATTGAAGCTTGGGACTAAAGCACCTGGGTTTTTTTTTTTTTTTTTTTTTTTTTAATCTTTTAAAATAAAGATGTTTAAAAACTATGGCTTGTTAGATTTTCAGTGCTGTACCTTTTCTCTGGGTAAGAATTGAGCTTGAAATTAACGATATGATACGTTATATTATATGAGCTATGAACGTGAACACGACACGCCGTTTATGTTATTGCATGTTTTTTGTAGATTGTGTGCGTTGTGTAGATTACAATTATTATACTTATTATTATTATTATTACTATGCTAAGGAAGGTAGGTGACCACAATTCATTTCAATGTCCGCTCTCAATGTCCGCGCTCGAAATCGCTGTCCGTTCTCAAGAGCCATTCAGTTGGCTCATGAAATCGCTGGGCTGCGTGCCCTCCAGTGTTGCTCCTGGCTTCGGCCTGAAAGTTGTGCAGTAACACTCATTCTAGCTGATGCTCAGACAAGCTCCATGGGCCAGGGGTGTTAGAATGGCCCCTTGCGTGGTTATTATTATTATTATTATTATTATTGTTATTATTATTATTATTATTAAATTGTGACTCCCGCTGGCCATTTGCCAGACGTACGGTCATGTCCGTCCACTATGAAACCTAACGTCCCCTCGTCCATGTCCAGGACGACTAACAGCGAGTCTGGTATTATGAAGGTGTCGTCGGGCTCCAGGAAGGGGGGGTGATAGTGGAGTTTTTTTTTTTTTTTTTAAGATTGTTGTTCAAATAAACCCCCTCAGATCGGCTAAAGTTAAGAAATTATCGTTGTCATCATCACAGAAGCTTCCTAATTTAATTTATCAGTCACCATCAGTCACGTGGGGTCACTGGGGACCCAGAGGTAGAAAATAAACAAACTCAGCTGCGTGTAACAGCAAAGATAATTGAGAATGAGAAGGCAAGAGTATATAGTGCCTTTTTGAAAACAGCGCTGCGGCCATTTTGGCCTGAAATACGGCTCCTTGCTGGGGCAGAAGCTTAGTCTCCAAAATGGCGGATTGGCTGTGTGCTGTCGCATCTTTACAATAAAAGGTCTCTGGTTACCGTAAACCTCCGTTTCACAAACACAACAACAAGGAGAGAGACAACTACTTTTCACACTCTGTTTTCGATTAAGAGGATGTCCTGAAGTGTGACGGTGGATTAAAGACTTGATGACAAAACGTCATGTGATCTGGTGGATTATAGTCTTCGTGACAGAAAGAACAGGACACCCGATGGATTAACGTTACATGGATGCGAGTTTTACTGCCGAGTGCGACTTTCTGCTTAACTGCATGTAACGTTAAACTTTTATCGTCCATGTATTCCTGGGAGTGCTTATTCTTTTCGTGAATGGATTATTTTACGTCGCTGGATTTGGAAGGGAAAGCAAATTGCACTACATTTCAGCTGTTGCCGCCAGAATGAGCCGTTCGCCCCATGGACCTTTCGGTCTGCCCAGAGTGCCCGAGATGCTACGGCACTCCAGCTTCAGCACTTCTCCAAGCCGGTTCCCGTCAATCACCGTGAATCTCCCCGGCGGCCTGGAAGTCAGTGCGACCAGGAAGTACGTGGCGTCTTGCGGCGGCCCCGCGGCCTGCATTTCCCCAGCGGCTCCCGGCTCTCGGGGCAGCTGCCTCTACTGGTCTTCGCCCGCGGCCTCTCGCACGTCCGCGCCGAGCGGCCTCTCCCTCCGGCACGCTCGCACGCGTTCTTGGGCGTCCACGGCGCTTCGTCTTCTGCTCTCCTACCGGGGCCGTCACAGTGGCGCGCCCCGTGCCACGGGAACGCGCGCTGGGCCTTCTCGTCAGGGCTATGCTGGCAGCCTGTGGTCCGGTCGCTTCGCCAACGTCTTCCAGGGGTAGAGGAGGCTTGTGGGTGCTGATTCGGTCTGCAGATCTGGTGCAAAACAACGCTTCGGAGGCCGGCTTCAAGGGAGATGGACTGCCGTGAAGCTGCTGCTGCTATGATCGGCCAGAGAGAGAGAGGTGACGTAGAACCCTTGCTATATATGTGAGGATTAACTGACGTCATATTTGATGTCATAGCAGACGTCCACGTTATGCTAGAACTTGACTGTCGTCAGGGGATGATCGGATTATGCGTGAGTGGCCTTCTGCTTGAAATATGGTCTAGAGACCTCACTTCTTAATGGACGATTTAAAATCTCTGAGGGTCCTACAGCCCTTAATTACTGCATATACTATAGTGGAAAAAATGTAATTTGACATCTACAGTGTGTAAATAGCCTACAGAATGGACATAATGGCTGCACGGATAGCTTGGTGACGCTGTGCATGTGCACCATAGTCTAGTAGGAACGGGGGGTCCCCGCGCACCCGAAATATATATTTTTCTAACATAGATTTTTGTACTCCTCAAGGTGTCTAATAAACAAATTTTGTTGTTACCCCATTGAAATAGTGTCCCATGGGTCCGTTTGGCGGCCATCTTTGCGGGCATATTGCGATGTCTGATGAAAATGGATAAGGGTCATAACTTTTGAACTAGACGTCATACAGAGACAAATGACACCACTTTTCTGTATGATTTCTGCATGAGGAATTGATTGAGAGGGTTGTTTTAAGGATTTTAACAGGTTTAGTATAGTAAAACTCAAAAACATATGAAAAAAGTGTCAAATTTACTCTCAAAATCTTGCAAAAGAAATCTATCTACATATTAGTCCATGGGCCAGAAGGGTTGGGAATAATGCTCATATTGATTTTTGGCAAGGTATACATCTCTAGAGTTAGAAAATATGTGAGAGCATTGCACCAATGGTAGCTAAATGTGTGTTATCACTCGATTTATAACACCATGCAAAACATAATAGTTGCGGGACTTAGGGACATTTGAGGCTAAGTTCATGCAAATCAAGTCTAAAAGCACCAGAATTTGCCCATAATTAGCCCAGGGCATGCTCTAACAATTGAGCCAGAGTGCCCGAGCCGGTGACCCCCGGGGTCACCATGGCGGTCAAATCCAATATGACCACTGTCCGAAAAAGATTTTGGCTATAACTTTTGAAAGAGATGAGCTAGAAATACAGACTTGGTGTCTATCTTATGTTTTTTGACCATTAGAAAGATGTTGGAATGCTTATCTTTACTAATGAAGATGTGTGTGGACCCCTAATCTGCATATTTCCAAGATGGCGGCTACCTGAATATGAGTTTTACCATAACTGTTGATGCTTTTAGTAAACTCGGTGTCCATTTTATGGTTTTTGAGTTTTAGAAACACATTGTAATACTCAGATTTATGATTATAGCACTCTACTTTGCATAGTAAATAGGCTACCAATATGGCTGCTATCCCATTTCTTTTTTACATACACTTTTGTAGTTGTAAGAATGAGTTACCATCAAACTGGTGGAAACAAACAATCTACAGTATTTATCTTACATATTTTATTGAAACAATTAGTGAGTAACACTTAGGTATGTCCATGGGTTGGGGGGGTTAAGTTAGATTGAGTGTAAAGTGTTTTTTGTTTATATCCTTATATCCACAGCCAGATTAATCAAATATTGTTGTCTTGACCGCATTGTTGGTACAGGCACTCTTGCATCCACATTGAGGTGCCACGGGCTCCAGCTTTACAGCATTCACAGCACCCACTACATGACTTTTTGCAGCTGCAGCAGAGAATGATGACTCAGGCTTTACTGGCATCTGAAACATGGGTCCAGTAAGGTTCCCAAGTCTTGGTCATGGGAGTCCCAGTACAGCACCAAGTACTGAACTCTGGATATTTTGCTGGACAGCGGTTGCCTGATTCCAGTAGAAGCTGGTCTGCAGCAGTCCCCATTTGACATGCTGAATCAGTGCATCTTGGGTGGGAGGCAGGTTCTCTTGATGCATTTGAAAAAAGCCAATGTCTAGCATCATCTACTTGGCTGGAGACACAGATATAAACAAAAAACACTTGTCATCTGAAGTCTTTTATGCAAAATCAGTCACCCTGGTAAATCAAAAGGACTGAGCACTTCTAACTCAATTCAACCTATGGACATAAGTAGGCTACTACTCACTTGTACATATAGGCACCAATATATGTTTTGTTCTGTTGTTTTTGTTTCTGATATTGTAATATTTTGTTCAAATTCTAAACACCTTTGTATTGTATTGATAGCATTTCACATTTATGGAGAGCATTGATGCACAGACTGGCTATTACCTGTATCAATGGGAATGGGTTCTACTCTATTTGTCTAATTGTTTCAATAAAATCTGTAAGATACATACTGTAGATTGTTTGTTTCCACCAGTTTGATGGTAACTTATTCTTACAAGTCTACACTCAATCTGGGTGAAAGTGTATGTAAAAAAATAATTGTTTAGCGGCCATATTGGTAGCCTATTTACTATACAAAGTAGAGTGCTATAGATAGATTCAATCATAAATCTGAGTATTACAATGTGTTTCTAAAACTCAAAAACCATAAAATGGACACCGAGTTTACTAAAAGCATCAACAGTTATGGTAAAACTCATATTCAGGTAGTCGCCATCTTCAGATTAGGGGTCCACACACATCTTCATTCATAAAGATAAGCATTCCAACACCTTTCTAATGGTCAAAAAACATAAGATAGACACCAAGTCTGTATTTCTATCTCATCTCTTTCAAAAGTTATAGCCAAAATCTTTTTCGGACAGTGGTCATATGGATCTGGCCGCCATGGTGACCCTGGGGGTCACCGGCTCGGGCACTCTGGCTCAATTGTTAGACCATGCCCTGGGCTAATTCTGGGCAAAATCTGGTGCTTTTAGACTTGATTTGCATGAACTTAGCCTCAAATGTCCCTAAAAGTCCCGCAACTATTATGTTTTGCATGGTGTTATAAATCGAGTGATAACACACATTTAGCTACCATTGGTGCAATGCTCTCACATATTTTCTAACTCTAGAGATCTATACCTTGCCAAAAATCAATATGAGCATTATTCCCAACCCTTCTGGCCCATGGACTAATATGTAGATAGATTTCTTTTGCAAGATTTTGAGAGTAAATTAGACACTTTTTTCAAATGTTTTTGAGTTTTACTATACCAAACCTGTTAAAATCATTAAAACAACCCTCTCAATCAATTCCTCATGCAGAAATCATACAGAAAAGTGGTGTCATTTGTCTCAGTATGACGTCTAGTTCAAAAGTTATGACCCTTATCCATTTTCATCAGACATCGCAATATGCCCGCAAAGATGGCCGCCAAACGGACCCATGGGACACTATTTCAACGGGGTAACAACAAAATTTGTTTATTAGACACCTTGAGGAGTACAAAAATCTATGTTAGAAAAATATATCTTTCGGGTGCGCGGGGACCCCCCGTTTCTACTAGACTACCATGGTAAGCATCTCTGTCAGGGGCTGGGAAGTCAGGTTGCTCAGTGTTCCACTCTGGCAAGAAGTGTTCCTACAAGCAGTAAAAGAAGATTGATTCTAACAGTGTGCCCCTGTGACATAAAACAATTTCGAATAGAAATGGTGGCTTTATCTAAACATATATATTAGTTATTAATGCAGTAAACACAGGCACACCAATCAGATAACATCCTGCACAATTATAGAGCAGACAGGGGCAAATAACAAATGCTTATGTTTTGTTTATTGCCTATTTTCTGTTACATAGCATATATATGACCCCTGAGCTAAAGACCCTGTTGGCTGAAAAGAGGAGGGTCTTTACATCCGGAGATAAAGAGGAGCTGAGGAGAGTACAGAAGGAACTTAAGAATAAAATAAGGAAAGCTAAGGATGGCTACAGGAGGAAGATGGAGGATCAGCTACAACAAGACAATGCTAGAGGAGTCTGGAGGGGCCTGAAACAAATCTCAGGCTACAGCAAGGGCAGTAGTGGGGGCCTAGAATCCGGTGACCGTGAACAAGCAAACAACCTGAATGTGTTTTTCAACAGATTCGATTCGGGTCCCACTCCACTGACCCCCCCCCCCCCCCCCCCCCCCCCTCCTCCTCCCTCTCCCTCCCCCACCTATTGGACTACAGATGAGCCAGCATCACCTCCCAGGGCATCTGGGACATCAACTGCATCACCCTCACATGTCTCCATCTCACCCACCCGTCCCCCCTCCAGTCTCGCCCTAACTGCTGACCAGGTGAGGTGGGAGTTAAGAAAAATCAACGGAAGGAAGGCCACAGGCCCTGATGGAATTAGCTCCAGACTGCTTAAAGACTGCGCTGACCAGCTCTGTGAAGTGGCTCTGTATATTTTCAATCTGAGCCTCAGTCTGGAGCGAGTCCCTGTGCTGTGGAAAACCTCCTGTCTGGTTCCTGTCCCAAAGGTCTCTCACCCAAGGGAGCCCAATCACTTCAGACCGGTGGCATTAACTTCTCACCTCATGAAGACTATGGAGAGGATCGTACTCAAATACACCTCCGCCCTCTGGTGAGCTCTGTGATGGACCCACTGCAGTTCGCTTACCAACCGGGCATTGGGGTTGATGACGCCATCACCTTCCTTATGCACAGATCCCTTTCACATCTGGAGAATGCTGGGTGCACTGTGAGAGTCATGTTTTTTGACTTTTCAAGTGCATTCAACACGATACAACCATCTTTGCTCAGGGTGAAGCTTGAGGAAGCAGGAGTAGACTGCCCCCTAGCTGCATGGATCATCAACTACCGCACCAACAGGCCACAGTACGTGAGGCTGCCTAACTGTGTGTCTGATGTGGTGCTGTGCAGCACAGGGGCACCCCAGGGGACGGTGTTTGCCCCTTTCCTTTTCACCCTGTACACAGCAGACTTCAGACACAACACGAACAGCTGCCACCTCCAGAAGTTCTCCGATGATACAGCCATCGTTGGGTGTGTATCAGGGGAGGATGAACAGGAATATGGGGACTGCTCCCTAGTCCGATACCTCACGAGTCCGACGACACCTCATGGTTTTGGGTTAGGGTCTGGGGGAGGTTAGGTTTAGGCGTGGGGGTGGGAGAGGTTAGGTTTTGGGTTAGGGTCTGGGGGAGGTTAGGTTTAGGTGTGGGGGTGGGAGAGGTTAGGTTTTGGGTTAGGGTCTGGGGGAGGTTAGGTTTAGGGTTAGTGAAAAACGGGGAATATAGAACCCGGGGAACATAGAAGCCGGGGAACATAGACATGATCCCCTGTCCAATGCCTCTTTTTTCGGACTCGTGAGGTGTCGGACTCGTGAGGTATCGGACTAGGGAGCATGCACCAGGAATATAGGGGGGTCATCAAGGACTTTGTTGACTGGTGTGAGCATAACCATCTCCAGCTGAACGCCAGTAAGACAAAGGAGATGGTGATTGATTTCCGAAGGAAGAAGCCCCAAACCCCATCACCGGTGAACATCCAGGGAGTGGACATCGACGTGGTAGGAACCTATAAATACCTGGGTGTTCACCTCAACAACAAACTGGACTGGTCAAATAACACTGACATCCTCTACAAGAAGGGCCAAAGTCGTCTCCACCTTCTGAGGAGACTGAGGTCCTTTGGTGTATGCAGATTTCTATTAAGCACGTTTTATGACACTATTGTGGCTTCTGCAATCTTCTACGCAGTGGTCTGCTGGGGAGGAGGGATCACTGAGAGGGACAGGAAAAGGCTCAATAGACTGGTGAAAAAGGCTGGCTCGGTCCTGGGATGCCCTCTGGACCCCATTAAAGTGGTGAGTGAGAGGAGGATGCTTGCCAAGTTGACGACAATCAGGGGCAACTCCTCTCACCCCCTGCATGAGACTGTGGGTGCCTTAAGCAGCTCCTTCAGTGCCAGACTGATACACCCACGGTGTAAGAAGGAGCGCTACCGCACGTCCTTTGTCCCTACGGCTGTCAGACTTTTTAACATCCAATAATAGTTCAGCACAATATAGCACTGTTGTTGTTGTCGTTTTTATTGGTAACTATTGTTATTGTGTGCTGCTGGCCATAGTTTTTGCACTTTATAGTGTTGCACTTTACACTTTAATGCCTTTGCTGCTGTTGCTATTGTTGGTTGTTGTTGGTAAGTAGTGTTGCTGTTCTTATCTTTTAGTGTGTGTATTGGATTTTACTGTATCTTGTGTTTATTTTTTTTAGAGCTGTTTTTTATGTCTTCCCTGTGAGAGCTGCTGTAACGAGTAAATTTCCCCACTGTGGGATTAATAAAGGCAATCAAATCAAATCAAATCAAAATATAAGAAGCTTCTTTTACACAGGTGAAAATATTTAGGTGTGATTTGGAAGTACATTTAGACAAACAAACAATATACGGGAAAAACCATTGTAAAGTCAATATTCACACTTATAGGATGGGAACATTTAGCTATAAGCTGCAAAATACGATTGCAGGAGGATCAGCACATTATAGATAGATAGATAGATAGATAGATAGATAGATAGACTTTATTGCAGACTCAAGGTCCATACAAAAATACAGTCAAATACACATAATACAAAAACGATTAAAAGAAAACACAAAATAAAAATAGTCTAGTGACTCATTTTAAAAGACACCTATACCAGTGCTCCCAAAGCTGAGACGTGCAGCGTGTGGCACTGTACGCAATGTTCACCATGTGTGTGTGTATGTGTGGGAGAGAGGGAGAAATAGAGAGAGAGGGAGAGAGAGGAGAGGGAGAGAGAGAAAGAGGGGTGGAGAGAGAGGGAGAGACAGAGAGAGAGAGACATGGAGAGAGGGAGAAAGAGAGAGAGAGAGGAGAGAGAGAAAAAGAGAGGGATAAAGACAGAGAGGGAGAGAGAGAGAGGGGGGGAGAGAGAGAGGGGGGGAGAGAGAGAGAGGGAGAGAGAGAGAGAGGTGGGGGGAGAGAGGGAGAGAGAGAGAAAGAGAGGGAGAGAGAGAGAGGTGGGGGAGAGAGAGGGAGAGACAGAGAGAGAGAGAGAGGGGGGGAGAGAGAGGGAGAGACAGAGAGAGGGAGAGAGAGAGGGAGACAGAGAGAAAGAGAGGGAGAAAGGGAGAGAGAGAAAAAGAGAGGGAGAAAGAAAGAGGGAGAGAGAGAGAGAGCGGGTGAGAGAGAGAAGGGGGGAAGAGATGAAGAGAGAGGAAGAGAGCTATGTGTGGTGAAGCCGACCTGACGCTTCCTGCACATTTTAATGCTAATGTCTCAAATGACTGCTGTCTCTCCTCTGTCTGTCACTAATTGCCTAGCTATTGTTCAGATGCAGAACACTTCACTTCAAACCGTTCACCCAATCACTGCAAACCCCTGGCTTGAAATGACCGCACTCGACGTAGGCTACCTCACACCACTTTTGGACCACCACTATGCCTGAGAAGTCGATTTGGATCATCGGCAGCTCCTTCATCACACGCTTGCTGTCTCATATTCGGCAGAACTCCATACGCCTCCATCTGCCATGCCAAATCTCCTGGCACGGTAAAGGCGGAAGACGATGGGAGGACCTGCTTCTGTAACCATTTGTAGTTCGTCGTCTGCGTTGTGTTTTGTTAAGGAATGGACCGACACTCTTCAGCTTCAGTTGTGTGGACTTTTATTGCCTGTCAACACACATGGATTCTCATTGGTCGGACATACAGCAGTGGTCGGCACAGCAGACACGGCTCGTGGCAAGAATCATCTCTTTCTGGCCATAATAAATGTACAACAAAATATAAACAATATGAACAATTATGTACCTGTCAACACACATGGATTCTCATTGGTCGGACATACAGCAGTGGTCGGCACAGCAGACACGGCTCTACAGAAAAACCAGGAAGCGTTAGCTTAGCGTACAAGCTAATGAAGCTAGTGATAGCCACCATGTTAACAAGATATAACCCACAGCACATTCAGGTAAGTACAATGCGATCGCTACATACTGTCATACAATCCAACATAATACCATGATAGCTGTATCATTAGATTACATAGTTTTAACCCGTTTAACGTAATGCCTGTGTCTCATGCGACCTACCGTGGCAAGAATCATCTCTTTCTGGCGCTTAGGTGACGTAGCGGCCAGATTTAAATGCCAGGCAGGGACATGCCCACAACCCAATGAGTTAAAGTGATAGAACCCTATAAATGACTGGTCAGTGCTCTGGCAAGTGGAACCAACTAAAATAACCAAACTAACTCCGTTACACTTCCTCTCCTCCGTTCACTGCGCCCTGCCTGTCACCAACCCGACATCATCTTGATTCACCTTGGTGGTAACAACATCGGCTACCCAGGGACCGATCGCATGAGCTTGCTCTTTCAAATGAAAAGCGACATCAAAGACATCGCCGAAATGTTTCCCTACACTAAACTGATGTTCTCACACATTCTTGCACGGTCAACTTGGAGACACCAGTCCAGTCACAGTGGTTACGGATTAGAAAGAAGCCGACGCTGGATAAACGGGGCCATGCGGGGTTTTATGGCCGACTTGAACTTCACAAGTGTTCTCCATTCCAACATTAATAGACAACATTTGCTTTCGGATGGAACCCATCTTACACACCAGGGGAATTGCCTCTTCCTGGACAACATCCCAGCTAGCAGATCATGGGCGGGCCGCCGGCGGCAAGCCGGAGACCAATTCGGCGGGCCACCGTCGGCAGCCGCAGCGGCTCCGCTGCCGTCGTGCTAGTCGGTGAAACAGCGGTCCGCCGGGGTGGCTCGCTGGCGGCACCAGCGTACACAGCCAGCGGCCCTTGCACGGCACGCTGATGGCATGCCGCTGGTATTGCACCTCCCAGCCCCCATATACATTGTTATGCTAATGCATGCATGCAGTGCTTCTCCACTGGCAGGGCTCCCTTCCTCTCATACTTAATGTATGGTAATTTCTGAGGTAGTCTACTTGGTTAAAAAAGGTTGAGAACCACTTCAATAATGCACATAATTACAATGATTTAAATGATAACATGTGAGTATTCATACAACAATAATAATTTAAAGGAGAACAGATCCGTGAACTTTTTGTTATTTTATTTATGGACATAAGAAATCAATCAAAGGATGATGATTTGACAACTGTGCATTGCAAATAGCAAAAAACTTGACAACTCTGTAGCTATATGTTGCATATTATGTAGGCTATATATTAAAAAAAACACATCAAGCCAAAAATAATGTATAAAAAAAACATAAAGATACAAATAGAAAACAGGCATAAAGTCACGCACAGCAGCACATCATAGATATTCCTTTTCCACCGTGTTCCAAAAAGTAAATTTTATATAAAATTGTGTGTTATTATAGGTGGGTAATTATCAAGGACTGTAATGATTGTAAGTCAATACTAGCAGGGGGAGTCTAGTATATAAATAAACAATAGTCTCAAGATTCAAGCTTACTTAATAGCCATAATGAACATGTTACAAATGAGGAATTTGTCTTTGTGCAGTATGCAGCGCAGCAATACAAATCAGGCAGACAGAAAGGCAATTTTCAAATTAATTTGCATTAAAGTCCAAAGTAACAGACCTTGAAAGTGACATAGTGGAGTCCATGTAAATGTCCGTGGCGTGTAATAAGTCCATAAAATGCCCAGTAAGTCCTTAAGTGATGTGTAATGGTTGTGTCCATGGCCGTGGGATAATAATGTCCATATGTAGTTCTCAACGTAAGTTCAAGCAGGAAGACTAATATCTTTTACACTTCCTTAATTCACTTTATATCTCCACTCTTCAATCTACTCACAAGATCATAATAAGCTGTCAATTTCCGGGTTTCAATGAACAATCAGCTGGTTGCCGCCCAGTCTCTGTTAACCAATTGCATAGTGTCACATCACTGCTCTCATCACCTCTCACCCTACGCACCTCCAGTGTAAGCCTATCACGTTGCTCCACAACCCAGTCGTAAGTTCAAGTTCAAGTTCAAGTTCAAGTTTATTCGTATGTCCCAGAAGGGCACTTTGGTTCACATCAGACAGTAGTGTATAATTACAACATCATTACTAGTTTGAGATTAGTAATAACGGCACACTTCAGAATTGAGATACATTATTACTAGTTTTAAAGTAATAAAGGCGCACTTCAATATTATAGTACAATACATAAACATTTGTTGCATTATGTACAGATTCCAAAGGACCATCTACTGCCCTCATGCCGGGTCGCCACGTGCGCAGCGCCACCATTGCATTAGCTCCTTAAACAACGCAAGTGGCTCGCTGTGATCAGCGGCAGATGGATGTATCGGAGGAAGAGGGAGGGGGGGGGGGGGGGGGTGGATGGTGCAGGAGCTGAACAAGACAGGGGGTTTGGGGGGGGAAGAGTTCAGTTGCAGACGAAAACATCAGGAGAGCTGCGTCCTTGGCAGTAGAGAGTCCAGATTAGGATGAAATGTTTTGGTTGCCTGGAATTCCTTTCCGTCACACAGACCAGGGTCACACAGACCAGAAAGTCAACAGCAGGTGTCAAGCCTCTGATTGCCAACATTAGTTCATATTCTCCTTATTGCAGATCAGTGGCATTTCTCTGATATATCCAGATATAATCCATTTTTCACAGTTCAAATTCACAGTTCAAATTCACTGACCGCCCATCTCAATTTTCATGACGTCACAGCCTAGGGTCAATCGCTGTTGTCTTCCCGTGTCCCGCGGCGAAATCCGTCTGGGCAGAGGGTGGGGGATCCCCGGACCCCAAAAGGTTTAGTTGATTTGCGTTGAGAGACCAGCTTATCCAATAAATCCATATTTGTCATTTCGAGTAGACGAATGCAAGTTTGCCCTGGGAGTTATTGCAGGCAGAGGGAAAGAAGGAAGATAAGGGAGAGCGAGAAATAAAAGCGACTGCCCTGTTCAAGAGCTGGATGCAAGAGCCTCCAAGCCAATTGCTTGGAGGTGGGTTCCTTAAATATGCTTGTTTCTGTCTCATTCAGCCTCTCAATCATCGCTGCTGTCAGGCTCGCAAACACCGCTGCTGTCATTTGCTGCTTTTGCTCTTGCTACTTCAGAAACTGTCCTGATCAGGTTGTATGGCGTTCTACACTGGTGTGATTTTGTTGTTGTTTTTTGTCGGGTTCACGGGTCAAAGCACCATGTCCGATTCGGATGAACTGTTTGATGGTGACACTGACACTGCGGGTTCTGGTTCCCCGCGGCGTAGCGCCCGCCTTGCTGCTCGGCAGGGATATTCAGCGGCCGAGGTTGTGGATCTACTAAATCAGCACTGTGTTACACCAGCTCCAGGGTTACACCTCAGTCAGCTTCAGGATCTAGCTGCGGAAGTGTTTGAGTCTCCTGCTCGCACCGAGCCTCCCGGCTTTTCTAACCCAGCTCTGCCTCCGCCTCCTCCAACCCAGCCTTCAGCTCAGTCTCTACCTCACCGCAAACGCTCACAAAAAACAAATCACACTCAGCAAGCTAAAAAGAAGTCTGTCTCTGTGCCCCCTGTCTCTGTGCCTCCTGTCCAGTCAGATAATGCCGCTTTCGTAGCCGCGCTGCAGTCCCTGTCTAATACTATGCAGTCAGTGGACGCTCGACTCCAGCAGCTGGAAAACGCACAGGCATCAACCTCCTCTGTTCCTGTCGCTCAATTTTTGCCGTCCCAGGTTCCAGTGATTTCTTTCAACCCAGCATGTATGCCTATTGCAAACACCCCTGCAGGCCCGTTCACTCTGGCCTCAGCTGTCGCAGCCCCGTCATCAATAGGTAGGCCATATGTACCCTCTGGTGCTAACATTTCTCCTCGCCTTCGGGCTAAAATCTTGCAGGGGAAAAATATGAATCTAATCAGCCTGATATTGCCATCCCCTGAGTGTGAGCGTAGCGTCGCATCAACTGACGACTTTACTGCCATATTTAAAACTTCCGATCCCAGACTGGCCAGGAACATATCTATCGGAGAATTTGTTGTGGCGTTTGGCTTGTTCCGAGATATTATCTGTTCAGTTTATCCTGAGCGCAGGCAAGAGATGGATACATATTTGACTCTGATCGCGGACCTTAATTTAAGATATGGAAAAAACATTTTCTATCAGTACCATAAAGCGTTTGCAAATAAAGCGGCACTCTACATTTCTCAAACCAACGCTCGTTTGAACTGGTCTATCCTGGATACAGAACTTCTGATCATGCTGGTGGGGGGCTCTCAAGCACTCTCTTGTTTCACCTGTGGCAACATGGGCCATTCATCTGCTTTGTGCTCCACTGTGCCTTTCCGCCCCAGAGAGTATGTGGCTTCACCTCCTCACAAGTTCAACCCTGAATCTGATCAAGAGAAATCTGACGGACGCGGGCGCAAGGTGCAAATGTATAAAAAACAACCCATCTGCAATAATTTCAATGAAAATACTTGCTCTTACCCAAATTGCATTTTCCTCCATATTTGCAGCTATTGCAAAGACGCTCACCCGAAGTCTGCATGTCCACGTTGGTTCCGCCCCCTGCAGAATCGTCGTGGTTTCAAGAGATATTGAAAAAACATCCATCAACTCCAATAAACATTCCAGCATTAGCATCCGAACTGTCGTTCCATCCTGATTGTGTTTTTGTTGATAACTTGCTCACCGGTCTGTCACAAGGGTTTCGGGTAGGGGTTGTCTCATCACTGGCCTCCCCATTTGTTTGTAAAAATCTTCAGTCGGCTCTGAAAGAGCCAGCAATTGTCTCTCAGCTTCTTCAAAAAGAGCTCGATAAAGGCTATTTAATCGGGCCTTTCAAGTCCTCTCCATTTAAAGTCTTTCGCTCCAGTCCCATCGGTATAGCCACTAGAAAATATTCCGGCAAGAAAAGGCTGGTGTATGAGCTCTCCGCTCCTCACTCCGGGCCCATTCCAAGTGTGAATAGCTTAATTCCTCCTCAACCTTTTTCTCTGTATTACTCCACTGTTGACCATGCCATCAAGCTAATTAAGTTAGCTGGCCAAGGCGCATGGCTGTCCAAAGCCGATATTACAGACGCCTTCAAGATTATGCCAATTCATCCCTCACAGTGGCATTATTTCGGCATAAAGTGGGACTCCAATCTGTATTTTGCCACGCGCCTCACATTCGGCTGTAGAAGTAGTCCATTTATATTCAATCAGATCTCCGAAGCTCTTTGCTGGATCCTTCTAAACAGGGTCCGTGTTCCCTCCCTGCTCCACTTGCTTGACGATTTTTTGTTAATAGACCCTCCGTACGATAACACTGGCTCTTCATTAGACAAGTTGAAACACCTGTTCAACTATCTAGGCGTTCCTCTCTCTGCCGAAAAGACCATTGGTCCAGCCACTCGCCTCGAGTTTCTGGGCATTACTCTGGATTCAGTGGAAATGAAAGCCTCCCTTCCAGAGGAGAAACTTGTGCGTATTTGTGAAATTACTCAATCTTTCACAGCTGCGCAGTTCATAACCAAGCAGCAAATGCTCTCGCTTCTAGGCCATTTAAATTTTGCTACCCGTGTTATTCCCCAGGGGCGCTCATTCATTTCTAGATTGCTGGCCTTGGCTTCGTCTGTGCATAATTTGCATGACGATATTGTTTTGGACGAAGGTTGTCGCTCTGACCTGCGCTTTTGGTCTCGCCTGTTGGAGCATTGGAATGGCGTGACGTTTTTCTATGACGACTTGATTTATTCCTCTGACTCTCTAATGTTCTTTACAGACGCTGCGCCCTCTGCGGGTTTTGGAGGGTATTTTCAAGAGCAGTGGTTTTCCTGCAAATGGCCTGTTGATTTCCCCCAAGTCACCCAATCTTCTGCTCTGTTCGAGATTTACCCTGTAGCCGTAGCGTGTCACGTGTGGGGAAAGTTGTGGTGTCGCAAACGCATTTCTCTACAGTGCGACAATGAAGCGGTCGTAAGCATAATTAATAAAGGCCGCTCATCATGTTCCCAAATTATGCCATTCATGCGCTGCATCACGTGGTTGGTTACATGCTGCCACTCCGACGTGCTGCCACTCCGACGTTCTGCCACTCCGAAATTTCGGCACTCAGAAAGGGATCATGTCTCTGTTCCCCGGGTTCTATATTCCCCGTTTTTCACGCCAAACCTAACCTCCCCCCATGCCTAAACCTAACCTCCCCCAGACCCTAACCCAAAACCTAACCTCTCCCACCCCCACGCCTAAACCTAAGGTCGGCATTGTGGCTTCTAAGGTGAACGACCGCCAGTCCGAATAATGGAGGTTAACGTTCGGAGTGGCAGGGCTTCGGAAAGGCAGTCAGTAGCCCACGTGGTTGTCTGTCAAACACAATTTCATAATTTCTGCTCGGCATGTGCCTGGTCATGAAAATTCTATTGCTGATTCTCTATCCCGGTTTAATTTCCAGGGCCCAGTAGTTTAAAACTTTTAATCCATATCTGATTGGATCAGATTTGGATTTTGGGTAGTTCAAAACCAAAAAACAGGATTAGGATCACTTTGATATCCGATCAGATCAGGAAATCAAATCCAAGCTTTAATCTGGATCAAATCTTCAAAACGGGTAGTTCAAAGCGACAACACAGGATTGGGATCAGTTTGATCCCAAAAAACTGGATTATCTTGATCCCACCAGAGGGGTGGATTTCCAGTGGATTACCAGAGCAAAATGTACTATACAATTTATTTAAAAATATGTTTCAATATAAATAAGATGGCAAAGTTTGTTAACTGAAATAATACACAATTTTTAGCCTTCATGGCAAATAAATTAAATTTTTCATTTTTTGGTCACGTTTGTGGTGGACTATTTTGTTTTCAACCAAATGTTGATGACATAAATGTTTATGCTCATAAAAGTATCACAACAAAGATTGTCAATCACAAATGTAATTTAGATTAAAGAAAAAATATCTTCAACAAAAAAAAAGTCCATCATCTGTCATCACCTTTCAAAAGTAATTGCGGACAATAGCATCTCGCATTGCACCACCACTCAGTCTCTCATTTAGAGGGAAATCCATAGGTGGGCCTAGATCATCAGCAGGTGCAAGGGGCTCTGGGGGATCATCGATGTCAGAGAGGGGGACTCTGCGATGGACAGCGATATTGTGTAGCACAATACAAGCCAGTGTTATGTTATGTTAGAATTTAGCTCCTCAAAGCACACCTGGAGGATCCAGCTGCCTTTGAATGAATGTTTTTTTGTTGTTACCCTAGTGGGAGTATTTTTTTTAATTACAATTCCATTATGATTGTATGTCCTTTATGTATTTAAAAATATAATTAGACATTATAGATGTCTCTGCAATGTGGTCTCTTGTCTTCCTTGTATTATCTTTCTTATCCACTAGATGGAGATCGGTAGGATTAAAGGGATAGTTCGGTTTGTTTGAAGTTGGGTCCTATCAGCTAGTCACATACACTAACGTAATTAGGTACAGTGTTCTGGACGCTGAGCGCAGTGTCTAACGCATACATGGGCAAACTACGGCCCGCGGGCGCCACCTGTGTGGCCCGCGATGGAATTGCAAAAAAAAAAAAAAACTTTTTTTTTTTTTTTACACAGTGCACCTGAACGCAACATGCAAGATACCCGCTGAATAAGTGTCCAAATGTTCATGTCATTCTGGCCAATACTCCACTTCTGTTATAGCATTTCAGTATGGAATATGGAATATCTTTCAATAATCTTTAGATTAAAAGGCTACATTGAATTAGAAATTTAAATAATTAACTCATTGGTTTTGGATTTATTTAGCTTCAAGACTGCATTTTTGTTCGTGTGACCCGCAACACAGGCTTTGATCATCCCGGGACACTTACTGATACTTATGTTTAAATTAACCCACTCATATTCTGATTTATTTCAAGAAAAACATTTTGGCTAGTGGAAATTCTAATTGCCTGGTAACTTTAAAATCTAGCAGCCATATTGGCAGGTGGTCAAAAAAGTTAATTTCAAGCCCTGAGAGCAGGTGGTGACATAGGAGTGAGTGAGAAAAGGATGAAATATTGGTGGTTAAGACTGAATAATGACATCACAACTGTTAATTTAAAATTAGTTATTCCTCTAAACGTGGCTTCAAATGCACCAAATTTTTCACGCTGGCGCCGTTCGGCCCTCAGCAAAACCTGGTAGCGAGGACATTTTTTGTGGCCCTCTCTATCATCAAAGTTACCCATCCATGGGTTACGGCATGACAATATTTGTTCGGCCCCGGCAACAATCTGGGTTTCTCATGTGGCCCCCCATGAAAAATAATTGCCCACCCCTGGTCTAACGAGATCCGGCACCCAGAGGCGCAGCCTCGCGCAGCCTCACCAGCTTTTTCTCTCTCAGTACTGGGGGTCAACAACTAAAACGTAATTTAGCCACCTAAAACACCTAAAACAACGCCCACCTTAACAAATCGATATCTGTGTACATGCACGCTCTATTTTGACAATTTTCAGCACTTTACTTTTCCGCAAAACAGCAGTTTCATTCGGCACTGCTTTTTCTCCCAGCCGTACAACCACCGTATTCCTCCGCTAAAGCCAGCACAGAGCACAGAGCCGCGGTTTACAAAACAGGAAGAAGAGAGATAAAACACTGACTTACTTTAGAGACAACAAGTCACCTGGCCTCTCTGGTCTGGGTCGTTTTCCACAATTTATCCTGGGAATGGTGAATAAGGTTTGCAGCCAGGGCACCCAGGCATTTAGACAGCAGGCGCATCTCTCTGCCTGTTCACTCTCTGCAAAAGTTCCTCTTCTGTATTCTCTCTGGTTCATAATTGTATCCTCTTGTCACCAAGGTGAATGGCATATCATCCTCGCTATCAAAATCACTCATATTTTCATCCGTGTATTCTATTTGTTGTGTCTTCAAACCGGGAGAAATAAAATAGCCTACCCCCAAATAACTGCGGAGTAATCCAGTGCTGCGGCTCTGACCTGGCTTTTAGCGGAGGAACACGGTAGTTGTACGGTTTGGAGAAAAAGCAGTGCCGAATGAAACTGCTGTTTTGCGGAAAAGTAAAGCGCTGAAAATTGTCAAAATAGAGCGTGCATGTACACGGATATCGATTTGTTTAGGTGGGCGTTGTTTTAGGTGGCTAAATTACAGTTATAGTTTTAGTTGTTGACCCCCAGTACTGAGAGAGAAAAAGCTGGTGAGGCTGCGCGAGGCTGCTCCTCTGGGTGCCGGATCTCGTTAGACACTGCGCTCAGCGTCCAGAACACTGTACCTAATTACGTTAGTGTATGTGACTAGCTGATAGGACCCAACTTCAAACAAACCGAACTATCCCTTTAA
This sequence comes from Poromitra crassiceps, assembly GCF_964638095.1. Taxonomy (NCBI): domain Eukaryota; kingdom Metazoa; phylum Chordata; class Actinopteri; order Beryciformes; family Melamphaidae; genus Poromitra; species Poromitra crassiceps. The sequence continues at coordinate 70,627,449 of NC_139626.1, read as the reverse complement.
AGCACTGATATTCAGGATCTAGTAATCTTGAAAAGTCTGAAACTGGATCAGGGTGATCCTATCCTGAATTGCTTTGAAATACTGGGACAAAATCTGGCCGAGTTGTCTGATCCTGGATCACAGAAAATGGGATTTCAAAATCTGATCGGATCTGATTAAGATTAAAAGTTTTGAACTACTGGGCCCAGGTGTTCAGGACTCGCTGCCCAGAAGCCAGCCCAATGCCTGTAGCAGTACCCCCTCTAGAGGCATTAGCCCTGTACTGAGATCACATTCTTTGGAGGCTTATCTGGAATCAGCCAGGTTTTACATGAGGAAAGGGCTAGCAGCCTCTACCCTGAAATCATATGATTTTGCTTGGAGAACATTTGCCCTGTTTTGTTCATCCTTAAATTTGTCTCTAAAACCAGTTACTATCACTGCAGTTTGTGCTTTCATTTCTTACTGCATCGATGTGCGTCATTTTAAGCCGCAGTATATTCGAGGTCTGGTCGCTGGCATCCAGTTTAATGTTAAATGTATTGATCCATCTTTTCCTAGCCTGTTTACCAATCCCACCATTAAATTAATTTTTAAAGGTATTGCAAAAAGTTCCCCCGCCAATAGTGATAATAGACTTCCTATTACTCTATCCATTTTGCATAAAATGTTACAGGTTGTGAGAGATGGTTATATCTCTCCCTATGTCGACGCTCTTTTGGAGTGTTCCTTCCTTTTAGCTTTTTATGGGTTTTTAAGGGCCGGTGAATTCACCACCTCTTCAAACAAATTTGATCTAACCAAAGATGTTGCTATGTCGGACATAACTTTTCACCCAGGCTTCTTCAGTCTCACTCTGAAGCATTCCAAAACGGGTGGCGCTTGTGCCATAATTATTGGTCGCATAGACTCCCCATTCTGTCCTTTTAAATCCATGTGCAAATTTCTGAAGTTTAGGCCTTTTTCTGACCCTCATGCCCCTCTGTTTCTAACCCCAGATAACAATCCCATGTCCAAATACTGGTTTAGCCATCATTTACAGCAGATTCTCCTTAGATGTAACATACCCCCAAAGCAATACTCAGGGCATTCGTTTCGGATTGGTGCAGCAACGTCTGCGGCCTTACAGGGCATTTCAACAGATGGGCCGTTGGTCATCTTCTGCATATGCCTCCTACGTGCGTCCTGATGCAATGGCTATCATCAATGCTCAAAGATCTCTAAAGCCATAAAAGCTTAGGTAAGCATTGCATATGACTGGTGGTGGTGGTCTATTATAACTAGTCAAGTGTTCAGCTTCTTCCGCTATGTCAATTTATTAATAATAAATATAGATTCTGATTAAAAAAAAAAAAAAAAAAAAAAAAAACGCACAACAATTTAACACATTGAATGCCAGCCATGTTTTCATTCCTGTAGGTAAGTTGTGCCAGGGGTGTTTTTGACGATTCTGGCTCATTTTAGAACAGCCGAGGATTCTTTTCTGTTAAGAATTCATGAACATCAATCATCTAAAAATAACTAATAGAATGTGTGCTTTCTCTGTCTAAAAGAGTTAGTTTGCAGAGTTAGTAGTTATGTAGATATTAGCCGTTGAGTACAGCATGGTTTCAGCGTCTGGAAATTTATTCAGAGATAAATGGCTTTTTGTGAAACAGTCACTTTAACCATTCATTTTTGGCATCAGTAAGACCGTCAGACATTCTAAACAATAGTTTTGAACAGTAATTTCCTCCATAACAACAGGAAACACCCCTCTCATTCAAACTCCTCCCTCCGTGTGTCTTCTCCTCCTTCCTCCTGGCTTCAGCGGGCGTGTCAGAAGCGCGTTGTGCTGCCTGCCTGTCTGTCTGCGTGCCTGCCTGCCTGCTTGCCTGTCGGGCAAGACGAGTCTGAAATGGATTACTGTAAAATCGCGTCGCCATTTCCTTGAATGGCTTGCTTCCGCGGTGTGTGTGTGTGTGTGTGTGTGTGTGTGTGTGTGTGTGTGTGTGTTCGCGCGTTGCTGCGCGGCTCTGGGGGGAAGGGATCTCTGTCCGTTCTGTGTGTGTGTGTCCGGGCTTCGACTGTAAAATCGCCAAGCCATTTCCGCGGGAGGCGGCTGCTTTTGTGGCTTTTGGGTCCCGTGGCTGTGACTTCTCTCGGTCTCTGTCGCCACTTAGTGGTCGGTAAAATAGATTACACACATGCTCTTGCTCCAAATAGTTATCTCGAAGATGTAAAAGGGGTTGATTGATGTCCCACTGTCAAAAAAAAAAAATCTTTATGTAAGACGAGTTAGTCCGTCCTTGGCACTTAAGCGCTGGATTATGTAAGACGAGTTAGGTCGTCTATGGCACTTAATGAGTTAAGATCTATCTTAACACTTTGAATGCCACGGCCCTTGGGCAAAAGGTTGCTGTACTGTGCCACATAGGCCGCAATGCATTTTAATATAGCCATATCATTTTTTGTGTTCCTCTTATATGGACAACCAATAGCCTCAATGAAACTTTGAACCCTTCTGTTTCATTAAAAAAAAAAACGTTTATAAACCGTTCCATTTTGGAAATACACCCCTCTGAAAAAGAGTGTTTTCGACCGAAAAGAGCATGCTGAAATTAGTTTCTGAGATAGGTTCAAGGTTCAAGTTTATTTGTCTCCCTTGGGAGAAATTTGTCTTGGAGACAGAGATCCAAGCTGCGTACAGACATTTAACACAGATACATCAGATACAAAAACATAAGACATAATTGCATAGTTGCAACGTGAAATTGCATACACCCTTGTGCATTTCAAGTCCCTTAGTAAGGAGCATCTAGTTATCGTTGAGTAGCTTAATTGAGAGAGGGACAAAGGAGTGTTTATATCTATTGTATTTACACTTTGGAATTCTATACCTTCTACCGGACCTCATGAGCACATATTCTGGGTTCAGTACATGCAAAGCGTCAGAAGTAATGTTCCGAGCTTGTCTGACAGCTTCCTGGTCAAAAATGGCTTGGAGGGTGATCGGGGGGCTAGACATGCCCATGATCTTCCCGGCCGTTTTTGCAAGCCTTACAATTTGGGATTTAAATTTGACTGTCAGGTTGCTGTCAGATAATCACATCTTTATGTTAGAAAGGCGACAGAATGAAAACATAGCCCAACATCGAGCCTGCTGCTGCCTGGGTGTGTGTGTACTGTCAATGGTTGTATGCTGTTAGTGCCCTGCGTGCCCCACCCCCTTCCTCCTCCTCCTCCGTGGTGGGAGGAGTCGAGTGTCTCTGCTGCGGTTTGCTCTGAGTTTGTTCTGCACTGAAAAGTCCGCTGCCTGCATCCCCCATTCCCCCCGCTTTTTTACAGCGTGTCCTCGGCTCCCAGCTGAGAATAATGTAACTTTTCAGAAAGACGCTGGTGTCGCCGTGTCGGCAACTAAATCATATGGATGGACTATCGCAGCGGACACGGATGGGGCTCAATTGTGGCAGCAGATGACTGCTGTTCACAGGCACAGCTAACGTAACGTTATGCTTCAAGCATATCAATGGCGATTTCCGTTTCCTCATGACTTCTTCTCTCTTTTCTCCTGGCCTTTGTCTAATCGGGAGGGCACTGTCGCCACCTAAGGGTTCTGTAAAATAGGTTAGACACATTCAATAGCTCCCATATTGTAAGAGGCGATGTAAGAGGCTTAGATCGACATCCCCCCGTCAAAATATGAATTTGGAGTTATTGACGCCATTTGGCGTCGCTGGCAGCCTACGGTAAATTTCTCCTGACGCCATTTGGCGTCGCTGGCACTCAATGTGTTAAGAACACATTGGTGAATCCGGCCCCTGTTTCCAGATGTGTAGGCCACGACTCTCGCGGTCATGCAGGCTGACGAGGGCAGCCCATAAAACATCTCCATTGAGGCAGACTGGCTGAAAATGGCAGGGGTTATGGGAAAAGGAGGTGAAGGGGAGACATTTCCCCTTCCAAGCAAAAAGCAGTGTGAGGAAGCCATTCTCATGAAAATGGATTGGCGAAAACGCTTTCGCTTTCGCTTTCGCGCTTGGGAGCTGGCGGTGGGGGATTGCAAATTTGCATAATAGATTATGGGTGCAACACACTTTGAAACACCAGCAGAAAGGAATCGCAAGCAGCTTCATTCCAGCTGAGCTCACAACCGAAAACGAACGAGCCTCATTCTCATACTGTAGGCGAAAACGCTTTCGCGCTGCTGCACACGGGCGCACAACGGTGGGGGGTTCCAAAAATAGACTGGGTGCAAAACACACTTTGAAACACGCAGCATAAAGCCTAGAATCGCACAAAGCTTCATCAAAGCTCTCAACCGAAAACCCGAGAAACGAGCAGCCCCATCCAGACTCGCCGACGAGGGGGCCGCCAGGGAGGGAGGCTGCTCAAACTCGCAGCAGCAGCAGCAGCAGCAGAAGAAACTCGCTTGTGACAAACGCTGCTGAAAGCCACCAGAGACACGCCCACGGAGGGAGGAGTTTGAAGGAGAGGGGGTTCAGAACTATATTGTTTAGATGTCTGATGTCTCACTGATGCCAAAAATAAATGGTTAAAGTGACTGTTCTGCCTGTTTGATTGAATTTCACAAAACTGCGATTATCTCAGCTTTCAGTCTCAGACGCTGAAACCATGCTGTACTCAATGGCTAATATCTACATAACTACTAACTCTACAAACTAACTCTTTTAGACAGAGAAAGCACACATTCTATTAGTTCTTTTGAGATATTTTGTGTTCACAAAATCTTAGCAGAAAAGAATCCTCGGCTCTTGAAAGATGAGCCAGAATCCTCAAAAAAACCCTCTGGCAGAAGCTACCTACAGTAAAAAAAAAACGGCTGGCAGTGAATGTGTTAACCATTTCGATTTCCACTTTCCATACGGACCGCCAGCATTGGTTAGTTGTTAACGTCGTGACAATTTCTAACGTTTATAACGTACTCCGACTGGTTTGCGGTGTTGCGCAACAGCTCCAACCCCTGGCTGTATTCAGACTGATAGTATAAACCGGAAGCTGGAGCACGTTCTAAACATTATAAATATAGTCACGTTATAAACTAACCAATGCTGGCGGTCCGTATGGAAAGTGGAAATCGAGATGGTTAAAAGTTAAATCAATTTGGTCATTGGGTGGCGTTTTACTGCCATGTAAAGTAACGACAAGTAACAGTTAGCCGCTAACATATTAGCCATATTACCCATCAGCGGAGCGTCATTTGACGTCAGCACACTCTTCCAAACATGTCGCGTGCCTCATTCCAGTCGATTCCACGATTTCAGACGGACAAGCCCGTCTTTATTGTCACACGATTACACATCAACACATGCACGGATGGCCACAAACACACACATGCTTCCAGTGCGCATTCCCATCCTTTCACATGGACCCATGTTGGGTGTGGATGCTACTAACAGTCTTGTGTCTGGATGATGTATGTACAGTCCATGTGTGTGACCATCTTACATGGAGCATTTTGTCTTTCTCCAAAATTAAGAGCACTGTTACTGTAAATTGCACACCATTGTACTGTAAGATGATGATTTTATGTTGGACTGCTGCTAAACTCAGTTGACATTGCACAAGGTTTTTGGTATTCCTCCTGAAAGTGACTTGAATTTAATTTATTCTACTATTTGATTTTGAATTGCACTATATTCATTTTATTTGAGGACAAGCTCTTGCTTTAATTTTATTTGATATATTTAATGTTGGACTGTTAAAGAGAATGAGATGGTTAAATAATATAGACATCAGCAGGTGGTGGTGGAGGTGAGTCAGAAAATATTAGTGTTTTACCTATATGGCTACATCTGGGCAAGAGCAGTGCCACTCACTCAGCAAATTGATGGTTAAGACTGAAAAACAGTCTAATCTTAATGTAAATGGTCCTCTAATCTGGTTTCAAGGGGCCAACATTTTAGACTGAACACAAATGACTCTACACCTTGGCAGAGTTCTGCACTTTACTGAGCACACCGGCCCTATGCCAGGTTTCGACCTGGCCTTGTTAACACATTCACTGCCAGCCGTTTTTTTTTTACTGTAGGTAGGTTCTGCCAGAGGTTTTTTTTGAGGATTCTGGCTCATCTTTCAAGACCCGAGGATTCTTTTCTGCTAAGATTTTGTGAACACACAATATCTCAAAAGAACGAATAGAATGTGTGCTTTCTCTGTCTAAAAGAGTTAGTTTGTAGAGTTAGTAGTTATGTAAGCATTAGCAGTTGAATACAGCATGGTTTCAGCGTCAGAAAAATTATTCTGAGATAAACGGCTTTTTGTGAAATTCGATAGAACAGTCACTTTAACCATTCATTTTTGGCATCAGTAAGACGTCAGACATCTAAACAATAGTTTTGAACAGTAATTTCCTCCATAACAGCAGGAAACCCCCCTCTGCTTCCAACTCCTCCCTCCGTGTGTGTTCTTCTTGGCTGCAGCGGCCGTGTCACAAGCTTGTTTCTGTTGCTGCTGTAACCTCGCGTCACCAGTCTCACTGCTTTGCTGCTGCTGTGCCTGTCTGCGCGGCCGCTCTTTGAGGAAGTCTGGATGGACTCGCTCGTTTCTTGGAGTTTTGGTTGAGAGCTTTGATGAAGCTTTTGCGATTCAGGTCATATTTATGCTGCGTGTTTCAAAGTGTGTTCCACCCGTAATCTATTATGCAAATTTGCAATCCCGCACCGCCAGCAATCAGCGCGAAAACGAAAGCGTTTTCGCCAATCCATTTTCATGAGAATGCTGCTTTTTGCTTGCCTTCCTCTAGTCAGGAGAGCACTGTCGCCACTTAGTGGGTCGGTGGAATGGGTTGTACACGTTGTACACGTCCAATACTTATATAAGAGATGTAAAAGGGTTAGATGCACATCCCACGGTCAAAAAAAAAAAATCATTTTTTTGACGTATTAACACATTGAGTGCCAGCGACGCCATATGGCGTCATTAGAAATTTACCGTAGAGTGCCAGCGACGCCAAATGGCGTCAGTAACTCAAAATAGTTTTTTTGACGGGGGGGGTGTCGATCTAAGCTTCTTACGTCGCCTCTAACAATATTGTAGCTATTGGAGGTCGATAACCTATTTTACAAACCCATTAGGTGGCGACAGCACTCTCCTGATCAGAGAAAAAGGAGCCAAACACACAGAAATAGTCACTGGGGAAAAGGAGGAAATCGCATCGCATCCGTCCGTATGCATCGACGTGCAGAAGCACAACGAGCACAACGCCAGCTGTGCCCAGAGCAGCAGCATCCGCTGTCACAACTCGCACCTCCGTGTACGCTGCAACAGCACATTCGCATAATCAGCCTTATTATTCCGAACTGGAAGCATGCGAGCCCGTGACAAACACACGCGGAACCAAAAAGCTGGGTGTCGCGCACCATTCACTGTGTGTGCGCAGCAAACTCAGCAGAGACTGAGAGCCAACAGACACACCCAGGAGGCGTGTGCAGTTGAGGGGGGGGGGGGGGGGGGGGGCACAGAGCAGGCAGAGCAGCATACACTTCACCCAGACAGACCCAGACATCAGAAAATTAGCTTCAGAGTCAGTGATGTGCTTGAAATGTTTAATTTCACAAAAGGCTCATTATCTCAGCTCGTAGAAAAAAAGGGATGTTTTTGCTTCAATCAAGCTATCTTCTCCGGCTCATAACTAAAGAACGGAAAATGGGATCAATAAACTTTTTTTTGCAGGTGATAGAAGAGAGTCTCATCGTTATTTGTGCGTGTTCAGTGTTTACATAGTAATTATTAAAGAAATTATATGACTGTTTTAAAATGCATTGCAGCCTATGTGGCACAGCAAGCAACCTTTTGCCCAAGGGCCGTGGCACTCAAAGTGTTAACATGCAGGCCAACCGGCTAGGTGCAGGTTATAATACGGATTCCACTGCATGTTAAGAAGTGGCTATTGGCTCATATTTGCCGAAACTACACACACCGCTTTTACTTTCACTACGCCTTGCTACACTTCACCTCTTACAAATTGCTAAAACCAGCATGCTGACAAAATGGAAACTACTTGCCAGACACAAACAGCACAACAAACTGACTGACATGACTCATCAGACCTTTAATAGAAAAATACAACGGCAACAGATACCTCATACCTACAATATTTGGTTAGTACATTTATGTAGATCCTGCATTTATACTGGGGGGCTGTAGCTCAGGAGGTAGAGTGGGTCGTCCACTAATCGCTTTGGATAAAACAGGTCGGTGGTTTCATTCCCACCTCCTCCAGTCTGCATGTCAAACTGTCCTTGGGCAAGATACTGACCCTTAAATTGCTCCTGATGGTGTGGCAGCCTGCCACCATCGGTGTATGAATGGGTGAATATACCTACTGATTGTAATGCGCTTTGGATAAAAGCACTATATAAATGCAGGCCATACGCCAGTTCAAAATTCCAATGTTCACATTCACTACAGTCCCTACTAGGGCTGCACGATATATCGTTTACACATCGTCATCGCAATGTGCGCATGCGCGATAGTCACATCGCAGGACGTGCGATGTCAAAAGCAAATTAACTCGTCATGTTGCTTGATAAACTCTCACTTTAGGGCAGTGTATCCTAAAGTGTGGGGCGCGCCCCACTTGTGGGGCGCAGTGGTATTACAGGTGGGGCGCGGGTGAAATCCGCGGAACCAATGTTTTAGCCATTTTTAGGTCGGACTTCTTTTCCCTGTGAGGAAATAAACAAACCCCGCACTTCCGTAGTGACACGTTCATTCATCAGACAGACTGGAGGCTGTTTAGTTTAGATTAGTGCACAATGAAGAGACATTTGGCAGGGACAAACAAGGAGTCGGAGGGCGGCAGTCAACTAAAACAACCGAGACGAAAATATGATGACGCCTATCTTGCTCTGGGATTCACAGTCAATGCGGTAGGAGACGAGGAGAGACCAGTCTGTGTTCTCTGTCTGAAAACTCTGGCAGCGGACAGCATGAAGCCTAACAAATTAAAAAGACACTTGGAGACAACACACCCCACTTTCGTCAATAAGCCACTCGGGTTCTTTCAGAGGAAACTCGGTGAATACCGCAAGCAGGAAAATCGCTTTGTAAAAGTGGCATCAGTGAACAGCAAAGCACAACTAGCGTCATACAAGGTCGCATACAGAATTGCACAGTGCAAGAAGCCGCACACCATCGCTGAGGAGCTCATACTCCCAGCAGCTATCGATATGGTGTCAACTATGCTGGATGAGACATTTCAAATGATCTCGAGGAACAACTCACGGAAAAACTGACAGACACACGTTTCGCCTTACAAGTGGACGAGGCTACGGACAGCAATAAAGACTGCTTGCTTATCGCCTATGTTTGCTTTGTCACGTCGGAGTCACTGAGTGAGGATTTGCTGTTTTGCAGGTACGTTACAAGCAGAGCAACAGCTGAAGAGCTATTTAAGCTTCTGGACAGTTACCTGACACAACACGGGCTGAATTGGGAGAACTGTGTGGGTTTTTGGTGCGCAGACTATGGCAGGGAAAAGGAAGGGCTTGCAGGCGCTGATAAAGAGGGTCTCCCCAAATACGCAATGGATGCACTGTATAATACACAGAGAAGCGCTGGCAGCAAGACAGATGAGCCCTGAACTTATTATTTTCTGCACAGGTTGCACTTTATTATTGTTTTGAAAAGATTTGCAGTGGAAAACAGGTTCATTGCAGCCCTTAATACAGTGATAGTGACTTGAACTCACAATGAAGATATTTGAATTTATTTTGTTTTGTAGAGGTTGCACTTTATTGTTATTGTTTTTGAAAAGATGTGCAGTGCAAAACAGCCAGAATATAGAAATGAATGGTCATTATGTCAATAAAAGTTAAACTTGGACCGTTTTGTTTCAATTTCGTTGGGGCGGTGGGGCCCGAAAGATTTTCTTCCTCCAAAGTGGGGCCTGACAGAAAAAGTTTGAGAACCACTGCTTTAGGGGTAGCCTACTGAGTGAAATGAGGTTCTCTCAAAGGAGAGAGACGCCCCGCTACTGTACTCACTCATTTAGTGCTTAGCTTCAACACAACAAACATGCACAGAGAGCTCAATTTAATTGTTTTTGCTTATGTTGGGTTGCTGACAGTAGCCCGTCTGTAAACGATGTGATTGCGGAGGCGGACGTGTCCACAGCTTGCAGCGCACTAGTATACAGCAGGCTGGCTGCTGTAACTCATGTCCATGGAGTGGAGCTATTTACTCTTGAAACACCAAAAAGCAAGACCGCAACTTATGACACGAAGGCTAAAGTGATTACTGAGAAGTTGTCCGTGTTATCACTGCGGCTGTCTCTCCCCTTCAGTCTCTGATGTTGCATCACATGATAGCAGTAACGTTACGGTAGAGTTAATCATACATAGCGACTCATTTACACAAAACATGTCGGTGAAAATAAAAAGACAATAGACATAGCTGGGCAAATAAATGTATATTTATTACTTTTCACGAATGAATTGTTTGTCACCGGTCAGCTGCATGTGAATGCTCGTCTCTCTGTACTGCCCTGCGTGCGCTCAAAAACCGGAACTCCCCAAATGCGGAGCGTACCACTTGGTAGTTTCTGGAGGGGGGTCAGACCAAGTGTGTGAAGTAACCATGTGTCAAGTGGCAGCGGTGTTTCATTGTTGATTTATTGAAATGTTAGAAGAACGAAATAAGTTGAAAGCAGTGATTATAATCAATTAAATCTAATGTTTTTCTGCAAATAGCATCATTGGGAGGTAGATTCTGCCACGCAATATTAGGGGTGGCCAATATATCAAATTTATATCAATATTGTGATATGAGACTATATGGTCTTAGATGTTGGATGGTAATATGGTGATACAGCATACACGTTGTCTTTCCCTGGTTTTAAAGGCTGCATTACACTAAGTGAAGTATACGCTAGTGACATTTTAAAGTAGAATGTCATAACTCACTCACTTTTTCATGTATGGAAGTCATGGAAATCCATTGGTCAAAATGTGTGTGGACCCTGATAGATGACGCTCTGAGGCCTACCAGTAGGTCACAGCCCAGTGGTTGAGAAACATTAAAATACCTAATTTCCCCTCCAAAATCAGATGGACTCCTCTACAAAATCATCCCAATCATTCTAGAAATATTATTTTCTTACAAATAGAGCTATTCTGGTAATCTGGTGAAAATCTGTATTTTTTCATATCGCAATATATATCGCATGGGCGGGGAATATCGCAATGTCCGTTTTTTCCAATATCGTGCAGCCCTAGTCCCTACACTATTTGGTTATTACATTGATGGAGCTCCTGCATCTAAACACACACATGGGGGGGGGGAGATGCCCTACAACAGAACAGCCCCAAAGTGTCGACAATTTCAACATTGCTTTCATATCCTTTCACAGGGTTGGTCCATTTACACATTCTTCCACTTGGAAGTGCAGTGAAGACCAGGCTCCTTACTTCAGGTTGGTCATTTAATTCCCCCCAAAATGTCACAATTTTTTTGGGATCACTTATTTTTATTGATTTTTACATTGCAGAAACAAACAATTCTTCCCTTCCCTCCCCTCCCACCCACCCTCCCCTGAGCCATCATTACAGATGAAAACAATAGTGATTTTACACTGTCTTCACTTATGTGTGTGCCTACAACCCATTCTCACTCCGAGCGCGTAGCAGATTGACGCTTTGTCCCGGCCCTTGTGCGTCGCTTGTTACTAACACGGTACCCTTGAGCGATCCATGAAACAACATTAGTCAACTGCTCCCCCATTAGGGTCTGGGGGGAGAAGCTAACCTCTTCCAGCCCCCACGCCTAGACCTAACCTCCCCCACACCCTAACCTTCCCCAGACCCTAAACCTAACCTCTCCCACCCCCCATGCCTAAACCTAACCTCCCCCCAGACCCTAATGGGGGAGCAGTTGCCATAAGCGTCAAAGATGACTTCCATGGGTTTACATTGGAGTTTAGTCAGAAAGCCCAAGTCGTGTCATGGGTTGCTCAAGGGTACCGTGTTAGTAACAAGCCGACGCACAAGGGACCGGGACAAAGCGTCAATATGCTACGCACTCGGAATGAGAATGTGTTACATTACATGTCATCGAACTGCATTTTGGTGACCACCACTTCCACATTCTTGTTTCCACGTACTTCACACAACTCTCACACTATTACCTGTTTGTTGAGGAGGACATACACACAATTAATAATTGATCAGTTCCCCATCATACAACATTTATAGGGTTCCATTTTTGATGGGACATATATAGGGGTGTCACGATACACTCAGTTCACGATACGATACGTATCACGATACTGGGTTCACGATAACGATACGATACGATACGATTTTAACAATATTTTTTTAAACTTGAATAATGACAATATATGACTGGAAAAGTAGTAGTTCGTTTGAAATGCACAAATACAAAACATGCTGTTGTGGGAAATTGTTATTACAATAACAACTAGAAAAAACATGACATTGGAGATAAGGCTTATCTTGAAATAGAATGAGTTACACCGTCACTTAGATTTACTTTGAACTAAAAGGTTTCTCAGCAGTATAAATTCTCATTATGCATCTTCAGTTTTTCTTCCAACTCTAACAACAAGACTTTTCTTAGTCTATTTTTTCCTGTCAAGTAAACAGTTCTGCCAGAAACTCAATTGAATGGTTTCTCTCCTGTATAACTTCTCATGTGTCTCTTCAGAGACTTGTTCAACTGAACTACTTTCCACACATTGAACTTCAACAAACAAAGACGTTTCTTTTCTCTATTTAAAAAAAAAAAAAAAAAATTACATTGCGATATGAGCTTTCATCTCAACGATACATATCGTTTTACTATCGCGAAATTGCGTGGGACGATATATTGTGACACCCCTAGACATATACAATTACGACACATTACATTACATGCATGAGCTTTTAATAGTGCATAATAATGACGCATGAGGCGTTTCCTAATTAATACATTGTTTCTCAGGTGTCAAGATGGGGCGGACCAGCAAGAAAAGCCAAGCTGCAAAAGGCCGATTTGGAAAGCCTAAGGTGGACGATCCACACCCAATTCCACTCGTCACCACTCAAGAGGTACACTGTGGAGATGTTGTTATTCTTGTACATGTGACAACAATTGGCAAGTTGTTCTGCTGGATCGCCTTGTTTCCCACTTACTTACTTGAGTCCATGGCTGAATTTTCCATATGTGATATATATGAATCCAGATTCCATTGCATGCATAGCGTTTGGATTGTGCTGAATTAGCCAAGACTACTTTCCTAATGAGTACATTGTTTCCCATGTCTGAAGATGCAGAGGGACAACAAGAGAAGCCAGGCAGTGAAAGCCCGGTCTAGAAAGCTGAATGCGAGTGATCCACAGACTACTACACCCTGCAGCAACCAACAGGTACATTGGGAAGACGGTGGGATCTTTCTTTAGCATTTGACAGTAATTGGGAAGATATAGTACCACTTTGGTTTGTGTAGGTCTTGTATTGTACACTTCCTTCTTGGGGTTTAGCTGATGTTTTCAGGGGTATTAGAAGTGGTGTGTGTTGTAGCGATGTGCAGTTATGTCTTATAAGGTTAGTTAGTTATGTCCATAAGGTGGACAATCCAGACCCAATTCCACTCGTCACCACTCAAGAGGTACACTGAGGAGATGTTGTTGTTATTATTGTACATGTCACAACAATTGGCAAGTTGTTCTGCTGGATCACCTTGTTTCCCACTTACCACAGATGACTTCATGGCTGAATTTTCCATATGTGATATATATGAATCTATTCCACTCCGCACCACCCCAGAGGTGCCGACTTTGACCTCATTCTTAGCATTGAATTGACAATAACTGTCAATATATAGCACGTTCATTCGCATATGTCCGGTATTGTACACTTCCCTGGGGTTTACTTGATGTATATTGAGGGATATTAGCAGGGTTCGACTTCTAACCTGGGAGCTCTCGGGGTCCCCACAAAAACTTTGCCATTTCCCCCTTAAATTGAGGCCATTTGCCGGCAGATTAAGAGGAATTTCTAATCTTACATCACATTACAATCACATTGTTGTGATGTCATCATGCAATCTTACTCTTAACCATCACTATCAGCTCCTTTTCTCACTCACCTCCACGTCACCAACTACCAATGCAATGCCATGATATCATGTACTTATTTGCATCTAATAAAAGACAACTATTTCATGTTACACATTACCAGAAAAACATGTCTGAATGCAAGAGAAATTGTTTTAGTGCAGGATTTAGTCTAATAATACTCATTCTTGCATTGACAACAAAATATTGCCTTCCGGTTGGAAACACAAACAACAAACAATGCCCCATTACAGAGAACCCCACACGTGTTCTTCTCCATGGAGGTCCACACTCTCTATGGGGGCCAAACCCCCACAAGCCCACCTATAAGTTGAACCATGGGGATTAGAAGTGGCATGTGTCATATGCTGTAGAGAAACATCAAGTCCATGGGTAGGCTGTCTGACATGGATGTAGGTGCCAACTGTGCATTTGGATAGGTTCAAAATGGTTACAAAGGACATGTGACTCGTGCATACTAAAAAAGGGAAGAATAATGTTGACATTATAGAGGAAGCTATTTGGAGAATAACCTGAAAATGTGACTATGTATCATCAGAGGTCGGATTTCCAGCCACAGCAAAAGTCGACTAAGCCACAATGTGGGATGGACGCAGCACCTCTACATGGAGTAGGCCCCCAGGTACACACATGCGTCAACAGTACATACAGTGTCTTGCCACCACACCCACTTATCCTCAAGTTACCTTGTAAATGGGTCTTTTGTCCTATCTGTAAGCCTTTCCAAGAACTGCACGTTCTGCATCTGTACCTACAGCAAGCAAACAGGTACACACATGTCCTAGTATACACACAGCAAATGTGCAGCAAAGCAGTTATCATGTTGCCAACTAGCCATGAGCACAACCACAACTCACAATAAATTGTCACATCAAAGAGATGACCAGAGAGGCTAGTTGGCTACTAGTCATCTGTGCATTATGTAAGTGAGAAGCGTGCATTTGAATTGGTTAAATATGGTTTAGAGCAGAGGTTCTCAAATGTTTTTTAGCCAAGGACCCCTTACAAGATAGAAAATATACCGGGGACCCCCTCATTCTGATTTGTGATTTTGGGCTAAGCTTAATTGTTTCCACGGTAACGTGCTTGACTTTTAATTTGATAGGTTGGTTATTAGAATGTAATCCATGAACCATTTTAGATTTAAAGCCTAAACTATTTTCGTTGAACTATGAAGATTTTGCAAAAAAAAAAATTTTTTTTTTATTACATTACATTTACATTGCGTCATTTGGCAGACACTTTTGTTTTGTCCAAAGCGACTTACAATATCACAATTTGTCAACAGTACAGAAAACCACTATGCAACACAATCAATGACAGCCAAGATATTTTGATAGACTAGCACCATGTAGGACGTAGTTTGAGAAGGAATAATTAACATGTAGCATTTTATTTTTTCATTAATTTTTTTTTTTTTTACTTGAAAACTTTTCGCGGACCCCCTGGCAAAGTGCCACGGACCCCTGGGGGTCCGCGGACCCCCATTTGAGAACCACTGGTTTAGAGGACATGTATACCCGGCAGACTAAACAAGCCAACAATAATACTATCACACTATACTAAATACTATGGAGTAAGTAGTCTGGAAATTGACCTGAAAATGCGACTGTGTGTCACATGTAGGAAGTCAGCCACACCTGAGGCCAGCAAAGCGACGACGTGGGATGGATGGGACAGCTTTACATCCAGCAGGTCCACAGGTACATACATATCCTACAATATACAGACAGACAGCATGTTTACAACTAATCTGTTATGTATTATCTTGCTAAATGTCCATGAGCACTAACATAAGTAACAGCAAACAGTCACATCAAACATATAGCTGGAGAGCCTGGGTTAGGCTAGTAGTTGTCTGTAAGTAGTGTTGCCCAAGCCCATTTGCTCCTTTTTTGACAATACTACTGCCATCTCATGGGCTCCGCACGTTCAATGTGCTTGCTAGCCTTGCCCGCCCTGCAGCTCGCCAACCTGGCCCTGCAGCTCATATACGCAACTCAGCCCCTGCACAGCCTGACCCACACTGCAGCCTCCACTAAATTATGTTACTGTGTGTCATCAGATGCCTGAATTCCAGACACAGAAAAGGGCAGCAAAGCGACCTCATGGGATGGAGGTACCTCATGTTCATGCAGAAGTCAAACAGGTACATACACACTCTTCTACTACATACCCAAGGTATATTAGCACCACATGCAGTTACAATTCATTGTCACACATACTAATGGGATCGCACCATTATGTCCTTTTTTCTGCAGCTACGTCATCAAACAGACAAAGACTCACAGGTTCACCTGCCACACACCACGAAACCTGCACGTAAGGTTTGGCCGACAAGCCGTGTCCAACCTGACACCACACACTTCACAATAGTGAAGGCATCACATAGTCAAGCTGCTATACGATATTGTCGTCACAGCAGAAATAGGCAATGTGTATGTATGGCACTGACATTTCTCACCTATCACAAAGAAGGGACTCAATTCACAATGGATGCCCTTGACAAAATACTAACGGAGGGAGATACGTTATACAAGAATGTTAGAAAAGACCTGAAGAGAAAGGGGGAATTGCTAAATACCAACCATTTGGCCATGGAACAGAAACCATTCAAAGTTACAACTACTCTGAAAGAATACAAAGTCAAGCGGTCGACAGTGCAAATGGGATTTCTGAGAGCCAGAGGTCCTCATAGCCTAATCAAGTGCTTCCAGAAACTGTCTGACACACTTCAGTGTCTTGCAACAACTGTCACCAGCGCATTACTCATCGTTTCTCCTGAGTGCATTGCTGTGTTTAGGGACACATCTGGACGGTATGGCTTTTTTGACTCTCACTCAAGAAATGCCAGAGGACTGCCTACTCATACGGGAACTGCTGTCATGTTGACATTTGAACGCCTGAGTGATATGATTGACAAGTTACACATACTGTTTCAAGATCGTGGTCCAGAAGGGCGATATGACTTCAGGCCTGTCTCATTTCAACCGGTGCCCCAGCTCAGCCAACAATCTGGACCGTCAGCTGAAGTGAGTGCACCTGGACCATCAGCTGAAAGAAGTGGCAAGCCCCAAAGTACCCAACGTTCTCTACAGGCACGTCACACGGCCATGTCACGTGAAACGTCAACTCGGCCACACATGGAGCCAAGTGGAAAAGGCCGCACTACACAACAGTGGACACAGCGAACACGTCTGCACAACTCTCAACCGAGTTCTACTGTATCACCCATGGAGACAAGTGTAAAGACCCAACTCAGTCAACAGAGAGTCAAGTCAGTAACCAGAGCATCAACTCATCTGCAGTCAACTGCACCACAAGTGTGCATACCTGTAGGAGCGCCCAGCCCCCAACACAAAGGACCATCACTTAAGTTGAGCAAATTTACTAAACCACGGCGAAGAAAAGAACTGCAGCGCATGAACAGGAACCACCAACAGCAATGTACAAAACCAAACGACAAAGCTGCCAGTCATGAATTTATAAGTATTTGGGATTTCACATTGATCGTCAGTTGTCTTTTACGTTTCACATTAATAATCTGGTCTCTAAGCTCAAGCTGAAGTTAGGCTTTTATTTCAGAAACAAAGCCTGTTTCTCCTTTGGGGTTAGGAAATATCTTGTATCGTCAACCTTCCTGCCTCTGTTAGATTATGGTGATTTGTTGTACATGGGTGCTTCTGCCCAATGTTTAAAGTCACTAGACACGGTGTATCATAGTGCCTTGAGATTTGTCACTGGTTGTAAACGGCTTACCCACCATTGTACTTTGTACCAAAAAGTTGAATGGCCATCTCTGTATGTACGCAGGCGTACACACTGGCTGAGTTTTATTTATAAAACTCTCCTTGGGCTTGTCCCGTCTTATTTACGGACATATCTGTCCAGAAGCCACAGCCACTATGGCCTACGTTCACAGGATTATTTCCAGTTGACCGCTCCGCATCCTCGCACCAAGTGGGGAGAAAGAGCTTTTAAATACGCTGCCCCCTTAGCTTGGAATACCCTTCAGAAGGATTTAAAATTGCCAGAATTGGTCTCCCATGCTGAGTTTGGCGGGATTCTGAAGGACATGGAGCGTGAGACCATTGGTCGATGTCTTTGCATTTAGAATTGTAGAATCACATTTTATATTATTGTATTGCTGTATTGTGTATGCTTCTATGTACTGTTGACATGTTGTGCTGCCTTCTTGGCCAGGTCACCTTTGTGAAAGAGATCATTGATCTCAATGGGTTTTTAACCTGGTTAAATAAAGGATAAATAAAATAAAAAAATGAACAAAGAAAGGAGCACATGCGACAATATCATCAAAACAGATATGTCCATGACTCTGTGTACCAACAAAAACACAAAGCTGCAGTCTGCAAGTATTATGCTGCAAATGAAGCATACCGGACGAACCACAGAATAAACTGCAAAACTCGTTATCACATGAATGATGAGTACAGACTGAAACAAAAACAACGAATGCAGAGGAGGTATCAAAATGACCCAATGTTCCGATTGCATCACATCCAACAGTGTACCCAAAACAAGAGGATCAGATGTCTCCAATAGCCTGCATATCACATTCGGCACAAGTTATTGTGTGCATTGAAGATACGAAGGAAGTATGTCCTACCTCCCCATCACCGCCGGCTTCCACTGCAGGATAATTGTCAAATCCAGCCCATAGACAATCCTTTAATGCAAGCTGCCATAGCTGCGTTCCGTGCACAAATAAAGCTGGGCCCCACCTACGTCTGCACTGTGTGCCATAGAACACTGTTCCCGAAACAAGTTAAAAGTTGTAACCGGACAAAGTACAGTACAAATCCGGATGTAGTAGCTGTTTGCTTAACAGGGCAATATGTTCATAATTGCAGCATTGACTGTGGAGGTCCAGAAACATGCACTGTTCCCTCAGAGAGAAGAAAAGAATGGATCTGTCATTGTTGTGATGGCCATTTGAGCAGAGGACAGATGCCCGCCATAGCCGTGGCAAATAACATGCAGCTGGCACTTATCCCCCCAGTACTGGCAGGACTAACAATGCCAGAAAGACAGCTTATAACCAAAGTAGTGCCATTTGCCAGAATCGTATCCTTACCCAAAGGACGACAAAAAGCTATCCATGGTGCTGTTATCTGTGTTCCAGCAGAGGTAGGGACAACAGTCAATTGTCTGCCAAGATCTCACAATGAATCCCATCTCGTGAAAGTGAAATACAAACGAAACCTCAACTTCAAAGGATATCAATTCTTCCAAACAGTGAATATGCCAAATGTACTGGCAGGCTTGGCATACCTCTTAGAGCACCATCCGGACTACTTTGATACAACAATAAATAACGATGCCACATTTGATGCTGAGCATGATTCCGATGAAGAGGAAACAGAAGAGCCAGAAGCAGAACAGCGAGCAGCAGAGGAGCCAGAACCAGTCAATGCTGAGGAAGACAGAGATGATGCAAACAATGCTGAGGAACACAGAGATGATGCAAACAATGACAAGGATGATGGGATGGCCGACAGGAATGCTGCAGAGGACAGGCATGATGCAGAGGGAGACAGGGATGAGCTGAGGCATAGTCTTTCCCTAGACACATGCATGCAGCCCGCTGACATAGCACAGGAAGTGTTATCATTTGGTGAGGGAATCTACAGTATTGCACCTGCTCAAGCAAACAGACCTGTTGGCATTTTCTCAATCCCCAGATTAGAAGCTATGGCGTTCCCAGTCCAGTTCCCGACTGGACAGAATACACTGGATACAGACAGACAAATCAAACTATCCCCAAGCATGTACTTCAAGACAAGGCTGTACAATGTCTGTAATCGTTTTGCAATAGACCAAACATATGGCTTTTGGGCCCAGATGGCTGCAGAAACACACATTGCTCGAAATAGCATGTCTATCCAGTTGCGCAAAGGCACAAAGAGGACCCGAGACGGCCGGAACATTTCCAACCGGATGCTACAGGATAAGGATGAGGTCCAGAATCTCATACATAACAGTGGGGCTACACGATTTATGCAACCACTCAGAGGGACCCCAGCTTACTGGAAAAAGACATTGAACGATTTGTTTGCCATGATCAGACAGCTGGGGAAACCCACCTTTTTCTGTACATTCAGTGCAGCTGAAATGAGGTGGCCTGAGATAATTGAATCAATTAAGGCACAACAAGGTGAGCAGGTGGACGTTGACCTTCTTGACTGGGTAACTAAAACTGACATACTGCGAAGCAACCCTGTGACGGTCATGCGCATGTTTGACAAGCGTGTGGACGCACTAATGACATTCCTTTTGTCAGCAGCACAGCCTGTTGGGAAAGTAATAGATTACTTTTACCAAGTGGAGTTTCAGGCCAGAGGAAGCCCGCACATTCATTTATTGCTCTGGATAGAAGATGCTCCAGTGTTTCAATCCGACCCTGACCAGAAAGTGTGTGAGTTTGTGGACCGCTACATATCCTGCCAACTGCCCGACCCCAGCAAAGACCCAGAGCTCCACAAGATTGTCACCGAGGTTCAAGGTCACAGCAGAAACCATTCCAAGTCATGCAGGAAAGGCAATAAAGTGTGTCGATTTGGATTTCCGAAACTCCCAATGGAAAAGACCACGATAACCCACCCACATTCTCCTGAAGCGGAAGCTGATGACAATAACGCTGAAAACAACGAAGATGCCACAGAGTCACAATCAAACGACAATGCCTGCCCGATGTCATCAACAGCAGCCAACCAGAAACTCAAACCAGCATGGGATTTGTTAAATGACCCAAATGTGTCTGCGGACACCTTGCAAGACGTACTGCTGAAGAGCAACCTCACTTCACAAGACTACATGATATGTGCAGAGCAACTCAAGAAATCAAGTGCCATTCTCATGAAGCGTGATCCCAAAGACTGTTGGGTGAACGCTTATAACAAAGATTTGCTGCGAGCATGGAATGGGAACACAGACATACAATATGTTCTAGACCCCTACAGCTGTGTCATGTACATGTTGTCTTACATAACCAAACCAGAACATGAGATGGATGACTACTTGAAAGTGGTAACTGAGAGTGTGGCCAAAACAGGTGTCAGTGAAATCCAGGGAATGAAGCAAATTATGCAGGCCTACTCTAAGCACAGACAAGTCAGCGCTCAAGAATCAGTGGCAAGAACATGCGGCTTATCAATGAAGAAATGTTCACGGCAGGTTGTATTTCTACAAACCGATGACAATGGCCTTAAAATGAGTCTGTCTTTAAGTGCCTTACAGAACAAATCCCCAGAGTCGACAGATATCTGGATGTCAGGATTGCCAGAGAAATACTGCGCTAGACCACAAACGGCTGAATTTGAAAACATGTGTCTGGCACAATTTGCTTCCAACTACAGGGTTGTCTATGGCCAGCAAACACGCAGCAAGAATGCAGTCAA
This sequence comes from Poromitra crassiceps, assembly GCF_964638095.1. Taxonomy (NCBI): domain Eukaryota; kingdom Metazoa; phylum Chordata; class Actinopteri; order Beryciformes; family Melamphaidae; genus Poromitra; species Poromitra crassiceps. The sequence goes on along the minus strand of NC_139626.1, from coordinate 70,605,974 downwards.
ACTACTACATAACATGGGATACATACAGAAAAGGACCAGAGGAAAGCCTGCAATCATCAGATACACCCGCTTCTCTCAAGAAAAGCAGCCGGAAAAGTTTTACAGACGATTACTCAAACTGTATCTCCCACACTGCTCCGACTCACAACTAAAAACCCAGAGATACCCCACATACAAAGAATTCCACCAAAATGCCAAAATGCCAGTGTTGAACTCTCAAGAACAAATTGCATCCAGTCAGTATATACTGTATGCTAGTGACCACAAACAGGCAACAGTATGAGAAAAACAGCTCTGACATTGACAGAGCAATTGACCAAATCCAGCAGAATGGGCCCCTGGAGGATGCTTGGACAACGTTCGCGGCAGAAGCGGAACTAGTTCGTTTAGAGTGTGTTGCAGAACAGGAAGAGGTGCATCCACAACAAAACGATGAGCAAGATGACGTTCCAGACTATAGCACTCTTCCTCAACAGTCAGGTGGTGTCATACCACAAGTAGAAGCACCCCAGATAACCCGTGCTGATATGGAAACGCTGTATCGAAGTCTCAATGAAATCCAAGCATCCATATTCTACAGTGTTCGCGACTGGTGCTACAAGCGTGTGCGAGGTAAGAATCCTGAACCGTTCCATTATTTCGTTACTGGAGGGGCTGGCTGCGGCAAATCACATCTCATCAATTGCATACAAATGGAAAGCACAGAGATACTGCGTGAACTCCGCAAATTCCGTCAGGAAGGAGACATGTCCACGCCCACGGTGCTACTGACTGCCCCTACTGGCACTGCAGCTTTCAACATCTCAGGCAAGACTTTGCATTCCCTTTTTAAACTACCCAGACCGATGACTGACAATGGGGAGGATGGCGGACTTGGAAATGCACTGGACGAAATCAGAGTACAATTAGCTCATGCAGAGATTCTCATCATTGATGAAGTATCCATGATTTCCAAGAAGATGTTTGCCTATATCAACTGGAGATGTCAGCAAATCAAAGGCAACAAGTTACCTTTCGGCGGCATGTCGGTACTAGCTGTGGGGGACTACTACCAGCTCCCCCCCGTCGGTAAAGCCAAACCACTTTGTGTGACTGAGCATAACCCGGGAAAAACAAGCATGTTGGGTGCATACCTGTGGCAAGAGCACTTCCAGATTATCACCCTGACAGAGATCATGCGACAGAAAGATGACCTTGCTTTTGCAGAGCTCTTGAACAGAATACGGGTCAAGCCAAAGCACGAGCCTTTGAGTGCGGATGACAATGCTTTGCTTGCACAAAGGGTCACTGACCCCCAGCAATGCCCACTTGATGCACTGCACATCTTTCCAACAAACAAAGAAGTCAATCACCACAATGCAGCAACAATATCTGCACTGCATAGTAACATCATCAACATTCATGCACTGGACTACACAAAAGATTTGACCAGTGCAACCATGATGCTACTGAGAAAACTCGTCACAACTGACACAAATCGTTTACCCGACACCTTACAAGCTGCAGTGGGGGCTCGTGTCATGCTCATCCGAAATGTCGATGTAACAGATGGCCTTGTGAATGGTACATGTGGCACCATAGCAAAGATTGTGATGAAAACAGATGAAAAAGGAGTCACCTCAGTAGACAGGCTTGCCCTTCAGCTGGACAATTCAAATGCAGGGCAGAAACACCGGCACAAGACCGCAGATGGACCAGACAACCTGGTCTACATTGAGAGAAGAGAGGAACGCTTCACCCATCCAAAAGGTGTGGTGCGCCACCAGTTCCCCATGAAGCTAGCCTTTGCGTGTACCGCCCACAAAGTGCAAGGAATGACATTGCCGGCTGCTGTTGTCTCTTTGAAACGCATCTTTGAAGCAGGAATGGCCTATGTTGCACTGAGTAGGACTACGTCACTTGACGGACTCTATCTGAGAGACCTTAATGAGAAGAAAATATACGCTGACCCTAACATCTCCACTTCACTGGAAAACATGCCCAAAGCATCATTCAGCAGCGTCATGCCACTTTTGACACATGTCCAAATGACAAACCAAGTGCAGACATTCAAACTCATTCACCACAACACTCAGGGCCTACCATCTCACATTGATGACATCAGACGCCATCCAGAGTTGACCCTTGCAGATGTTTTCTGTGTCACAGAAACCAATTTATCAGGCTCAAGCCTTTCTCCAAATCTCCAGCTGGAAGGTTACACCATTTTTACACGGCACAGACATGTTTCTTACTCAAACTTTCCTGACATTGCAAGCAAGCGGGGGGGTGGAGTTGCTATCTACTGTAGAAACCATATTCAAGCCCAAGCCAGACAGTACATACAGGATGTGACAGACCTAGAGTTTGTGGTGATCAAGATTTCCAAACCAATCACTGCACTCATTGCTGCTATCTACCGACCACCAGGGTACTCTGTGAACCATTTCCTACAAAACGTGCAAAGTCTTCTGGCCTCTTTGGAAATGATGACTCACCATCCTATCATTGTATGTGGCGACTTCAATGAGGACCTGTCAACCACTGAAGACAAGCCTATATTCCAGATGTTTGCGTCAAATGGATACGCCCAACTCATCACAGATGCTACCACTAACAAAAACACACTCCTCGATCATATCTACATCTCTCGACCACACCTTTGCCTACAGTCAGGTGTATTGCAAACGTATTACAGCTACCACAACCCTGTTTACTGCTTATTAACCATGCCCAGCACGAATCACGATGCACTGTAGTCAGCTGTTGGTACAATATGTTTCACTTGGATCTTCCGTTTCTGAGCTGCTGAGCGTGCTATTTCAAGCCAGCAGTTTCGGCCCTCCCTCCAGCTTTTACTGGACAAGACAAAATGCATGCATTCCATGATATTACAGACAGTCACAACTGCTGGAATGCTCGCAGCTCCTAGTACCACAAACGGCTTCGACGTCTTCAGGTGTGGCCCTCATGTCACTATGATCAGCTCACGTTCTAGTGGGCTTGGATTGCTACAGCTCATTACTAATGTGACCTTTTATTTGTTCTTTTTCTTTACTTCATTCTATCTAACGATCACGGCTAGGTGCGTGGATTTGCTTCTTTCACAGACTTACTCAGCCAGTATTGATGCAGTGGTCTCAACTTTTGCTACAAAGATTAGCTTTTAGGTTGTGGGTTTTGCACCAGTTGAGCGTGCTGTTTCAAGCCAGCTGAGTCAGCCCTTCCTTTAGCTTTTTTCTCATGGAACTCAAAAGTGGACCCTGACATTATTGACTTGTGACGGATTCTCAGTGTATAGGGGGCTCAAACCATCACACTTACTGCTTCTTTTGCTCAAACTATGCTATGTTAGATTTATGTGATAAGTTAGTACAGCCAGATCGCTTCGTGTGGAGTGATAGCATCGTCGCAGCTCTTGTTCCAGTGATTGGCATCGAGGTGGTTGCTTGGTGCACTGTTGAGTGCGCTGTTTCAAGCCAGCATTGTGACGTGTTCCTTTACCTTTTTGCTTGCTCCAAGAGTGAGATGAGTTTCTCAGCAAGTATTCATGCAGTGGTCTCAGCTTTATGTACAAACATTACCTTTTAGGTTTTGGAGTTTTGACCAGTTGAGCGTGCTGTTTCGAGCCAGCTGGGTCAGCCATGCCTTTAGCTTTTTTCTTAACTCAAGAGTGGACCCTGACATTATTGACTTGTGAAGGACTCGCAGTGTATAGGGGGCTCAAACCATCACACTTACTGTTTGTTTGCTTGTTTTGCTCAAAACTATGCTATGTTAGGATTATGCCAATAATGCTTTGTGCACTGTTGAGCGTGCTGTTTCAAGCCACCAGTGTCACGTGTTCCTTTACCTTTTTGTTTGATCCTAAAATTACATGGCAAAGTACTTACTCATATTCGAGATTTGCTCAATACGACAAGCAAAAGCATTTGGTTCAGCTCGACTGACTCCTTTGCCTAGAGCACAGGTCTTTCCAAGACATGTTGATAGAAAAGTCTCATGGCTGTGTGTAGTGGCCACACTACCTACATCACATCAACCAACGCACAGTTGCTAAGTCACCCAAAACTACGCTCCGGCTCCAATGATGAAATACCACAACAGAAGGACAGGAACACATTCAGGTAACAAATGACACTTTGCACTTTGAAATGCACAAATGCTCACCTTCTACTGAACTACAACACGCTTAATAGATGTTGTGTGTTGACTAATGGCACTACTTTCTGCTGCATAGTTACAGCTTCTGACAGATTGCAAATACTTCTGTCCTTTCGTGCAGCCACACACAGTCTCATCACCACTACATGGTTTCCAAGACACATCATGCTACTGTACAAACTGATTCCACCAACTGTGAAGGTAGGTGTAGCCGTTTTACTTTAATGGCATATTTTGGCCTCACAGAACACATTCACTTTTTTGCTAATGGGACACAACATTTGTTATCAACAGTACACTCTAACAAACATTTCATGAATGCACATATCATTGTCTTGCATATGTTGTGTGTTCTGTGACTGTTACAAGACAGCTGTTGAATGATGAAGACTGTAATGAACACTTATGATGATGGCAGCAGCACCAGCAAGGAGGCAGATGACACAAAACACTCAACTGCTGAAGGTCCCATGATGGAATGCCAGAACAAACACAACATTGAGGTAAAACCATGGCATGGACTTGTACATGCTCAAATGCTCACACAGAATTGCAGACTCCCACTAGGTAATACCTTGCATGCACACAATTGTGTGGAACAGATGTTTCCCAATACATGGATGTTGCCTCATCACATTTCCACAGTTTACTGTTGTGCTTGTATGACTAATATCTTTGCCCTTCTGTGTCCCCGCAGACATTGTCCTTCCCACAACATGCTTACCAACAACCATCATAGCGCTGTGCATCTAGACTACATCAACTCTAATGCTAAGTGTTGCATTTCTCATCTTCATGACCTTCTCTTATGGTGCGTTCCTTTATCGCAAAATAACTGGGATGTGGAGGCTAAATGACATCACATCCGTTTTGTTAGCGTTCCATTTGCAGAAAACTTGAGCTGGGAAGTTCACTGTTCATTGGTCAGATCCAGTCGCTAGCCAGGCTAGCCATTGTTAGCGATAAAATTGACAACATGGCATTTCGCGGCAATTTGCGCATACAAACACTGCAGCCTCATGTCCACACAGATAGATGTTAGGCAGTGCTGTGTGTACAGCTGATTTATTGAGACACAAACAAAACAGAAGTGCTAAACAACATTACTACGATTATACTACTACTGTTGTTGCGCGGCGCAGCCATCTTGGATTTTTGAGGTTGGGGCTGCTGAGACTCCTACGAGTTTGGAATGGGACATACCAGCTCTGATGACGTCCCCGCCCAGCTCATGACCTTTGAAGTCGTAAGATTACCAGTCCCCAGTTATAAAGGAATGCACGATTATTACAGCATGAAAGTTTCACTGCGTTGCTAATGTGTCGTCACATTTCGGATCCACACATACACAACATAACATTTCATCCATGGACACACAGAAGCTGACACACCACTCATACAGCTGCTTATGTTGTCTGCATGTTGCTGCATGGTCTCGTGTTCCCACTCTCAGCCTGCACCTTGCCGTGGTGAGTGGGCTGTAAACTAAGCCAGGCTTCTATGTTTCTAATCTGCTTACTGCATTCAGCTTACATATGTCATGCTATCTCTCGTTTCAGAAAACTATAGCGATCAGCCAAAAACACGCTAGCAACCAGGTAATACACCCTTGCAACCGCCTACACACGTCTGAGCTACACAGTGCCGATTGACGCTGTATTTATACTGGTGTGGAGGGTGGGTCTAAGGCAGGGGCGGTGCAAAGGGGGGCGGAGGATCACACGGAGCAAGCACAATCAAATTTGCTTCAGCAAATTTAGCCCGTTCTAGTTTTTCTTCTATCCAAAAGTTTGGTTCGCCATTTCTCCTACAGTTTTCACACTACACGGACATGGGAGACATCAAAACGTGCGGCTCATTGAGGAATCGTGTGCATTTGGATTGCTAAGGGTTTTGTTCGCCGGTTTTCGCGATATTGGCGTTAACGTACGATTTTTTTCCCCATTCACTTGAATGGGGTTTTGAAATCGTTGCCATTAAATTAGCTCTAGCTCAGACACCGTATGACCTGCTATTACCAAACTTTGTAGGTAGGTTTACAGAGTCACCTTTTACTCTGTGCGGGAAAATTTAATTATTTGACCAGATGGTGGCGCTATAACAGCCATCCTTACGTTTTGGTCCATAACTTTTGAACCGTAAGGGCTACATTCAAAATCATTTTTTCCCTGGATTCCTTGGGCCATTCCGCATCTGCTGATATAGGCCCCGCCCATTTCCGTCTAACTAGATTTCCCGCCATTTTGAATTTTGTCGAAAAGCGTTTTTTCGCTATTTCTCCTTCAAATTTTGCCCGATCTTCACCAAACCACATCACAGAGCGTGTGTGGACTGTCCCGCACAAAACTTATTTTGCGTTTTTTTTAAATTCCGCACCGTTGCGATATAATCGACCTCCAAAGTTCTGTGGGTGGGGCCTATTTCACAAAGATCGTCCGATGCTAACCAAACTTGGTACAGGTGTGGACGGATGTACTCTGAGCCTATAGGTCAAATATTGTGCCATTTCGGCTTTAGGGGGCGCTATAGCAGCATTCAGTACCTGTACCTTCTAAATTGTTTTATTTTGAAGGGCGGCAGGAAGTGCTGATTCATTGGAATTATGGCCAGCCTTCCTTCTTGTATGACACTTGAGACTTGACGCACGCACGCTATTGTACAGACAACAGACACACCTATACTTGTATCACAGTGGGTATATCACTCATGGTCTCGCTCTAATTTGCATACTGTATGTTTTGAGCAGCTCCAGCTCTTCTCTGTTAAAAACCAAATGCTAAAAGTGTACTGGAAACAGGAATCCGGTGAGATTTGACCAGATAAATAGAGGTTAAGAGCAACTCTGAGCAGCAGTGTTGCATGTTGGGTAGAGAGAATGATGTAGTAGACAAAAAAAGTATGAAATCACTTACTACAGTCATTCCTCCATTTGTAAAAGTATGAAATCACTTACTACAGTCATTCCTCTCCCTCCCTGGTGCAAGTGGGAGCCCCAGGAGAGGGCAAATCAGAGTGAACCAGAGTTCCTTGGATTTTCTACGTCACTTGTCGCCAACCAATAAAAAAATTCACAGGGCCGCCCAGAGCCCACCCCCTCACAGCCCTGCCACAGCCTGCAGGAAACCTGTTGTGTTCATGTATGGCATGGGAGGCCTGTCTGTTCTGTTAGCTGCTGTGTTACTGTAGCATGGAAACATGTCCAGAAAACAATGAACTGAACCCATGGGTAAGTGTCACCACTTTGTGGTTGTTCATTATATACAGCCAGCTGGGTTTGAAAACATAATGGAAGAGATAGCCTAGTGTGAATAGCCTAGTGTGAATGGAGGCTGTTAGCCACAACAACTGTGCCTTATAGGCTAACCTCAGCCAGCCAAAACAAACACTTTGTCCCCCTGGCGTTAGGACACACTGTTCATCAATGTTTGGGACTAGTTGCAACAAGCTAATTGAGCTACTGCTAGCGTTAGGTGTTAGTTAGCATGCTACCCAAGCAGCTTCTCTGGCTGGACACATGACAACCGATCAGCAACTCTGTAACAAAACTAAAACGGTAACATTACTTTGGTGACCAGGGACTATTATCAGTCCATTTTCACCACAGGTCAGTTGCTGCCACTGACCTGTAGGGGCGCTTTGGCTCCAAATTGCACCAATTTTAAACCGAAGTATATATGTCGGGAGATGTCTTCACGCACAAAGTTTCATGCAGTTTAAGCCATTTTCCTAGGAGTTATGAGCATCTGATGTTGTAACTGACATGTAAAAAAGGGTACATTGCTCAGTTAAATTGGTTTATTTTGAAGGGCGGCAGGAAGTGCTGATTCATTGGAATTATGGCCAGCCTTCCTTCTTGTATTGACACTTGACACTTCTGAGCTGATTTCAGAAAATAAAGTGTCATTTGGCCTGTAGGGGGCGCTATTGTTTGCCTATGGGGGGCGCTACAGCAACGTATCTCCGCAACCGTAACTCGTAGAGACTCACGGATGGCGGCGTTGGACTCGGGGTGTAAAAGTAACTGAACGAGGCCCGGAATCACGATCGCACCTTCCGTTTCCCCTAGCAACGATCTACGAATGCCCTATACCGATGAGCCGAAAACACCATAGCATCCAGTTAATACACCCTTGCAACGGCCTAAACACGTCCCAGCTACACAGTGCCGATAGTGGATGGGAGGGCAGGGGCGGTGCAAGGGGGGCGGAGCATCACGGGGGAGCAAGCACAATCAAATTTGCTTCAGCAAATTTAGCCCGTTCTAGTTTACTATGCTGCTTGTGTAGTAATAAACCTCTGAAATAAGTTATGTAGAACAACAAAATTGCCTAAAAGTAATCCAGCGGACAACAGCAATAAGTTTTAAATGAATTTAATGCAATCAACTACAAAAAAGCCATGTTACTGTATAAATAAAACTTATGTTAACTTAGTAGCCCGCTTTCGGGACTCTCCTGGCTGCTGTAGAGGCCTAAATTAAACCAAAAAAACTAAGATGGCGCCGGGGCTAAGAGCAATAACTTTGAAACTTTCTAGTGACCAGTTCCTTGCCAGATGAGAACTTGTCTACAAATGAGGAGGCTCCTTCCTTACCAAGGGCCTGCAGTAAGAACATCAAAAACTCATTGGCATCTTCCTGTGCTCCCGTGTACTTTTCCCTACAGACTGACCGACTACCTTTCTCAGCACTGCCAGAGACACAGTCTTCCCCCCCTAGTCTGAAGGACTCTCTTAAATTCCTTAGTGACAGGCCAGATCGGAATCATCCAGCTGAAGGAAGTACTCCTTGGTAGCTGACAAAGCCATTAGGCCCTGGACAGGACTATTCACAAAGCAAAGATTGCGCTCACCAGCAGAGCCAGTATTATTGGCAAACTTAAGGGCAACTCTGACATCACGAAGCTTAGAGAAAGACATGTTTTAGTTTTTTTGCATGTATTTTTGCTGCAGTAATTTAGTACTCTGTACTCACTCACTCAACCGAAATATGGGCAACCTGACTCACAAACAAATTGATTCTTAAATAGGCACAGGTGCTCCGGTGACACACCCACACCTCCAGAAAGACACACCCACTACCACTGGTGACAGATGGAAGAGGAGGTGGTGGCAGTCTTGTAGAATGGGCCTTTTCCCTTCTCGTCTAATTAGTGGATTCATAACAGCTGTGGTGCCAGAGTTGCATTTTTGTGAAGCAAATGAAGGCCATTGTGCCTTTGTCCTTATAAAGTGGTTTGTTGTAGGTGCAGTGGTCTCAAAAATATGTAGAGTCAAAGGTGGAGGGAGAATTGTACACACTACATGAACTGGAAGGAGAGACTCTTTAGACAGAGACTGGATAAAAGCTTCTCATTTCTACATGCTCAAATAAATTGCACCAGTGCAACAACACCAGGTCTTAGAGGTGCTGAGATTGGGACTGGCACCTATTTAAAATGATCAACGTATTCAATCAATTATTATGTAATGCGCACATTTGGAACCTCTTCATTTACCAATGAAGCACTGAACAGTGCTGTACAAAGACAATTAGAGATGCTGGTTGCATAAAATGTGTTGGTTGGTTAATGAATTCACCCCATCAATCTTCAAACTCCATTCTTCCAAACAGGGTGCACCTGGCCAATGCAATTAACTCCATTTAGCTCTATAACTCGCTGTCTTGGTTGGTTGCTTCACAAAAATGTTCTTTACACAGCACTTTGTTTGTTTATTTGAGCATGTAGAATAAATGAGAACCTTTTCTACAGACTCTTGTCTATGGAGTTTCTCCTTCCAGTTTATGTAGTGTACAATTCTCCCTCCACCTTTGATCTACATGTTTTTGAGACCAACACACCTACAACAAACCACTTTATAAGTTAAAAGTATAAATCATTTTAGGCCGTATTAACATTTTGTTGGAATTAAATGGGAATACAGCATGGTGGGGGTGTATAGGGGTATTTGGTTGTAGATTTGTGTATAGGCTAGACCAGCAAACCTTCCAGTCTGATTACATTCACCTGTCCCTTGTTGATTAGACCCTCATTGATTTTACTTGCTCACCTGACCTGCCCAACGCAGCTTCCCAATGCAATTTGAATGGCTAAAACATTTTCAACTCATGAATGTTACAAGTGTGTTGTGGGTTTATGGTTGTGTAAATATGATCAATTGCTGTCATACTATTGATTGCCATCTCATTAATCAGTTGGCTGTAGGTGATATTTATACAAATTACCTTCAGGTGTTGTGGGCCCTCTATTGCCCTCTAATGTACTGTAGTTAATGACCACATTTAGACATGTCTTTCTTTTAACTATTCCATAAATAAATAAGTATGATCTAATGGCCAATAATGAACCAAACTAGGCACCACAATTACAACAAGTACAGATCCTGTACAGTTACACGGCACATGTTTAAACCAGTTGAATTAAAGGTAATTCAATGTTTGTTAGTGTCCCCATTCACTGCTGGTTCAAATGGTAGCAAGTCCAGACCTGCTCTGTTGCCCCTGGTGGTTGAAATCTGAAGCGTTCCTGAATGGCTGGGGAGGAAAAGAGGGACAGACAGACAAAGCCTCCTGTAGGCCGACCCCCTGGGTCTGGCAAACACTAATATCAAGGTATAGACTTTTCAACTGTTGACTTACAAAAGTTGCATCGCAGGCAAAGACAGACATGTCTCCTGCTTTGAGGAGTGTGTGGTACCTATCAATAGTGCTACCATTAAGCCACCGCCCGCTTAGGATGTCAGAATTGGCATGACTTGGAGATGACATGAAACTTGCAACTGATAAATTGCTCTCCCCATGTTTTTTGCATCTGTCTGAGCAACGGTGCTCTGTTTTGATTTGTCTATGGTGAAGTGTGTTGTCTATCTTTCTTTTTTCATATGCAATCAGATAAGCATTTTCTCTCGCCAACATTTTTAGAGTGATGTCATAACTATACCCTTCCGGTCCTGCAGAAGCACTCCACCTACTCTTGTACCACAATTTGTTCCTCTGGTCAAGGACATCAGCGGGGCATTGTCTGAAAAAGCAATGATGCTCCCTATATCATAACTGTTAGTAGAGTACCGTAATTCTGCCAATAAGAGCCCGGGCGCTTATTATGCTAAAGCAATTTGGACCTGGCGGTAAAAGGAAGACCCGGCGGCAATTAGAGTCCGGCGGTTATTTCCATTTGGGCATAATTGAGCCAGGCGATTATTATTTTTTGAACAGAAATGCCTGCTCAGCAAAAATGGAAAGTATCAAATTGCTTATTTAAACCAGTGAGATAGTACTTAGTACACACAAGAGGGTAGGTACAGGCAGTTTAAACCAGTGAGATAGTACTTAGTACACACAAGAGGGTAGGTACAGGCAGTTTTGAACATGCCTAGTATTGTACAACGGACTGGAATTAACGAAAACAATTGATAGCCTTCGTCTTCATCGCCATCATCATCCAACTACTGTATCAGTTCATTGCTCTCCTCTTCTTCCTCTGCCAAGCAGCCATACCATATTTTAAACAAGTAACATTAACCTACCGCTCACACATTCAGTTGTTTGTGTTTCATTGGAAAGAAGTCATAGCAACGTTATTAGTCTCGCTTGCCAGACACTCCCAGCAAAGCAGAAGGCACGCTAACGTAGCTAGCTACCAAGCTAACGCCAACCAAACAAACAGCACTGCAGCACTAGCGTTACCTACTTACCAAATAGTAGGTAGACGCCAAGTTTCCAATACATGTCCAGTATAATGGGTATAATCCATACTGCATTTATGATCGCTGTTCCGCTGAGAGAAATGCACTTTTACAAGGCACAACTGAGCTACGTTAGCGTAAGTTGCCCACTGCTCCTGGTTAGACAGCGTCTCAGCACGTTGCCTACAGGAATCCGTAGCATTAAACAATGCGGTATGCATACTTGAAACATGTCGGTTACAGCATGTATAAATAAAATATAAAACTGTCTGACAGGATGAAACTTACGCCTGACTTCCTCCAAAACAACATCATTACCTTTTCTTGCTCTCTCGTGCTTCGGGTGTGTTCGGTAGCTCGCGGCTTGGTTCGTGACGACAAAAACAACAATAACAACGGTAACCAAAAAAATATTCCATTTCCGGCCCCGGCGGCAAAAAGAGTCCGGCGCTTATTATGCTAAATCAATTTGGACCCGGCGGGAAATGGGAGACCCGGCGGCAATTAGAGTACCGGCGCTTATTAGAAGAATTACGGTATATGCAAGGTAGTGTGATAGTTGGTTGCAAATTGGTCAAGTATTTCCTATAAACTAATAAGGTCTGTGGGGTGTGAATGACTTGGCTATTCTGAAGTTTAACGCAATGCGTCTTTTTACATTTGGTGCATGCCCTTTGGATGTTATCTGCCAACAGTTTCAGATGTGTTTCAATCCTTTTTGCTGACACCACCTCTGGGGATATCATGAGCTGTTTGAAATGATGCTGGGTGGAGTCATGGCACTCATTGCAAACATAGTGACAAAGACTGTGCAGGTACAGCAAATCATTGGCCAGGAAATTGGCCGTCAATACATCACTCTAGCTGTTTGTTGATGTTTAACTGACTTTGCTGTATCACTATTTTGTTTATTTGGTTCAGTTGGTCGAGTGCCTCCTTGACCTTTGTCGTGGGCAGCAGTTTCTGCTGCAATTTGTCTGCTGTTTGTAGCCTTTCATAACATTCTTTGATTGCTGTTGTTTGGGTCAAAAAGCAAAGTAATGGAACAGCAATGTCCAAAGGGTCTTTGGTCACACTTTCTGTTACATTGACAATGTTAGGGGGAAAAGTGTTTGCGTGTTGGCGGGGTTGTATTGACTGGTCATTGGAAATCTCATATAGGTGTATTACCACAGCACTGTCTACAGCATTTGTGGAGTCAATTGAAATGTAAAGATCATCTGCCTTCATAGCAATTTTGTCAAAGACCAACCGTGACCAGTAGTGTCCGCTTTTTGCTGTTTCCAGAATGACAAATGGTTGCCCTCAGCTTGTACTTATGTGTGGTTTCCTTCACAGGAACCTCAATAAAGTCAGATGGAGTCACCTGAGTTCTGCTTACAGAGGAATCTGTTTGTACGCGATTCACATAAAGAGCAATCATAGCAGGAGAGCTGTTGCAAACTGTTTGTCTGACACAGTTCGAACCACATTTGCTGCACTTACTGTATGTGTACTTTCCCCCTCCGTGATCGCATGATGAAATGCTAATGAAAGTGTCACACCACCTTTTGGTATCGGCAAGTGCAACAAAGTAACGCCTGCCACTTTCTCTTGCAAAACATTTGTATTGCAGTTTACACATGTGTGTGTGTGTCACTAACCCCCCAGCCACAATCAGTCAACCAGTCCAATAACGGATAAATCAAGTCAAGTGGATCATTATGCTCACCCAATTTTAAATCTGGGATATTTTGTGAGATACCAAGCAAGACAGGGTATATTTCGTTGTGCTTGAATCTGTGACCTGGAGTGTTAACTGTCGTTTTCAGCATGGTTGCAAGTTGTACCGATATTGGTGCACTCTGTAATGCATGTTGTGGTAATTTCTGCAAATGTATTCCTAAAGATATCTAGATGTAGAAAGGTCTGCACAGTTGCATTAAGCCAACAATTTCTGTATTTGTTTTCAAAATACCAATGGGAAGTTGCCAGCTTCACTGTTGCTGGTCTCGCCCACCTTGCCTTCTTGTCTCGCAGGTTTCTTCTTCCTTCCCCATGTTCTTCTGCTGTTGGCTCTCATTTAGAGAGAATACCTTTGTATTTGCCTGAGGTGGATTAGAGTAAGAGAAGCGAAGATGTTTTGGTAACTTGCTCTTCTTATTCCATGTTTCTACAGGTTCAGGGGTGATGGATGTGGTTCTGACTTTTTTCTTTTTACGCCCTGTAGACATTTTGCCAAAAAAGTTGAGTTCTTCAGCTTTATATACTGTACCTCATACATCATCTCAACATATTCATCAATTCTGAGTTTTTTGTTGTTTTGAATTAAGACCTTGCTGTTTTTTAACCTTGCCTCACTTACTGCAGTGCTTTTCTGGCTTGGGTTTGGTCTCGATGGATACTCCTTACAGAATCTCTGGAAATCGCCTGTTAGAAGGTCTGACCATATCGGAACGGTTGGGAGGAAATTGGCGAAGAGTTTGTCTAGGAGCCCATCTCCAAAATAGTTGTTTGGTTCCTCAGAACACTCTTCCTCGTCAATGGCTTTGTTTGCGGCTGCCCTGGCAGATGCAAAGTAGTCTGTGAAGGGAGAAGATGCTCCCAGCATCTCTGACTTCCAATTTTCTGCGTCGTCATATTCGCCTGCCTCCTCACTAGCCTCAGCCACTGTACTTTTTGTTTGTATGACATTTTGCAATTTTGCCAGACTTTGCTTCACAAGGGTCGATTGTTTCATTCTTTCAAAGAAGCCCATACTAAGAGCATGCTTAGACTAGCAAATAGTATCTTCTCGGACCCCTTACATGTTCTAAATGGAGAATATCAACTGCTGCCATCCATGAGGCGGTTCAGGGTCCCTAAATTTAAGAAAAACAGACTAAAGAACTCTTTTGTACATCAGTCTGTCCTGCTTTTAAACCAACATCGATAATTCAGAGGATATGTTTGTTGCTTTTTGCTCTTTCTGCTCTAGTGTCCTGTCCTGTCCATCGTTCTGTCTTGCTATGTACTGCAATGTTTTGTCTGTAACCAGTTCTGTCCTGTCTGTATTGTGAACGGTGATGCCATGGAGGCAAAACAAATTTCAGTGTAAGCTGACAATAAAGTTGTATCGTATCGTATCGTGTCTTGCTGCCAAGTACGATGCAAATATTGAAAACAGTTGCATGCATTTCAGCAAGGTCTGTGGTATTCAACAATAGGCATATATACATTCCAAACTGGTGCTTTTCATCTTTTCTGTCACTGTAGTGCTTCTTGCAGACTTGACTTGCTTGTCGCATCAAATGGCTTTTACAGGCTCTTATGAGACAGAGTTCCAAATCCCTTTTGTCTGCTGTTCCATCAATTATTCGCCAGCAGCGCTTCAGGTATGAATGCAAAGTGTCTCCATTGAATATGTTCATGCCTGCTTTCAAAAGCACTATGGATCGATCACTGTCCAGTTGTATTGGGATTGTGTTTGTGGGGGTGAGATGCCTAAACATTTCCCTTTCTTTTGTTCTTTAGCAAAGTGCTTTTCAACTGCTCCTTGCGTATGTGAGTCGCTAACCATGAATGCAACTGGTACTGAAATGGGGGGTTCAGTCGGAGCTGTTACTATAATCTCATACACAAGAATGCGTTTTTGAGTGACTTTACACTTCACTACACAGCCAGTTGCATCCCAAGAAACAGCACTGTGTTTGGTTAAATCATGCCAGTATCTAATCCCTAGCTCTGTAAAACAAATAACAGCAAAAGGTTCAAGTTCTACACTGCACAAAGCCAGGAACTATTGCATCAGGTTTGCCGTCGCGTTCATAAACACTAATGAGGGTTTCCAACTTCCATGATTGGAATGTGGAAACCCTTATTAGTGTTTTGCTTATCCTGCTTGTTTATTCTGCCTTTTCGACACAAAATGCCCCCCGTGAAAAGGGTCTATAAAGGTCTTAGCCAATCAGTTATTTCATGCTACTTTAAATTCATGACCTTTGGCTTTTTGGCTTTTGTGTGTTTTATCATTTTTATTCAAGAATGGATTTTTGCATTTCCATAATGTCAACAACAATCAAATTTACACGTGTCGCTACAAGGGCAGGTTCCTATGGCAGGTGTCATAAGGTGTCCCCCTACATGTATCAAGTGAGTTTGATTTGCCACGATTGACTTTTGATTTTTAATATTTATTTGAAATCGGCTTCTTTCAATGCCCTTTCCCTGGTCTGAGAACGGCAAGCCTGGATTTCTGCTTTTCCATAAATGTCAACAACAATACAATTTACACACGTGTCGCTACAAGGGCAGGTTCCTATGACAGATAAGGTGTCCCTCTACATGTATCAAGTGAGTTTGATGTGCCACGATTGACTTTTGATTTTTAATATTTATTTGAAATCGGCTTCTTTCAATGGCCTCTGGGAGAGCACAGAAAGCCTGGATTTTTGCATTTCCAGCAATGTCAACAATAAAATTTACATATGTGTCGCTACACGGGCAGGTATCCTATGACAGATAAGGTGTCCCCCTACATGGACCAAGTGAGTTTGATTTGCCACGATTGACTTTTGATTTTTAATATTTATTTGAAATCGGCTTCTTTCAATGCCCTTTCCCTGGTCTGAGAACGGCAAGCCTGGATTTCTGCTTTTCCATAAATGTCAACAACAATAAAATTTACACACGTGTCGCTACAATGGCAGGTTCCTATGACAGATCAGGTGTCCCCCTACATGTATCAAGTGAGTTTGATTTGCCACGATTGACTTTCGATTTTTAATATTTATTTGAAATCGGCTTCTTTCAATGGCCTTTCAAGAAAGGAAAGCATTTCAAGCATTTCAAGAAATAACATACTCTCTCCTTTGTATTTGTTCTCTCCTTTGTATTTGTTCTGCTGGTCAATTTTCATTCAAATATTAAACTAGAGGTTCATCTTAGTGTTTTATGTTCATTACGTTGGGTCTTATATCTAGATTACCACTTTATTCTTTATTGTAAAAACCAAACTTTATCGTGCTTTTATTCTGAAGGCAAAATCACTAAACCGGAAGTAAAATTGTGGGAGATTGTTGCTCAGTTCACGGAGATCAGGCTGCCTGTGGGTGTGCACATTTGGCACAGCGGCCAGATGAGGGGATGAAAGGCACACACCGTACAGCGGTGTGCCTTGGCGCTGCTGACTGAAGTGAATAATACATGTTTCAGGTGCAACGTTATAATACACATGACATTGTGATTATGGCACCAAATCTCCCTTTTTCCCTCCATCTCTAAATTGGACCACTCTTATTTCATTGTTTTCCTCTGTCACGCAGCCAGCAACATGTTGCCACTCATTTTATTTTGAATTGATAATCAGGCTTGTTTATATGCGCTGTAACTGTAATGTTGTGATTTGCATTGACCATTGGTTGGATCTGAGCATGCAGGGGACAGGATATGGGCTAGATCCTGTGCGTAATCACTGTGGCAGCTGCTGGTAACGGGGAATTGCATTCAGGTGTGCGCCCCGGCACTGATAGGTTAGTCATTCTTTTCAACACAGTCCTAGGAATCCTGGTAACACTTTACAATACTGGTGCACACATGTGCATGAATTGATGCTTAACTCATGATGAATTAAGCCATTAATTGATGCTTACCGCATCATCAGCTAATGAAAGGTATGTTTGATGA
Organism: Poromitra crassiceps; assembly: GCF_964638095.1. NCBI lineage: Eukaryota > Metazoa > Chordata > Actinopteri > Beryciformes > Melamphaidae > Poromitra > Poromitra crassiceps. The sequence continues at coordinate 70,588,505 of NC_139626.1, read as the reverse complement.
ACAGTGTTACGTTCCCAAGTTTGACCAGGGGAGAAAGGATGTAACATATGAAACACAACAAACCGGGGGACAAAGGAGACAGAGATAATTTACAATAATCAGATTTTATTACTAAAATAAGGTTACATAAAACGGTACAAATCAAATCAGGACTGCTTCCTGAAACAGAGGAAGAGTGGTTAATAACACAAAAACTATGGTTAATCAAATAAACTGACCACACTCTCAAGGAGAGTCAACAGGCGCCCCACTCTCAATCTGAGAGTCACACTCTCTAGAAGAGTTGAGAAAGCTTTCTTTGACCGACACCGATCCACAAGTGCTAAGCACCACGCACACAGCACACAATGCTGTGTGCAACACAGTTTTGGGAAGCCCCAACACACAGCACCAAGCTGTAAGGAATTTGGTATACACCAACACACAGCACCAAGCTGTCACGATGGCCCACTGGGGCTGACTGTCTCTCCATGGTTTTAAGCTGCAGCCTCTGATTGGCAGAGTGAGTACCCCTGTGCTCTCCTGCACAGGTGCCACAGCACGGGGAAGGGGGGGGCTGGAGAGGAACAATCGAGCACAGACACTCCCACGTAACACAACCCCCCCTTAAGAACAAACGTAGTTTGAATCAGAAACAAAATCACTGTGATTAACTGAAATGCATATTTGAAATGTGCCAAGATTTGAAGGTCTCACCCATGGGACAGGGCATCAGTCACAATGTTGTCAGCAGGACAGCTGAAGTCAGAGCCTCGAAGTTCACTCCAGGTTGAGGGTGCACCACCTCGATGAGGCAGAAGTTCTGTCCTTTTATGATGGATGATATGACCCTGCTGTACAAAGTCAACACAACCTTCACCCAGCCTGTGCAGGTGCTCGCTTTTTTTGACGCAAGCAGTCGACACACTGGACTTGCTCCGTCAATTGAACAGTGAATGAAGAACGACGAAGGATACACCACCCAGAGACGACACCGCCTACCCTTTCAAGCTCCCTCGATCTTCACAGTCAAGTTCCCATCAAAGCTGTCTGTCACCATGGTCTATAAGAATAGACGTGCCAGGAGGACCGATAAGGACTCTTTCATCCTGCGTGAGTGTCCTTGTGGATGGACAAAGGTGACCAGTGCCAGGGGCCTGGTTGTCCATCAAGGAAGGAAGAAGTGCCAGAACACCGGACCAGTCAATCCAAAACGGGTTCAACCCATGCGTGGTTCAACCAAAGCGTGGGACCCGCTTCCCCCTGTAGCAGAGAAGATGAAGACAGCTGATGTGAAGCAGGAGAAGGAACGGTGCCAGGCATTCTCTGAGACCATCCTATTTATAAAGGACATTGATGAGCAGGATGGGGACATGCCACAGCTGTGCGCTGAATACGTTAAAGACATGTAACACACCCCCCCTTAACTCATTGAGTGCCATGGACGAACATGTTCGTCATTTCGTTTAGTAACGTAGAGTGCCAAGGACGAACATGTTCGTCAATTGCGTTTTTTGACGGGGGGATGTCGATCTAAGCCTCTTACATCGCCTCTTACAATATGGGAGCTATTGAATGTGTCTAACCTATTTTACAGAACCCTTAGGTGGCGACAGTGCTCTCCAGATTACAGAAAGGTCCGGAAAACTGCAGGAGAAAGCCGTGATCAAAGAGAAACCGATGCATGCTGCAGCCAGAGCCATATACATGGCTCTGTCTGCAGCTGACAGTTGGCTGCGAACATCAGTCAATCCGCGCCCACAAGTGAGCTCCTCTGCCTCTGTCTGTCTGTCTGCATATAGTTTCTCCACACGATTACCCGCCAGAAAGGCAGCACCCGACGCCGAACGGCCAAACCTTTTCCTGCAGTCCCGTTTGGCATTTCCTTGTCGCGCTGGGATCCGCCCGGGAGCCGCCGTCAGCCGCCCGGTGCAAAATGGAGGCTCCGAAAATAGACTGGGTGTGTGTGGGGAGGAGTTTGCAGCTCAGGGGGGGAGAGGGGGGTGGGGCACGCAGGCTGCACAGAACTACACCACGTCACTACATCAGAAAATATTAGCTAGAGTCAGTGAATGTGCTTGAAATGCTGCCTTTCACAAAAGGCTGAATATCTCAGCTTATAATTTGAAAACTGTCTTTTTGCTCAAAACAGCCTATCTTCTCCGGCTCATAACTAAAGAACGGAAAATGGTATCAATAAACTTTTTTTTGCAGATGATAGAACAGGGTCTCCTCGTTCTTTGTGTGTCTTCGGTGTTTACATAGTAATATCACACAATATTCTGTGGGCCTCGAGAAATCACTGAAAACGCTCTGAAACTCTGGCACTGGGAGCTTCCGTTCTCCAAAAGTGGCTGGCACTCAATGAGTTAAGAGCAAACGTAGTTTGAACCATAAACAAATTCACAAAATCACTATTGGACTAATTTGAATGTATAATTGAATGTGCCAAGACTTTCCGGTCTCACCCACGGGACAGGGGATCAGCCACAATGTTGTCGGCCCCCTTCTTGTGCTGTATCACCAGGTTGTAGCCTTGCACAAACAGAGCCCAGAGCCCCGCCCCCCTCCCCTCGTCCAGGCTCCCAGTCGCCTTCCTCTCCACTCCCTCCCAGAACAACCGCCCCTCATCCGCCCTTCTACCTTCACTTTCACCCCCGCCCCCCCGGTCTGCCCTCCATCCCACTTGTCGCCCATGAAACCGGCTCCCCCCTCCGAACCCCCCTCCCAGTCCCGACTCAGCCTCCCCAACCACCAAATCACCCCAATATCGACGCTGCTACTGCGACCAAAACCAGACCTGCTCCTCGCTCGCTCTCCGCGAGCCACGCCAACGGCGGGCTTCCTGATGAGAAAGGAGCTTTGACTACGACTGGAGCAGTCGAAGCTCAGCCTGTGGAGGTTGGTTCTACCCACCCTCCTATCGTCTCCCCCGCCGTTACTCTCACCTCGACTGCTTCGCTATGTGAAACTCTTATTTTAGGTGACTCTTTACTACGTCACGTTTCTGTGAAAGATTGTGAGATCAGATGTCACCCAGGAGCCAAAGTGGCAGATATTGATGCTATGCTACCACGTCTGGTAAATAGCTTGTCTCATGTTAGCACCCTGATAGTCCATGTGGGCACAAACGACACAAAAAATGAGAAATCTGAGTTGCTAAAAAGATCATACACAAATTTGATCGAATGCCTCACGTGGACTGGCAAGAATTATATCATATCTGGTCCACTGCCCTGCCTAGGTTCAGGAGACATGAAATTTAGCCGTCTTCGTCAGCTACATTTGTGGCTGAAGGGTTTTTGTTTGTACTGGAACATTCAATATGTTGACAACTTTTTACTGTTCCACAACAGACATGATCTGTTCAACAGGGACGGGCTCCATTTAAATAGAAAAGGAGCTAGGGTGCTCTCTTCCAACATCCAGATGTCTCTGAACTCATTCAAATGGGAGCCTGACACCGAATGACATGACTCACACCCAAGCCTCCCATCCGATCAGCCTCTTCAACACACTCACGCCTCCCCTCAGTTCGGGCTTGGTTTAGTGTCTTTTCCCCAATTGTCAATAACGGATCGGCACAACTATGATGTTTCTTCTCCTGGTACTGATGTGTGCCTCGACCCTGATTTTACATGTGACATTGTTGTCTTAAATTGCTATACTGTGCGACTCTCACGCCGCACCTCAAGACCGAGGGGAGTCTCAGAGGGCAATTTAATATTTGTTCCCATTGGTCCCGACCATCATGTTCCCCCCATTAGACAGACCCCTGCTATTCTGGGGTCCCCACAAGAATTTCAGGCCGCATCTGGCCTGAGATTCCTGCACCTGAATGTCAGAAGTCTGCTGCCCAAAATGGACTTCATTAATGTATTAATTAACGACGCTTCCCCCGATGTTTTTGTTATTTCAGAGTCCTGGCTCTCTAGTAGAATTCCAGATTCAGATATCACCATAAATCGGTTTAACCTTTTTAGAATGGACAGAAAGGCTAAAGGAGGGGGTGTTGTGATTTTTGTTCGAGATCATTTAGTCACACAGGTCCTAGCAGCCTCCTCTATTCCAAAATGCCTTGATTACATTGCCTTAGACATCTGTATAGGAGGCGATATTCATATTGTAGTCTTAGGCATCTATCGCCCACCCTCTGCGCCGAAATCGGCTCTTGACGATCTTGGGAAAGTGCTGTCAAAATGTATCTCAACTGAACTAATAGTGCTAGGTGACCTGAACCTGGATTGGCTCTCAGAGGCATCTACTAATCTAAAACATCTTTGTCTAGAACTAGACCTATCCCAGCTCATTCTCCATCCCACTAGGCCAAACGTAAAAACCCCATCTAAATCCACTCTGATAGACATTGTCTTAACCAACAGACCCCTTAAATACCCTCAGAGTGGGGTTTTTGCACAAGGCATTAGCGATCACTGTCCCACAGCCTGCATCAGACTGACCAGAGCTCTCAAATCTAAAGGTAATTTTATTAGAAAACGCAATTTTAAGAATTTCTCGGATCAGGGGTTTTTGCACGATTTATTTCATTCGGACCTAGAGAGATTATGCTCAGTCCCTGATCCTGAGCTAGCTTTAGACTATTTCTCTAGTGTTTTTAATTTAATCACAGACAAACATGCCCCTTACAAAAACCTTAGAATAAAAAATCACTCTAGTCCCTGGTTCTCAGAGGACATCAAATCTGCCCTGCGAACCAGAGACTCCGTCTGGTCACATGCCAGATCATCTGGTAATCCTGTAGATTGGTTACACTTTAGGAAAACAAGAAACAAATGCATCAGCTTAATCAGAAAAGCCAAATCTGATTATTATTTAACCTCTCTTACGAACACTCAAGGTAATACAGCCAGCTTCTGGAAAACTGTAAAATCACTGAAATCTTCAACTTCCTCTGCTCTCCCCCCTCAGATTAATTGTGAGAATAATATAATCTCCAATAAAGTAGAGATGTGTGATGCTTTTAACCAGCACTTTGCCTCTGCCGGGTATCTATTTGAGAAGCTCTCTGCTAGTACAGTTCCCTCAGGTCACACTCATGATGCCTCTGCTGATCCCTCAGCTGAGGGCTCTTCAGACCCTTCCCCTTTCGCCAACCGCTTTTCATTTAGACCTGTAAGCGATCACGAAGTCCTTGAGGCGCTCTTAAAACTAAATACAAAGAAGTCCAAAGGGGAAGATGATCTTGCACCATTTCTCTTACAACTTAGTGCCCACCTGGTTGCCGCACCGATAGCCCACATATTTAATTTGACATTTATCTCTGGTGAGATCCCATCTATATGGAAGACAGCTCTGGTTACGCCCCTCTTCAAAGGCGGCGATCCGAACGAACTAAATAACTATCGTCCTATTTCAAAACTGTGCTGCTTAGCCAAGGTGCTTGAAACATTAGTGAACGAGCAACTAAGGGCTTTTTTAGACACTTATAATATCCTCCAATCCCACCAATCAGGATTTAGACTCAAACACAGTACTGTCACAGCCACTTCTCTTGTAATAAATAACATTCTAAATGGTCTCGACAATCGGCAGCATTGTGCAGCTCTCTTCGTAGACCTATCCAAAGCCTTTGACACTGTAGATCACAACATTTTGTTATGTAAACTGTCCGACATTGGTCTGGATGATCCCTCAGTCAGGTGGTACGCCAACTACCTAACCGGGAGAAAACAATCCGTTGTCGCTGGCAACATCAAATCGAGCCCTCTGTTGATCGGTAAGGGCGTGCCTCAAGGGTCCATTTCCGGTCCAATTTTATTTACTCTTTACATTAATAACATTTTTTTCCCCTCTGGGCTCAGTAACGTCCACTTTTACGCAGACGACACAATTTTATATTGCTTCGGGGCCACTCCAGCGCAAGCCGCTACAAGTCTGCAGGTCGCCTTTGATGCCTTTCAACGGTCCCTTTTCAAACTAAAATTAGTCCTGAATTCAAATAAAACCAAGTGGATCATGTTCTCTAGATCTACTTACAACAACCTTGGTATACGCACACTTCAGGGTGAGGAAATTGAATGTGTGGACTCATACAAGTACCTTGGTATCTGGCTGGACACTAAACTTTCCTTCCACTCACATGTTGAACACCTTACCAAGAAACTGAGGAGGAAGATTGGCTTCCTGTACAGGAACAAATCCTGCTTCTCTTTTTATTCTCGAAAATATATTGTTCAATCGTTAATTCTATCTGTTTTTGATTATGGAGATGTTATATTATATGCATGCCTCACCCACCATTTTGAAGCAGCTTGATGCTGTGTATCATAGTGCTCTACGTTTCATAACAGGTGACCGTTTTCTTACACATCACTGTATATTATATGAAAATGTGGGCTGGCCCTCCCTGACGGTTCGCAGAGAGCAACATTGTCTTTTGTTTATTTATAAAGCTTTGATTGGGAAGCTGCCACTTTATCTGTCCTCAACTATCACTCATAACAGTATAAGTTATCAAACACGCTCGCGGTCTTATGTCAGACTGTCTGTGCCACGCGTGAGGACTGAGCAGGGAAAGACTGCTTTTTCTTTTTATGCTCCTAACAAATGGAATGAGCTCCAGGACCATTTAAAATTGGAGCGATTGATCCCTCTTAATTCTTTCAGAATGCTCCTAGAGAGCGCCCTACACGAGGAGTGTTCGTGTTTTACATGAAATATTTTCACTTGTTCTATATGTCTGTAAACGTGTAACCTCTTTGTATATGTTTTCTGTACACAGGGCACTCTTGCAAATGAGAGCTTGCTCTCAAGAGATCTCCCCTGTATAAATAAATGCTAAATAAATAAAAATAAAAAATAAATCAACCGCTGGTTGTGGTTATACATCTGGGCAAGGAAGACGAGGGGGTTGTGGTCAGTGTACACTGGAGAGGAGGTATAGCCAACATACACTTCAAAGTGCTGAAGGGCGAGGAGCATAGCCAGGGTCTCCTTCTCAATGGTGGAGTAGTTCAACTGATGCCGTTTGAAACCAACCACCTCAGCTCCCACTTTTAGTCTTCAGGGCTTGCCGGGCTCGAGGCGATGCAGGCCCCCTCCCCAGGATTCGCCCCACCAAATCTGCTGAGGCAGTAGTTAAAACAAGAAGGTCAATGGAATGACAATGGAACAATAGAACAATCAAAAATACTACTCACCACACGCCACCGTAGAGCACCTGAGCACAAACCAATAAACACAAGATTACTTGCAAAAAATCTCAAAGTTCCTTTGTCAGGATCCCGGACGAGCCCCCATATATGTTACGTTCCCAAGTTTGACCAGGGGAGAAAGGATGTAACATATTAAACACAACAAACCGGGGGACAAAGGAGACAGAGATAATTTACAATAATCAGATTTTATTACTAAAATAAGGTTAAATAAAAAGGTACAAATCAAATCAACACAGGACTGCTTCCTGAAACAGAGGAAGAGTGGTTAATAACACAAAAACTATGGTTAATCAAATAAACTGACCACACTCTCAAGGAGAGTCAACAGGCGCCCCACTCTCAATCTGAGAGTCACACTCTCTAGAAGAGTTGAGAAAGCTTTCTTTGACCGACACCGATCCACAAGTGCTAAGCACCACGCACACAGCACACAATGCTGTGTGCAACACAGTTTTGGGAAGCCCCAACACACAGCACCAAGCTGTAAGGAATTTGGTATACACCAACACACAGCACCAAGCTGTCACGATGGCCCACTGGGGCTGACTGTCTCTCCATGGTTTTAAGCTGCAGCCTCTGATTGGCAGAGTGAGTACACCTGTGCTCTCCTGCACAGGTGCCACAGCACGGGGGGGGCTGGAGAGGAACAATCAAGCACAGACACTCCCACGTAACAAACAGACTGAGTCATATATGAATTACTATTAATTAAGTAGGCTATGCCATCATCATGGATTAATTCATCATCAGCACCTAGTATTAATTAATACCGTAATTCATGTGTTAATTACCACTATCGACATCCAGCTCCCTGCATCTGGAACTTTAGCGTTACCAGTGGCGACAGTCCGCAATGAGCTAACCTCTCCCAGCCCCCACGCCTAAACCTAACCTCTCCCACACCCCATGCCTAAACCTAACCTCCCGCAGACCCTAACCTCTCCCACCCCCCACGCCTAAATCTAACGTTGGCATTGCGGGCTGTCGGCACTGCGGGTGGTCGGCATAGCGGGTGGACCCCTACCAGGCGCATCTGCTTATAGCCGCCTACCTCGTTCACCATGGGCATTCCTTCCTCTTCGAGGCTTGGTCCAGTGCAGGGACACAGAACATGTGGCCGGTGTTTTGTACCTATCTTACCGGGTATCTTAGCCGGGTACGGCTATTTCAGCAGCTTTAGCTATTGTAGTAAACGTGTGGTGGGAGGTGATGTGTAATGACATGCTGATTGTGATTGCCTCCAGCCGTGGGACGGGGGTGAGACTCTTGGTTAAAGGGCAGAGCCTGAAATTAATTCGGGGTTGCTGGAGGGTTTGTTCTTGTGTGTCCCGTGCCCATAGGAGAGGAGGACAGCTGCCTCCCTCTCAGTAGATAGGGCCGGGGAGTCCATATAGCATTTTTGGTCACCACACGCTCTCCAGCCTTGTACCACCGTCCGGCCTGCCGCCATGCGCTTCCAGCACCGCCGACCAGTGTTACAGAATATCCCCTGGGGAGTCGGACGGTGCTAAGCTCAGACCCTGGTGGGGGGGTCTCGCCGACGGGCGAGTTAAGTTTTAACATCATCTTGTTCATGTTTATTTGTTTATTTGTTCACATACATAGATGATCCGGGGGGTCTTGGTGGGCAGCCAATTTACCTATGGGGGGGGCTCAGTGTCTCTACACCAGTTTGCTGTGCGTAACCCGGGCGTTTTGGGGTAGCCCCTCTTGTGTGGAAATATAGCCTAATTGCTGTGTACTGCTTGCTGTGCGTAACCCATGCGTTTTGGGGTAGCCCCTCTTGTGGAAATATAGCCTAATTGCTGTGTACTGCATCTATTGCATGCTTTGCGTGCTGTTTGATTTTCTCACGTGTGCTGTGCGTAATCATTAGCCTACTCTTGTGGCCTATGTTTGAAGTGACTTCATCTACAGTTTGTAGTGGTTTTGCCTTAGAATCCTTAGAATAGAGGTTCCCCCAGGGACCGTTTGGAAGCCCATTTATATATTCACCTGTGATCACCTGTGTTTTAGTCTGTTACCCAAAGCCTTTAAAAATAAACCTGTATCTATTCTTCATACTCCTGATTTTTGTGTGTTGCTTGGTCTCCGTCAGAGCCCTTTCCGGGGTGGTTTATTACACTATCATTCGATGTTGCTGCTCTGATATACACTGGATGTATGGCTTGTAGGCTCGATGGGCCCTATTCTCCCACAGGCCTTCGGCGCAAAAACTGGCCTTAAATGCAAAAAAACGTGCCTTGCGCCTGCCTCGGGAAGATAGCAACATGGATTTAGGCCCCGAAATGCGCTTTACGCGAAATAGGCGTGGCGCAGTCCCAGAATGGGCGAGAATGGGCGTTTCGGCCTTAAATACCGCCTAATGATATCTTCCCTCCTGGCGTTAATTTAGCGCTGAGCGCTTTTCAAAACCAGGCCTATTCAGTGCGCCGGGGACAGGATAGTGAATGGAGAATAGAATATAGAAAAAAATAGTTTAGAATACAATAGAATATAAGATTGGAAGATTACAGCATGCAGTGGCAACCCTTCTCAGGCTTTGGGTGAAGTTGTAATGCACAGTTGATTTATTTTGTTTAGGCTATCATAATAATCCCCATTTATGTGCGGGATCCAGACACACAGCAGCAGACTTATATCTGTCTTTGATCTTTTTCAAATGGGATAGCTGTCTAACTACACATTGACATTATAGGCATGTATATCGTTTAATGTGAGAAAGGGAGAGAGAGAGAGAAAGAAAGAGAGAAACTGGAGAAACCTTTGTGTAGCGCTTCTTCAAACCCCACTCTTCCAGCTATTCATTATATAATTGTCTGTTGTATTTATTTTTTCTGTGTGCAAAGCATAGTAGTTAGAATTATTTCCAAATGTTTCCCCCGTCTGTGGCAGTGGAGTTGTCCGAGGTGCTGAACAAGCTGCAGCGCATAGACGTCGGCTTGTTTCCCGCTCTAGTAAGAACAGCACAACAGGGCAGCCTATAGGAGAGCAGTGGCAATCTATAGCAATTTCCAATGACACCCTGCACCTGTTTAGAAGCCTATATATAACCTCTGTGCTCTCAAACCTGCTGATCCTGAATGAAAAGCAGGGAACTGACAAACGAGAAACAAGACAACAAGACAAGACCAAAAAAAGCTGAAAAGAAACCCGGATCTCCTTGTAAGTTGACTTCAATCAGTCATTGATTTCATGGGTAAATGTCGTGCATTAGCTAATCTATTGTACTATTAATCCAATTAAGTCGAAATGGATGTCAGACTTGCCCTCATGATGATGAGGCAGCAGAGGGAGGAGGCCGAGAGGGTGTACCGGCCTAGGACCACATACCTGAACATCAGGTAGACCTACACACGCTTTATGAAAATATTGCCCTGTAAAAATACCCTGCTTGTCATGTATTGACTGATCGGAGAGTTTTGCTCATGTTGCATGCTTGCCTAGCAGAGTTGGAGCACCAGCAAGTCTCAGTGGATTGATGTTAATGTCAGTATTGTATTTGTGATTATATAATTGAACTGATGACTGGTGTATAGTATTGTGTTATTTATTTAATTCTGTGATTTTTTTAATGTTTGGACCCAAATATTTTTTATATTTTGTCAATAAAACTAACTAACTAACTATTAAGTCTGCCTTGCTTCTCCTAATTCCCATTGCATATGTATTAGTAAAAGCACCCTGCAATCCGTTTGTGAAAAGTAGCCTATCTGCTTGCCCACAGCGAGGAGGAGTGCCGGAGAGACCTGCGCCTCACCCGACAGGCTGTGACGAACATCTGTCATCTCTTGGCAGATGATCTGCAGCCTCATTCCAGCTCTCCCCATGCACTACCCGTTGCGGTAAAAGTCACTGCTGCTTTGTATTTCTATGCCTCTGGGTCATTCCAACATCCCCTCAGTGTCATTGGAGGCATGACACAATCCACCATCAGCTCGGCCTTACACGCAGTTACAGCAAGCCTAGTCCGACATGCAGGCAGGTACATAAAATGGCCCCGCACACCTGACCGCCAAGCCCGGGTAAAAGCGGGTTTCATGGCTAAGTATGGGTTCCCTGCGGTTCTGGGTGCTATCGATTACACCCACGTGCAACTGCATGCCCCGTCGCAGAATGCACAAATGTACATGAACCGTAAGGGGACCCATTCCATCAATATCCAGGTAATTTGCGATGCTCATTGTAACATCACTCATGCATTCGCAAATTATCCTGGAAGTAGCCATGACTCCTTTATATTAACCAATTCTGTCATTCCTGCAGTCTTCCAGGGTGATCCCCCCCTGGATGCGTGGCTGTTGGGGGACAATGGTTATCCATTGAAGACATGGCTGATGACCCCATACATCCAGCCAACAACAGCAATAGAAAGAACGTTTGGATTGCTTAAAATGCGATTCAGATGTTTGGATAAGTCAGGTGGCACATTACAATACACCCCTCAGAAAGTCGCAGCATTCTTCGTGGCATGTTGCGTGTTGCATAACATTGCCATGCGTGAAGGATTGCTCGTTGACATTGAAGAGGGGACATTACAGGACATTGTGATGCGTGAAGCTGAACTGCGTGGGCCGAGGGGAGGGGGGCCCAATGAAGCAGCAGCAGCACGGGCGCTTCGGGATGAGCTGGCAGGCAGGCTGGTGAGATAGCATGGTAAGCAAACTGTTTTGTTCACATGGGTGTAGTGTAATGCATTTTAAGCTTTGAATTGAAATTACTCTTCCACTTTTTGGGAAATTCCCCGTGTAGCCTACATTAAGTGCAAGAAAGACTGGACACAAAACGATCTCAAGGGAGGGGGATATTTAATTCGGCTATACAATTCAAAAGAAAATATGAAATAAACAATTCGGACAAAGCAAAAGGGACAAAGCAAAAGATTAAATTAATAAGGGCGTCCTCTTCTCTCTCCTCTCCCTCCAAGGGGCCGCCCGTCCCCTCCTCCTGACAGGACAGCGGGCTTCGCGCAAGTGATGTGGGGAGCGGAGCAGCGCTGGTGCGCTATGAGCCGCTAGTGGTGGCGAAGGCAGGTCGTGGAGTGGTGGAGGAGCTGACTGTGGCCGCGGCGGTGGTGGAGGAGCGACAGCAGCAACAGCCGGCACGCCCCGCGCCCACTCCTGGACCGCCTGAGTGAGCCGCCCAGGTGCACGTCCTGCATCTGCCTCCGAGAGGCCATCTCCTCCCTGACCTCCCAGAGGCCGCAGGAGAGGTCCTCCCTCAGCGCCAAGAGGCGCTCGCCCCCTGACGGTCCCGGTGGAGGGGAGGGGGAGTGGATGGGAGGGGAGCCCTCGCCCTCAGACTCAGTGGTGTCCCTGTCCATGTTCACTGCTGTAAATAAAATAATTGTATGAGCACTCAATCTGTCACCGACTCTGAATGAAGACTGTTCTATGTGAATATTTGCACTGATTAGCCTACTACGTCTGCTGTTCTGACAGGAGCTCCATTCCACAATGGTGTGCTTGATCCCATCCGTGCGCAAAGCACGTGTCCAACAAATGTGCCTGCAGTCATTACGCACACCGGACACTGCTGATTACTCTGTACTGAATACACATTTATTGATAGGTTCTAATGATAGTGTGGTAGTCTCCCGCTAGCCTATATGATTATCGATTGTTATTGGATTAGTATGGTATTATTCCTATAATTAAACAAAGGGAATAAATGAAGAGTTAATTGGATTACTTACCGCCCACCTGTGCTCCCCCAAAACCCCCCACCATCTCCGGGGGGATGCTGGCCGCAGTCAGCTCCTCGCTAGGGCTCAGCTCCGTGTCGGGGTCATTTTGAGAGGGACCCCCGCCGGTCTGGCTCTGGGCCCGGCGAGAGGCTGCCAGCTTTTCTTTAGCTCGGTGTCTGACAGTGTCGTGTTTTTTGTGGCACTGCTCTGGTGTTCTGACAATGCCAGACGCCGAGCTGATGCTGGCAGCTATTCTACGCCAGGCCTCGGCCCTCCCGGCGGGGTAATTCCCCTCCCCAAACAGTGCGCGATGGTACATTTGAACTTGGATGGATAGATGAATGAACGACTTAAGTAAAGAGTTGTTTTGGTAACCCTTTATTTTACAGGTACCCTAGTTACATATGAACTATTTGTAATTAAACATGAACACCAAATGTAATTACACAGTAATTACCAATAGTTCTAAATTACATAACAGACCTGTAAAATGGAGTGAGTCTGTTCAACTGTAGTTCATATGTAGTTACATTGTAACAGACCTGTAAAATGGAGTGAGTCTGTTCAACTGTAGTTCATATGTAGTTACATTGTAACATACCTGTAAAGTGGAGTGAGACCGTTCAACTGTAGTTCATATGTAGTTACATGGTACCGGACCTGTAAAGTGGAGTGAGACTGTTCAACTGTAGTTCATATGTAGTTACATGGTACCGGACCTGTAAAGTGGAGTGAGTCTGTTCAACTGTAGTTCATATGTGGTTACATGGTACCGGACCTGTAAAGTGGAGTGAGTCTTTTCAACTGTAGTTCATATGTAGTTACATGGTACCGGACCTGTAAAGAAGCTCCCGGCTGGGACGGAGATTGCTAAAACCCAGTGGTGGATTCGAACCACTGAACTTCTGATTGCAAAGCAGGCGGCTTTAACCACTCAGCCATGAGGGCTTTCCAAATCTCATGGTGGAGTTTAAGATAACTGTATGTCAGTCAGATGTAGTTGCTGTCACTTCATAGCTTTGTTATTATACACAGAGACTTGGGGGAAAATATTGATACTTTATTTAGTTGTAGGTATGATTTTGTCCAGAATTCCCATACAAAAATTCTAATAAAAATATTGTAGGTATAGAGGTAACACAGGCCCGGTTCTACGGGGGTGCAAAAGCATGCATTGCACCCTTATTTTAATTGTCTGCATGCTCAGTTGAAAAGTATTTTTTTTTTTTTTTTTTTTTTTTTTTTAATAAATGCTACAGCTGCACACTTACTGTTTAAACTTGAATGATAGTTGTTGTTTTTCTTTGTTCTTTGATGTGATTTTATGGCTTTTTGGCACCTATATGTAACCTTTTAAGGTTGAGATAATTGTATTATCATTATATGGTCCAAATATTTCAGTAAAGCACTTGAAACACTTGAAATATTCTTACTTGGGTGGTATCATTCTACTTGAAATGATGGTCAAATGCATTATTTTTAGTAAAATAACATGTCAAATTTTTCGGGCGGCCGGCCTTTGGCCGGCCACCCGAGTGGGCCCGGCCTTTGGCCGGGCATCTGCACCCCTTCCTATCGAGGATGCACCCCTAGTCATCTTGTTCTGGAACTGGCCCTGAGGTAACAGTGAAACTATAATCAAAATAGCCATTCTTCTACATTCTAATTGTTAGCTTATAGTCCCATGAGCCATTTACAGCTCATGGGGGGGGGGGGGGGGGGGGGGGTTGTCACAGTCACACTGCAGAAATGCATTCACATTAATCAATATTGCCTGTCTTTCAAGCTACAACTAACAAAGTATCAACATTTTCCCCCAAGTCTATGCTTATAATAACAAAGCTAGGAAGTGACAACTACATCTGACTGACATACAGTTATCCTCCCAAACTCCACTGAGAAAGTTGGAAAGCCCTTGTGGCTGAGTGGTTAAAGCCGCCTGCTTTGCAATCTGAAGTTCAGTGGTTCGAATCCACCACTGGATTTTAGCAATCTCTCTCCCAGGCCAGAGCTTCTTTACAGGTCCGGTGCCATGTAACTACATATGAACTACAGTTGAATAGACTCACTCCACTTTACAGGTCCGTTACAATGTAACTACATATGAACTACAGTTGAATAGACTCACTCCATTTTACAGGTCCGTTACAATGTAACTACATATGAACTACAGTTGAACAGACTCACTCCATTTTACAGGTCTGTTACAATGTAACTACATATGAACATCATTTGGTAATTACTGTGTAATTACATTTGGTGTTCATGTGTAATTACAAATAGTTCATATGTAACTAGGGTACCTGTAAAATAAAGGGTTACCGTTGTTTTGTATCTATTCAAAATGGATGGTGGACAGATATATCACCTGATTCGCCAGCATCATTTTCTCCTTGGCAGAGAACTTTGCGGATCGGTTGTGGTCTGCCATATTGATCACACTGCGCCAGCTGCTGCCAATCTGGCTTTTAAAGCCACTCTGATTGATTGATTACTGAAGATTGTATTGAGAATGAACATATTTGTCAGAGCCTGTGGGCAGGGGGTGGAGGGGGAAGCATATATAGGCAAGATAAAATACACATACTCAATAATAAAATCCAGTAAATAAAATAGAATAAAGTAATGAGATCCAGCAAAAGTGATAGGTGTCATTCAGAGGCTGTTGCATCATGCAGTGGGGGAGAAGAGAGAAAACGATATCATTCTGCCCAAACTTTCACCAATCTAATCTCATGACATCCAGCCATAGGCTATATTTTTTTCTATCCGATTCTTTTCACTTTGATCTTGCTATAGTGTAGCATATTTACATGCTTTCAGTATTTAAACTGCAGTTAGATTGGTTTGAGAAGCATAATAATATGGAATAATAGCCTATATATGGAGACAGATAGACGGGGATGAAAGGGAGGGGGGGAGGAGAGCGCTTGGCTTTTCTGGTTTTACTGGACTACTCTGTGGAATTGGAGCTTAAAAGGCAAGCGTGTGATTTGTTTACTGCACTTATCCAATGAGCAGACGGTGCATAATTTTACGCTTAAAAGGCGTGGTTGTAATGCTTAAGGCTGCGTGTAGCGCCGATACCAGAATATCGAGTGCACTGGTCCACGCCCACTACTCTGGGCTGCGTCTGGCGTTGGGCGCAGTTCATAGGCCGATGCAACGATAGGGCCCGATATGCCAAGAACCACATATGGGCTTGTAGGCTCAATGGGCGCTATCTTCCCAGTGGCCTTAGGCGCAAAGACTGGCGGTAAACGCAGAAAAACTTGCCTTGCGCCTGCCTCGGGAATATAGCAACATGGTTTTAGGCCCCGAAATGCGCTTTACGCCGAAGAGGCGTGGCACAATGCCAGAATAGGCCAGAATGGGCATTTCGGCCTTAAATAACGGCCTAACAATATCTTCCCCCCTGGCGTTAATTTAGCGCTTATCGCTTTTCAAAACCAGGCCTTATTCAGTTATTAGGCTACTGTGCGTAATTGCGTGGAGCTCTCTGCCATCTCACTCTCTCCCCCTCTCTCTCTCTCACTCCCTCTCTCTCGTGAAGACAGGCACAATGACTGATGAAAAAAAGTTGTTATACCGTAGTTTTGAGCCCCTGTCATTCAGAGGCTGTTGCATCATCCTACCTGTGCGCTCCCCCTACCAAAGCCACACATGTGAAATCTCCCAGCATGCATTGAGGCGAATACATTTCGACAATAAATAGCAACCAAATCAGCCTAAATAGACTAAGTGGTAGATATAAATAATATGTATGTTAACACAAGATGCAATTTTGGAACATTTCAATATTGGACAAAATAAAACATAAAAATGAAAAGACAACCCTATCTGAAACATATATGTAATCCAGGTGGTATATATATCCCTCGCAAAGTTAACGTGATAAAGATGAGTGATAGCGTGATGTCCGCTGAGCGGACTCCGCTCCAATAAGATTGGCTTACTTCACATGTACTTTTACAATCAAAACACATTTATGCAATGACTTTACATAATGTAGGTAGGCTATATTTATGTGCATCATTTAGCCTGTGCAGCAGGTCGTCTAAAAGTCATAAAACTACCTGCCCTGAATGAGCCGAGTGGGGGTGCTTGTTCACTATTGTGAAAGTTATGTTTACAACATAACGATCATGGAATTGGATGCATATCAGAAATGTCACCGATAGTTAACGTTCTATATTGTAGGCTACAGGGAGACCGCATCAGCCCTGCTGAACAGATCTGTATTTGCCTGGCTGTAGGTTGAATTGTTTTATTCAGGCTATGATCTGTGATGTGCTGAGATATCCAAATTGGCATGAAGAGATGACAGCATGCAGCCAAAACCCGGACATGGATCGAGTGGATCGGAGCTTCGAAATAAAGAATGTCATTGAGTAACTGCAGTTCACCAATGAGCAGGTTGTGCATAATATTTACGCTTAAAAGGCGTGGTTATAATGCTTAAGGCTGCATGTAGCGCCGACACCAAAATATCGAGTGCGCCGGGCCACGCCCACTAATATGTGCTGCGCCTGGCACTAAGCGCAGTTTTTAGGCCGTGGCAACGATAGAGGGCAATATGCCAAGAACCACATATGTATGAGTTAATAGTGTTGTGCCTCACAAAGTGAGTGTATTAACTCATTCACCGCCAATGACGTCTTTGACGTGTTATCAGCAATGGCCTTCCCCGCCAAGGACGTGTTTGACGTGTTTTTGTTTTTATTGGTGCAGCGCCTGCAGCAAACACTTGCCCAGCCTGTCACACAGACACAGGTCCCTGCCTTCAAAGGGTAGCCGACAGCACGCGATCAAACACATACCGCAGCTGTTGTTTTGAAATTGAGCAGGAGGAAAAGCAGAGAACGGGTAACGCTTCCTTGTGCAGACAGGAGAAACGCCGAGCTGGAGTCGCCTTCCTCTGTGCCAGCCAGGAGAAAACGGGAGAAAGTAATCAAGAGATGTGTTTGATCATTGGAGGAATGAGGAAATGATCGATCAGTTTGCGAGGGCGGTGAGGACGTGTTGAATAGCCGAGGGGAAAACGGGAACGATCATAGATATGACAGGGAGACATGGACGAGGACGGTGTACCAGAACAAATCAAAATAAACACAGGAACAGCTAGGCAGCAGCGGGCAGAAGGCACTCACAGCAGCCCGCTGTCCTTCCAGTTGGTTCATGAAATCGCTGGGCTGCTCGCCCTCCAGTGTTGCTCCTGGCCAATCCCAGCGCCACAGGGCGTGGTTATTGCTTATCCTATGTTGGGTTAGAAATCTAAAAGGGGGATCGTGTGTGTGTGTGTGTGTGTGTGTGTGTGTGTGTGTGTGTGTGCGTGTGTGTGTGTGTGTGTGTGTGTGTGTGTGTGTGTGTCTGTCTGTCTGTCTGTCTGTCTGTCTGTCGGTGTGTCTGTCTGTCTGTCTGTCTGTCTGTCTGCACACTCACACCGAGTAAACTGTATTGTTGAATGTAAAAAAAAAGCACTTCATGTGTGTATATATATATATATATATATTTTTTTTTTTTGTCATTTGTGTCCTAACGAATAATATTTACATGTCTGATGTCAATACAGTTCAAAATAAAAGAATTGAGAGTGAGTTATGCCTGAGATTGTGCCCTTTTACAAAAATGCTTTTTTCTCCCTTTTCTCTTCCCAGAC
Source organism: Poromitra crassiceps (assembly GCF_964638095.1). Classification (NCBI taxonomy): domain Eukaryota; kingdom Metazoa; phylum Chordata; class Actinopteri; order Beryciformes; family Melamphaidae; genus Poromitra; species Poromitra crassiceps. The sequence goes on along the minus strand of NC_139626.1, from coordinate 70,570,003 downwards.
AGGCTTTTTTGGTGAACATGGGGTGTATAAAAAGGGTTATAAGTAGAGTACAGAACATGCTAAAAGCTAACTTTCTTTTTGGGGGTGAAAGTAGAGACTTAGATCTTCATTTCGAGGTATTGGACATCACTGTAGTCCTAGTACAGAATTTACTGTGGGTCTTGAAAGATGACCAAACATTATGGAAATACTTGGCCTGTGCCAAAAATGCCAGTCAGATATTGGCAGTGAATGAGTTAATTAATAGTTATGTGGCTCAGAAAGTAAAGTGACGACATACTTATGTATGTACTATAGGATTTATTAATAGTTATGTGCCTCAGAAACTAAAGTCACAACATAATGATATCCTCACAAATTATTAGCTAATGCAGATGCTGATCATGAAATCACTTTTAGACAGTATAGCAACAAAAATGCATGCATTCCAGTCATGACTTGAGAACCAATTCAAAATATATATTTATCAGTGAAGACCATCATTGGAGTTATAAAAGCATGTTTATTTATCAAGTTTGTGAACATGTCCCCAAACTCTTGCCTGGAGCGAGGACTCGCTCTCCGGTGCCCCTGAGTTTTGTCTGTACCAGCTGGGGGGAAACAGTCTCCCCTAACGGGTGAAGTGCGAGGGCCTATCCCCTTTTTCACTTGTGTTGCTCTTCAGTTCCCAAACCAACATGACTGTAGCGACAAGTCTCCATGCACACACAACAAATGCCACGGATCAACACAAGCTAGCTAAGTTGCTAATGCTAAATTGCTAACGCTAGCTACCTGAAACTCTAACAAACCCGCTCATTCCTCTTGCGATTGGTATCCATCCGACACTGCCACCACTGTGACCGACTCTGTAGGCGTTGCAGTTTGCACTCTTCGTAGAATAAGAACACGGATGCTGCTGTTGATGTTGGGGCCAGTTGGGGCAAGACAAGACCACCACGTTCTGCAAACCAGCTAGCTGCTAGACCACGAGAATAAGTGTCAAGAAAGACATGGCACACAAACAATTACTTCCGTTGCCTGACAAAAATAAAAGCACGCAGAGCTCAGTACTGCGTAGCTGGTTACAACATGAATTTTGCCTTTTATTCTGAAAGTCTTGAACGGAAACCATGTTTTCTCGCGACTACCTTGACAGTGGCCCAGGCATGCAGATGCAGCGGATGCCAGACTGGGCAAGCCTCTTTTAGGCTACTGTCAGTTTGAGTTTACCCGGTGCGCACCAAGCATCAATCACTCGATCAGCCTGAGCCACGAGAGGAACCTCCATAAAATAGCGTACACTACAGTAGTAACAAGTAATCAGAATGATACTGATAGACTACAGCACAGCTGCTGAAATAGCCGTAGCCTGCTGGGGCGCGCATACCCACACTGAACCCAGTTAGCGAGGCGCCCATACACACACGCTTCCCAGTCATACATAACGCCAGTGTCCCCGCCAGGCCACCACCACTGACAAACTACCGTAAACAGCAGAGGCGACTCCGCTGCACCCCGAACGCCTCTTTACAGCCAGCTAGGCACCAGTCAAACAAAGATAACTCTCTTTCCCCGAAGTCGAGTATGTTTCCCCCGTTCCCCTGAGATGTCGCTCTGAGAAGTAGGAGCGTAGGTAGCGCATCCCGTCTTCGTTATGCAACGGGGGAAACTCACCCGATTTCCCGGTTGCAGGAGACTGGAAGTTGATAGTGGTAATTAAAGGGATAGTTCGGTTTGTTTGAAGTTGGGTCCTATCAGCTAGTCACATACACTAACCGTTAACGTAATTAGGTACAGTGTTCTGGACGCTGAGCGCAGTGTCTAACGAGATCCGGCACCCAGAGGAGCAGCCTCGCGCAGCCTCACCAGCTTTTTCTCTCTCAGTACTGGGGGTCAACAACTAAAACTATAACTGTAATTTAGCCACCTAAAACAACGGCCACCTAAACAAATCGATATCCGTGTACATGCACGCTCTATTTTGACAATTTTCAGCGCTTTACTTTTCCGCAAAACAGCAGTTTCATTCGGCACTGCTTTTTCTCCAAACCGTACAACTACCGTGTTCCTCCGCTAAAAGCCAGGTCAGAGCCGCAGCACTGGATTACTCCGCAGTTATTTGGGGGTAGGCTATTTTATTTCTCCCGGTTTGAAGACACAACAAATAAAATACACGGACGAAAATATGAGTGATTTTGATAGCGAGGATGATATGCCATTCACCTTGGTGACAAGAGGATACAATTATGAACCAGAGAGAATACAGAAGAGGAACTTTTGCAGAGAGTGAACAGGCAGAGAGATGCGCCTGCTGTCTAAATGCCTGGGTGCCCTGGCTGCAAACCTTATTCACCATTCCCAGGATAAATTGTGGAAAACGACCCAGACCAGAGAGGCCAGCTGACTTGTTGTCTCTAAAGTAAGTCAGTGTTTTATCTCTCTTCTTCCTGTTTTGTAAACCGCGGCTCTGTGCTCTGTGCTGGCTTTAGCGGAGGAATACGGTGGTTGTACGGCTGGGAGAAAAAGCAGTGCCGAATGAAACTGCTGTTTTGCGGAAAAGTAAAGCGCTGAAAATGGTCAAAATAGAGCGTGCATGTACACAGATATCGATTTGTTTAGGTGGGCGTTGTTTTAGGTGTTTTAGGTGGCTAAATTACGTTTTAGTTGTTGACCCCCAGTACTGAGAGAGAAAAAGCTGGTGAGGCTGCGCGAGGCTGCTCCTCTGGGTGCCGGATCTCGTTAGACACTGCGCTCAGCGTCCAGAACACTGTACCTAATTACGTTAGTGTATGTGACTAGCTGATAGGACCCAACTTCAAACAAACCGAACTATCCCTTTAACACATTAATTACGGTATTAATTAATACTATGTGCTGATGATGAATTAATCCATGATGATATAGGCATAGCCTACTTAATTAATAGCAATTCATATATGTTCATCAAACATACCTTTCATTAATTGATGATGCAGTAAGCATCAATTATGGCATAATTCATCAGGAGTTAAGCATCAATTCATGCACATGTGTGCACCAGTATTGTAAAGTGTTACCGGAATCCTTAGTAGGGATTCTACGCATGGTTTGATAGATGAGACCCCAGATAAAGTCGCCTTATACAAAGACAAAGGCATGACCAAGGAAATGATGGCGTGAATTTCAGGCCTCGTCATTCTATGGCATGGAAAAGGAGAGGTGGACAGCAGAGAAAAATTAATTATGTTTGATGATTATTATAATACTTGATACATTTCACATTTTAAGCATCTGTTGTTTTCATGTTACACCATTCTGTTATTCTGTTAACATGTATACTTCAGTTACAGTCTGTTAATCAGTCATTGTTTTTATGTGCTTCCCATCATGTCCTTAAACATCTGTGGTTCTCAACATGGGGTCCGGGGACCACCAGCGGTCCTTGAAGGGGTTTCAGATTTTTTTTTGTTTTTTTTCTCTTTTGCAGTTTGAAGACAGATTTAGAGGAATATCTCATTTTAAATTAGCATTAGGATTAGACTGTTGTGATGTCATTATTCAGTTTTAACCATCAATAATTGTTCCTTGTCTCATTATTTCATTTCTCAGAGTAAATACTGTATATTTATTTCGAGATTTTTGTCAATTATTTGTGCTGTTATGGTTATTATTAGCCTAGTTACTCACTTCTACACTAGCTTAGATTGTGTTACTTATGGATGGCATGGAATTATAGTGAAAATAGATTATCCCCCCTTTTTGCAGGCGACCCCACTTTGAAAACCATTGGCTTTAGGCTACAACTGTTGCGAGAAGGTTTCAGGATTTATCTCTATGCATTAGGCTGTGATTATTATTTATATAAATCTATTTTAAATAATCTATAGATTCATGATATATTATGGTATACAGCCTACCTGTGACATCAATGTTTTGATTATTACTGTATGACTGATTCTATGATGTCATTGTAATCACACTCAGGTGTGCTTTCACAAAACAGGTGTTGTCCATTCAATCAGCCCACCTGTCTTTATAATGGATGTCTTGCACTGTGTTTGTATGAGACTTGACAAAGTCTATGGCTGAAACTGTTGTCAAATAGCGTTAAATTACACTTTATTCTATCTGGAACCAGAGTGTGCCTTCCCCTGCACTATCAACATACTCGTTTAGTTACATTCCAATTCATCAACTGTGGAGCGTTATTTACCCCCCCTTCCCGACATGCTAGGTTGACATGCTTCGTCCCAATCGATCCCTTATTTCTTCTACCTTCATATGGTATAAATATTACCACTCACGCTTTAAAAACGGGCTCTCAGTCAGCGATGGTTTTACGGGCCAAATTCAGTTTAAAAATGTGGGAATTTAAGGTTGCGGGTTTTATTAGGAAAAATGACAGCATGATACATAAATAGTATACGAAAAAAATAGCGCTGCTCGTTGAACCATTTAATAGAAGGCCCGAATAACTTGAAATCAATTGACTTACTTGCATATCCATGCCGTCTGTAGTGGAACCGCTGCAGCCGAGACGTTGCAAATATTCCAGTTTTCTGACATTGCAAATATCCCAGTATCCCGCCGTAGTGCGGCCCGCAACTCAAAACTCGTTTTGGCTCGTAATCCAATGCAACGACTGTCTGGCTTGTGAACACTTACTGATTGATAAAAAATAAATAAAATTAAGGGGGAAATATAATATGCTGCTACTGTCGTCAGTAAATGTCGTAAATCATTCCTGTCAGGTCATCACATGGGTCATCAGAGCAAAGTGGATTTCACTTCCTACTTGATTCAGCGTTGAGAGACTCATTCATCAGTGGGCAATACAATGTCAATCTTAGCAATCTATCCAATCAACAACCAATTTGGCTGAATAAATTAATTGATTGGACTCCTGTCTGCATGGAGCTCTCCTTCAACAGGTCACTGTTGTTGAAGCATTTTAAGAATATAATGAATGAAAAATGAGCGTCTGCACATCAGAAAAAACACATTTGATTGATATTTATATATATATTACGTCATTACATTACATTACGTCATTTGGCAGACGCTTTTATCCAAAGCGACTTACAATAACACATTTTTGTCAGCAATAGAGCAATCTACTATGGAGCACAGTCTGTGATAACTACAACTTCTGAAGGAACAGTGGTACAAGTTTAGGTTAGTGGTACAAGTTAAGGTTAGTTTTTTTTTTTTTTTTTTGGGTGAAAGAGAGAGAACGAAGTTAGATCAAGAAGGGCCCAGATGGAGCCTGAAAAGGTGCGTCTTTAGTCTTTTCCGAAATATATATATATATATATATATTTTTTTTTTAAATATTATTATATAAAATCCCCCATCTCTTCTAGAAAATAGGAGGACCATCCTCCCTTGCCTCACTGGAAAAAAAAAACCCTGATATGTGTGTGTGTACTGCTTAAGTCGCTTAAGCTTAAGTCGCCACGGTTGCTTACTATTTTATTTGAGTTATTTCAGTTTTGTTTTGATTCTGGTACCATTCCGGTACAGTGGCAGCAAAGTATTATTATTCCTATTCCGAAATCATCAAAAAATGATCCTAGGTTGCCTCTCAGTTACAGGGGTATAAGTCTCCTTAGTTGTGTGTACAAATTGTATTCTTCATTGCTAAATCGTAGACTTGCTGATTACCTTGAGAGGTCAGGCCTGCTCGTGGATGAGCAAAATGGATTTAGAAAAGCCAGAGCATGCATTGACCATATTTATGCAGTTACCTCCATTGTACGTGCAAGAATTAAGGAAAAAACATCCACTTTTGTTTGTTTTATTGATTTCCAGAAAGCATTTGATTGGATTAATAGAGATCTCCTTCAGTACAGGCTGCTAGAATCTGGAGTCAATGGGAAATTCTATTAAATTAAGTCACTCAAAAATCACTTTAGGTTAGAAGGTGAGGAGTTAGTGGCATAAATCGGAGGTTTATACCTTCTTTATATTCACTAAAATTCAGTAATTGAAGCTAGAACAAAATGACGGTTTGACAATGTACTAGGGGTTCTCAACATACACTGTAGCCAAAATTACGGCTCCAGGTTGAGTGGAACTGTGTCCCTGGCACAAAAAGAGATGTAAATTTTGCTGGATTTCGTTATTTCGTGCGTTTTCTGAATTTTTTCAACTCTGCGGGACCACAGCTCCCTGAGCGTAGCTCCGATTAGCCTACCCTTTGCTGAGAGTAGGCTTTAGACTGTCTCCTACGTGTCCAGCAACTTTGAAAGGGCTAGCTTCAATTACTGATTTTTACTGAATTGTTGCATCCGACATCCGTCTTTTTTTTTTTTTTTTTTAAACCAAAGTTTTTTCAAACGGCATGACACTCGTACAGGGGATTCTTCTCATCATGATGAAGCTTCCCTGTAACTTTGGTGTCATTTGGAGCACTCCTAAAATTTGCCCAAACTCGGATCCAGGTAAAAAGTAGTTTTTCGGGATCCTCGTCCAATTTGGAGTCCTTAGAGTGGTCACATAACTATGAAAAAAAAAAAAAAAAAAAAAAAAAAAAAAAAATTAAATGGTTGGAATCTTTGGTCTGGCCTCTGTGGCACTTTCTATTCCTTTGAGGAATAGAAAGTGTCACAGAGGCACACAAGCCTCCACGCCACGACAAGGCAGATTCCATGTGGAGGGATTTTTTTTTGTTTTTTTGTATTTTTTTTTGTTTTTTCGGCTCCGCTTACGCAGGTTTTTTTGTTTTTTTTTACATAGAACATACAACAACACAGACATACAACATACAACGACACAGACATACACAACATACACAACACAACACCGAACATAGAAACACAAAAAAAGAAATCAAAAACAGGCCATAAAACAAAAGAAAAGCAAGGCCTTCTACCACAAAAGAAATAAAACTGAGGCAGGGTTATACAAAACAAAGAAAAAACAGGGTTCAGTGCTCTACTGTCCCTCTCTGTCCCCGATCATCCGCCAGCGCTGATTTTTAAAGGAGTTCTTTGTTCTATAGGGGATTTCCTTTTCAAGGCAGGACTTCAGGTAGCGGGAGTAGTCCTCCTCCGCTGTCCCCTCTGTTCCCACCATCGCCAACTCCTCTGGAGTCCATCGCTTTATCGTGCCAACAGGCAGGGCCAGGCTGAGCGACCTGGGTGGCCTCTCCTCATCCTCCTCCAGCACCTGCACATCCTCCTCTCGTGCCTCCGCCTGTGGGGCCTCTACCACCTCCTCTCTGAATTTTCCAGGCTTTGCTGGCACTGCCAGCTGGGTGGGGATGTCGTCGGCCAGTTTAAACAGAGTGGTGGTCTCTCCACAAATCTTCATCAGCGTGAAGACAGAGGACAGATGGAGGTCTTTCATCGTTTGTCCTGCGATGGGACGCTTGTGGTGGAGGTAGCTCAGTTTTTCAAAGTCCACATAGCCTCCGTTCATGAGGATCCCGATGCATGCAATGTAGACATGGAGGTCCATGGTTTTGCCCTCCTTCTCACTCAGCTGTGGTGGGAATCGGAGGAGCACCTTCTCCAACCACGGCATCCCCCACTCCCTGTACCTCTGAACGTGGGTTTCCCCGGTCAACCCACGTTCCACGATTTCGTCACAGATACTCTGGGACAATGCAAATTAATGCGTGCATTCGGCAGCTTTTGGACACAGGTTCTCCCATGTCCCGGAGTTCGTCAAACTGCTTGAAAGACCAGTTAACGGTCTTGTTCCCTTTGAAGGTCCTGTACTTGATCAGTGGAAAGTACTTCAGGTTGAGGGCTTTCAAACCCTCAACCAAGCACTTTCCTGGATCCCGTCCTGCCTTTTGTACCAACTCCAGGGCCCGCGGCATGACGCCGGGGTAGCGGAAATGTGCGCCATTGGCCACCACCTTTGACGCCAGCTCTGCAAAGGTGTGGGAGTCTGCGGGGAGAATGGTATCGGTTGTTCCCTGCAGCAGGTCGATGGGCACATTAAAGTTCCTTCTGTAGAGGTCCTTCAAGAGCACCTCTACCAGGGCCTCACCCAGCACCCCATCATTGGCCTCCAGGCAGTTTGTGAGGGGGAAGATCCTCCGGATCCTATCCTGCTGCACCTCCACCGCTGTCCAGTGATCCAGCGGTGGAGGCACATTGCCTGCGCTGGCTCCCGACCAAGCAGCAAGGCCCAGGAAACCCCGCTGCCTGGTCCTGCTCTCTACATGGAGTGAGCTTGTTCCCAAGCTCACACTGTATTGTCTGTCTGAGGTGCACCTTGGTGCGCCATGGAAATACTCCTCCAGCGCTATTTCCATCTGGTAGGCTTTCCACGCGGAGTCGTATCCTCCGCAGTGCTGGGCTTGGGTGTACTCCCATTCCAGGGTCTGTGTCACGTGGGAGATGCACGCGAATGTCACCTCCTTAAGACCTTGACCCTGGAATGGGAGCAGCATCGCCTCAGATCTGAGCAGGTTGTGGAGGCCTTCCACAGAGAAGTAGGCCGCTGGCTCAATGCTGGACGGCACCAGCACCTCCTTCCCCTCCTCCTCCCCAGGCTCAAATCTGATGACCACCTCCAGACGGGCAGGGAGCTGGTATCTTCCCTTGTCGCGTAGGTCGTTGAAATGCACCCCATAGTGCTTCGCCCTGGTGTCCATCGCCTTGGTGGTGTTGTGGTGTAAAACACCACAACAGGCGATAACACCGCTGACCGGGTGCTTAAAGAACGGGGTCTGGGGGTTGTGGGGGCTGTCGCAGTACAGTTGTAGAAACTGAAGGCTGCCCTTGCCCAGGTTCAATGTCTGCCATATCTTGCGGTCCAAGTCGAGCGCGCGGTTTGTTATGGCAGACTGAAAATTGGCAGCCTCGTGGATAGACATGTTTGTGTAGGTCTTCCCCCTTGCTCCACACATAGTCCAGGCAAAGTAACTCATTTTGGAACCAAAAAACAAACTAATTGTAAAATAATTTTTTGCAGCTTAGATCATTTCTATGAGGTGTCCAGAACAACATACTAAAAGTCCTAAGAAATCCTAGTTGAGGAAATATGTTTAATTCTCATCAATCCAAGATGTGTGCCAGTAGGCCAGACAACAATACACCCCAATAGGGCTATTTTTTTCCTTTACTCCTATCAAAATAAAACTTTATACAATGAAAGTATCCATGAAAAGTAACATTTTTTGTATTACAAGTTTCTTTGAAAATTAATTTGAATATGCAAATGAAATATGCAAAGGCAATACCCAAAATATACCCGCATAGGAGTAAACGAAAAAATGAAGCCTATCACAATCAAACCTCACACAGTGAAAGTATACATGAAAAGGAACTTTTTTGTTTTACAAGTTTCTTGGAAAAATCTATTTTAAATATGCAAATGAGCTCAACACTAGGCCTAATTGACTTGTCCAATAAGCCATAAAGTCACAAGTAAAACAGGGGCCAAATAACTAACACATTCATGTCTATTCAGTAAGTTAACCTATGCATAAACAAGATACATTGGAAGTCACTTGCCACACTTACCTGGGTCACTTGCCACAAAAAGTCTTATATTGACCTTAAGAATTGATTGCACAATCTTGCCTCCAGTTGCTTTCTAAATTATTATTTTTTATTTTCGAACAAGCCTAACCCAATGACATGACAGAAAGTCAGAATAGCCATCTTAGTCATTAGTAACGTGGTGAGATTACATTTTGGGCTGGTAGATTACGAGATAACAGGCAGAAGTCATTCTTTTTTTTTCTTTTCTTTTTTCCCCCCGATTTTTTTATCCCATTTTATCCCCCATTAGTGCTCACTTGATTTCTCAATCCTGGTTGCTACTCCATCCTCTGCCGATCTGGGGAGAGCCGAGACTGGCTCCATGCTTCCTCCGAGACATGGGCAGTTAGCCAGCCGCTTCTTTTCACCTGACAGAGGAAGCTTCACCGGTAGGACATAGCACGTGGGAGGTTCACGCTATTCCAACCAGTTCCCCTCCCTCTGAACAGGCGCCCTTAACGACCAGAGGAGGAACCACATTAGCAACCAGGATATTGCATGTTTTTGTGAAGGGGGTTCCTATATGAAGGAAACCCCCGGGAGGCACGGGGAGAACATGCAAACTCCACACAGAAAGGCCCTTTTGCCGACCCCACCCGGGCGGTGGGCACTCGAGGACATGCGGACGGGCACGCATTCCTTCAGCGTTCACCTCGTCCCCAGGTGGGAATCGAACCCACGACCTTCGAGCTGTGAGGCAATAGTGCTTACCACTGCACCACCGTACCTCCCTAATGGCAGAAGTCATTCTTACCAACTAAACGATTCACTCTCACACAGAAGACAGATGAAAAACCAGATAGACACACTTCCCAGACATTCCAGCTCTTTAAATAATTTTGCCAGACACCAAAACTGCTTCTCTTTTTGTAGTAAGCAAGTATTTCAGACCAGGCGGGCCACACATCAGACTTCCACCGTTTGTAAAGTAGCTTTGCAGTGTTATGAGAAGCTAGCAACAGCAATATCTAGGCTAGAAACCCAATCGGAACATTTTAAGTTACCAACTCCTTTCTAACTAGACATTTTACTGTAGACACATTTTGCTTAAGGTCAAAACTACTTTTCATCTTGAAGTAGCATTGCATTGCCTTTTTGTGGCAAGTGACCCAGTAGTCCAGGCAAAGTAGCGTTTTACGACAAACTAATTGTAAAAGAATTTTTTGCAGCTTAGATCATTTCTATGAGGTGTCCAGAACAACATACTAAAAGTCCTAAGAAATCCTAGTTGAGGAAATATGTTTAATTCTCATCAATCCAAGATGTGTGCCAATAAGGCCAGACAACAATACACCCCAATGGGGCTATTTTTTCCCTTTACTCCTATCAAAATAAAACTTTATACAATGAAAGTATCCATGAAAAGTAACATTTTTTGTATTACAAGTTTCTTTGAAAATGAATTTGAATATGCAAATGAGCTATACACTAATCGAATATAGGCTACCCAGGAGTAAAGGAAAAAATGAAGCCTATCACAATCAAACCTCACACAGTGAAAGTATACATGAAAAGGAACTTTTTTGTTTTACAAGTTTCTTGGAAAAATCTATTTTAAATATGCAAATGAGCTCAACACTAGGCCTAATTGACTTGTCCAATAAGCCATAAAGTCACAAGTAAAACAGGGGCCAAATAACTAACACATTCATGTCTATTCAGTAAGTTAACCTATGCATAAACAAGATACATTTGAAGTCACTTGCCACACTTACCTGTAGTCCAGGCAAAGTAACTCATTTTGGAACCAAAAAACAAACTAATTGTAAAAGAATTTTTTGCAGCTTAGATCATTTCTATGAGGTGTCCAGAACAACATACTAAAAGTCCTAAGAAATCCTAGTTGAGGAAATATGTTTAATTCTCATCAATCCAAGATGTGTGCCAGTAGGCCAGACAACAATACACCCCAATAGGGCTATTTTTTTCCTTTACTCCTATCAAAATAAAACTTTATACAATGAAAGTATCCATGAAAAGTAACATTTTTTGTATTACAAGTTTCTTTGAAAATTAATTTGAATATGCAAATGAAATATGCAAAGGCAATACCCAAAATATACCCGCATAGGAGTAAACGAAAAAATGAAGCCTATCACAATCAAACCTCACACAGTGAAAGTATACATGAAAAGGAACTTTTTTGTTTTACAAGTTTCTTGGAAAAATCTATTTTAAATATGCAAATGAGCTCAACACTAGGCCTAATTGACTTGTCCAATAAGCCATAAAGTCACAAGTAAAACAGGGGCCAAATAACTAACACATTCATGTCTATTCAGTAAGTTAACCTATGCATAAACAAGATACATTGGAAGTCACTTGCCACACTTACCTGGGTCACTTGCCACAAAAAGTCTTATATTGACCTTAAGAATTGATTGCACAATCTTGCCTCCAGTTGCTTTCTAAATTATTATTTTTTATTTTCGAACAAGCCTAACCCAATGACATGACAGAAAGTCAGAATAGCCATCTTAGTCATTAGTAACGTGGTGAGATTACATTTTGGGCTGGTAGATTACGAGATAACAGGCAGAAGTCATTCTTTTTTTTTCTTTTCTTTTTTCCCCCCGATTTTTTTATCCCATTTTATCCCCCATTAGTGCTCACTTGATTTCTCAATCCTGGTTGCTACTCCATCCTCTGCCGATCTGGGGAGAGCCGAGACTGGCTCCATGCTTCCTCCGAGACATGGGCAGTTAGCCAGCCGCTTCTTTTCACCTGACAGAGGAAGCTTCACCGGTAGGACATAGCACGTGGGAGGTTCACGCTATTCCAACCAGTTCCCCTCCCTCTGAACAGGCGCCCTTAACGACCAGAGGAGGAACCACATTAGCAACCAGGATATTGCATGTTTTTGTGAAGGGGGTTCCTATATGAAGGAAACCCCCGGGAGGCACGGGGAGAACATGCAAACTCCACACAGAAAGGCCCTTTTGCCGACCCCACCCGGGCGGTGGGCACTCGAGGACATGCGGACGGGCACGCATTCCTTCAGCGTTCACCTCGTCCCCAGGTGGGAATCGAACCCACGACCTTCGAGCTGTGAGGCAATAGTGCTTACCACTGCACCACCGTACCTCCCTAATGGCAGAAGTCATTCTTACCAACTAAACGATTCACTCTCACACAGAAGACAGATGAAAAACCAGATAGACACACTTCCCAGACATTCCAGCTCTTTAAATAATTTTGCCAGACACCAAAACTGCTTCTCTTTTTGTAGTAAGCAAGTATTTCAGACCAGGCGGGCCACACATCAGACTTCCACCGTTTGTAAAGTAGCTTTGCAGTGTTATGAGAAGCTAGCAACAGCAATATCTAGGCTAGAAACCCAATCGGAACATTTTAAGTTACCAACTCCTTTCTAACTAGACATTTTACTGTAGACACATTTTGCTTAAGGTCAAAACTACTTTTCATCTTAAAGTAGCATTGCATTGCCTTTTTGTGGCAAGTGACCCAGGTAAGTGTGGCAAGTGACTTCAAATGTATCTTGTTTATGCATAGGTTAACTTACTGAATAGACATGAATGTGTTAGTTATTTGGCCCCTGTTTTACTTGTGACTTTATGGCTTATTGGACAAGTCAATTAGGCCTAGTGTTGAGCTCATTTGCATATTTAAAATAGATTTTTCCAAGAAACTTGTAAAACAAAAAAGTTCCTTTTCATGTATACTTTCACTGTGTGAGGTTTGATTGTGATAGGCTTCATTTTTTCCTTTACTCCTGGGTAGCCTATATTCGATTAGTGTATAGCTCATTTGCATATTCAAATTCATTTTCAAAGAAACTTGTAATACAAAAAATGTTACTTTTCATGGATACTTTCATTGTATAAAGTTTTATTTTGATAGGAGTAAAGGGAAAAAATAGCCCCATTGGGGTGTATTGTTGTCTGGCCTTATTGGCACACATCTTGGATTGATGAGAATTAAACATATTTCCTCAACTAGGATTTCTTAGGACTTTTAGTATGTTGTTCTGGACACCTCATAGAAATGATCTAAGCTGCAAAAAATTCTTTTACAATTAGTTTGTCGTAAAACGCTACTTTGCCTGGACTAACAGCCGGTTTATGCCATAACGTGACCACATCAAATCCACCTCCTTGTTAGGGTGGTGGATAGATGTGGCCACGTGCACTGACACTGCCTCTAGGTCCCACAGATGTTCAAACATGCTGGCTATGTCCAGGGGCGCCTGGTCCTTCTGGCCCATCTGGCTGATCGTTCTCAGCCAGACCAGACCAGCAGGGAGCGGGGTGGCGTCAATGACCTTGTCCAGGTACGTGAGGATTAGGGCTTGGTCCCCTGGACAGACCCTCATTTTAGCCAAGTTGGACAAGTTATTTTTCTGGAAACTGGGCCTCCCTTTGACCTCATCCTTGGCCCCCCTCATCCTCGCAACCATGCCACTAGCCACCGCTAAGGCTGCATCCTCTGTAACCTTTTTTCCCTGGTTGTCTGTCAACAACTGCAGGGATGGCCGGACCTTGTCCCCCGGGACCACCGACAGGTGGCACATCCACCCACCGTCCACAAACGCCAAGGTGACGGCGTGGATGTGTCTCCACTCCTTCAGGACGTCGTCAGACATGTCTGTTATCTTGATGTGCTTGTGGATTACAGGCCACTGCCTACGGGCACCATAATGTGCCCGCGTGTCTGGAAGGTACATGTAGTGGAACCGTGCCTTCAGGGAGTGCCCTGGCTCACCTGAAGGACGGCCCCATCTACATCATACGTCACCCTCAGGTCAGTGGGAGTGGGGTGACATGCTGGGTGGACAGGCACGAAGACATCCTCTGCAGTGAGGAAGGCCCCAGCATCACCACCAAAGGCAGAGTATGCCCCCTGCAGCGCCTCCGTGTTGGCAGCAGCCGCTACACCAAACGGGCATTCCACGCTTGCCATGCTTCAATCCAACAGAAACAATGAACACAAAACACAAAACAAACAAGGACAAACTGTGACAAAAACGATGTAAATACAACAAACAGGGGACGCAAACGGGGTAAGGGGGCACAAACAGGGGACTGACAGGGGTTAGGGTTAGGATTGAGTGAAAAAAAATTCACACAAAAATGGAAATTCCATTAAGTCGCTCTATCAAGCACCTGTTGCCCGTTTCCAGGTTAATGAATACTCTACTGGATGGTTCCCTCAACAATTTGGGGTGAAGCAAGGAGATGTTATGTCTCCAACTTTATTTTCTATTTTTGTTAACGATTTAGCTCTTCAAATTAAAACATCAGGTAAGGGAATCAAGGTGGATGACCAGAGGTCATATTACTGTACGCGGACGACATTGTCTTACTTGCTGAGCATGAAAATGACTTACAGTCCATGTTGTCCATTGTTGTTGAAAGGTGCTGGAAATGGAGGCTGAGGGTGAATCAAGACAAAACACAAATTGTGCACTTTAGACCTGCACCAAGGCCTAGGAGTTCTTTTGTATTTAATTTTGGATCAATAGTATTAGCATATACAGATCAGTATAAATATCTGGGCTTAACACTAGATGAGCATATGACATTTAAGGAGGGAGTTAATGTCTTAGCTCAATCAGCGGGCAGAGCCCTGGGATCTGTATTGAACAAGGTTCAATATTGTGGTAATCTTGGTTTTCATACTTACACGCAACTGTATAATTCATGTGTTTGTCCTGTGTCGGATTATGCTTCTGGTGTTTGGGGTTCCCGGGAACACCTAAGCTGTAATACTGTGCATTATAGAGCTATCCGTTATTTTTTAGGAGTTCATAAATGCACATCGGTTCTGGCTATCAGTGGGGATATGGGATGGGAATCTCCAAACATCAGACATCACGGTCAAATGCTGCGATTATGGAACAGACTTGTGAGGATGTCTGATCAGAGACTGACCAAACAGATATTTAACTGGGACATTGCCCATAGACATCCCTGGACAACTGAACTTATGTCTTTATTCTATGCAAATGATTTATCATTTATTTTCCATAATAGATTAGTTTGTGACATCCGGGAGACCATGAGTAATATGTTCCTTTTGTATAAAGATAAATGGTCCGTTGACTTATGGTCTAAGCCTAAGTTAAGAACCTACCGTCTTATAAAAGACAGTTTTTCTGTAGAGCCTTATGTCAAGTTCCATCTGGACAGAAGAAAAAGGTCCTTGTGTGCACAGTTACGATCTGGAACGTTGCCCTTGGCACTGGAGACTGGTAGGTTTAATGCTACCCCTGAAGAAGACAGACTTTGTTTGCTCTGTGACCTGGGTGAAATTGAAAATGAGATTCATTTTCTATTCTATTGTACTGTCTATGATGAGGTAAGGGAGATACTGTTCAGTAAAATGTCCTCTATTTATGATGACTTTTTTGAGATGGACGATTATGAAAAACTTGAGTTGTGTTTTAAGAAAGGCACTTTCTTTATTGGAAACTTTCTTTCCCAGGCATGGGAGCTAAGGCAAAATGTTCTGTTCAGAAAATGATGTAATGATTTTGTTTTGCTGATATGGTGTATGTTATGTTATGCTGTGATTTAGTTTTATTACTGCGGCGTTGGCGTATGTTGTACTGTATAATGTATCATTTGTGTGTCTTGTAAGCCCATGAGGGCTGGGCACTGTCAAGTGCATGACACATTTAATAAAAATCAATCAATCATATATATATATATATATATATACGGTATATATATATATATATATATATATATATATATATTCAAAAAAGCTGAACCAAGGCACTCTTCAAAGATTGAAAAAAGCTTTAATATAAATGCTTAGTCCATTGTTGGACAAATTAAAAAGCCAACATGTTTCGGCCACGCACGGCCTTCATCAGGGCAGTAATGAATGATCAGTTCACAGTCACACAAACCATATAGCCACACAGGTAGACAATTAGTGGGATAGCTAACACCTGTTGAGGAGGAGGGGGGGGGGGGGGGGGGGTTGTAGGCCTTCACAATATAATATGCACCACCAGTACTAGGATCATGTAAAATCAACATATACACACACAGACAGATAAAATACAATAGAAATTATTGTATTATTGTATTGTACAGAAACCAAAAAGTTATGACCATAGGCTAATCAGTCTACAGTGTTAGCAATACAGCCACCTGGAAAGAGAGACAGCATCTCATCAGATGGGGGTCTGTGGCTCTAATGTGGACTAAATTAGGGGTCCTTGATATGCCAAAATGTCCATCTTATCACATGGGATCTAAATGGAGCATATTCTGGTAAATTGCTATATGTATTTCAATCATGAGAGACTAGTATAAAGTTTAACAAGCTTTAATGATACAACAAATTCATTTTGGCGTATGACTCCATGATATGATGATGCTCTCCTGAGATGATGAGAGGGCGTCGTCAGTGAAGAATAGGATAGGAAATAGTGAATTCTTCAGGAGTCATGACGATGGTGGTGGTCAGGGGAGGAGGTGGGGCGAAAACAACTGCTTCAGCGATGATCAGCAACTGAGAATGACACATGGCACATAGCAAACAGAGTAAAACATCATGGACTCTGATATACTACGCTGATTAGGTGATTGGGATCAGCTGGAAAGGAATAGCTTGGGCTGATTGGTTATTGCCACGCAGCGTGGTAAACTGTGAATGGATAAGGAGACATTGTTGGAGAAAAATATAAGTTCCATGCCATTTCCTAATCAATAAGCTATAAGCTATAATTGCATACACATAATTAATGCTATGAGTCATTAGTCATAAGACATCTCACAAATGCATATTTGCACTATGCAGAGACACATAACTAGCTTATCAAGCAGGAGATTTCTCCCCTTTGCTCTGGCCTTCAGAGGGCTCAGCATGATAATGGCCATGAGACAGGAATACTTGCTGATACAGACAGGAGCCCTGTAGGCTCCAAGTCAGGCCAGACTGGAGCAGCGCACACACATTTAATCCCCCCTCCTCTCTCTGCCTTCCTTTGCCTATAAAGCATATGTCAAATTCTGACATCGCCACTGAATATTTGGACTCTGTACATTGATCAGATGGTACATTGAGATTCAGTCCTCTGACAATACATATTGCCAGAGAATGTTATGGTAATAAATATTCTTTCATAAGACATCTTCCTGGACTACTGGCTTCCTGGACTACTGGCTTCAAGTTGCCTTGTCCTTTCTTCGGAGCCAGAGCCAGAAGCTCCCTTGTTCAGCCTCCTCCGCCAGGTCTTTAAGCATTTACAACAGAAAATGTACAACAAAATACAGGCCCATAGGTTAGGCCTACATATCTTTTCCAAATGCATTCATTGCAAACAACCATGACCTCCGCTTGTCACAACAGAGGGAAACCGCACACTTCAGTTGGATGGTTAATTTGTGTGGGATAAGGTGCGTATGTGTGCACTTCTCAGTGACTTATCTTCGCCACTAAGCAACTGGGGGCGCTGGACTTAAAGATGGGTCAGGGTTTGCGTAGCTTATTTGCGTAAGTTGTCTTGTTTACTTTTAAATGGTTTTGTTGTTTTGTTTTTTACATCACTACGTCTGTGTGGGATACCTTTGCAAGATGATACTGGGTGGTGAAACACAGATTGGATGGAGTAGATCAGTGGTGCCCAACCAGTCGATCGCGGTCTACTGGTCGATCGCGGACTGATCCCAGGTCGATCACGAGGGGTGTAGGAAAAAATGAAAAAAAATTATGTTTTTTTGTTTTTGTTTGTGTGTGTGTGTGTAATAAAGTTTTATTGAATGTGAGTCCTTGCCTGGGCACCTGTCTCTTAACACGGAGAAAAGAAAAAAAAAGGTAGGTCACGTTTTACGTAACCTACGTTAGCGCGTATGCTGGTGTCAAATGCGTGACAGAAAGTTGACAGCTGTAAACAGTAGCTAGCGAGCAGACAAAGCAGTTCAGCAGTCCTAAATGTCAACATGGCTGAGGGGAAACGAGCGAAAACCTACCATTTTCATACTGAATGGGAGGAAGAATATTTTTTTGTTTATTCTCATGCAAAGCCTGTTTGTTTAATCTGCAATGCAACGGTGGCGTTGGCAAAGAAAGGGAATCTGGAGCGTCATTTTAAAATGATACACGGGAGGTAAAAGACAGATTTCCCTGCAAAAACGCCTCTACGCACCACTAAAGTGCGGGATTTGAAAGTGCAGCTTACAGCAAGGCAGTCTATCTTCACCAAACCAAACACCCAGGTTAAGGCCGCAACTATTGCTTCATATCACGTCAGTCACGTCCTTGCTAAACACAAGAAGCCATTCAAAGATGGCGAGATTGTGAAGGAAGCCTTTCTCGAGGCAGCGGACAGCCTTTTTGACGGCTTTAAGAATAAAGCAGAGATCGTGAAGGCCATTAAAGATGTGCAACTCTCCCAGAATACTACTACAAGGCGGTGTGAGGGAATGGCTGTGGATGTGGAGGAGCAACTGAGAAAGGATATTGACGCGTGCGAGTGCTTTTCCCTCCAATTTGAGGAGTCGACTGATATGGTGGATGTGGCACAATTGTGTGTTTTCATCAGGATGGTTTTTGAAGACATGAGCGCCAAGGAAGAGCAACTCACCATTTTGCCATTGAAAGGACACACCAGAGGTGAGGATATTTTCAAGGCTTTCATGGGATTTGTTAACGAGACAAAACTGCCTCTCTTCAAGCTGATTTCCATCACAACGGACGGGGCGCCTGCTATGATTGGCCGCACCAGTGGGTTTGTTGCGCTGTGCAAAGAAAGTGAATATTTCCCGGATATCCTGAATTATCATTGTATAATTCACCAGCAGGCGTTGTGTGGAAAGATTTTAAATATGAAAGAAGTGATGGATGTTGTGATGAAGATTGTGTGTTCAGTTCGGGCCAGGAGTCTGCAGAGAAGGCTCTTCCGTGCTCACTTGGAGGAGCATGATGCCGAGCACACAGACCTGCTGCTTCACACAGATGTCAGGTGGTTAAGCAGACTAAGCAAATTTTTGGACAGACTTACGGAGCTGTTGCCTGAAATCACAGACTTCCTGATGCTTTCAAAACATGTCCAGTACCATGCAAAGGTAGAGGACCACCAGTGGCTTTTAGATTTATCTTTCCTCACTGATCTCACTGGCGAGCTCAATGAACTGAATTTAGAGCTGCAGGGTAAGGGTAAAGATGTAGTCAACATGATGAGTTCAGTGAACATGTTTAAAAGCAAGCTACAACTGATGTCAAGGAGGCTGCAGCGTGATGACCTGCGCAACTTCCCTCACATGCAAGCAGAACTACAAAATCAGGGTAAAGACGTAACACAGCTTGACAGTGCACGTTATGAGGAGCATGTTCAGAGCATCTCGTCAGAGTTTGAGAGGCGTTTTACTGATTTTGCATCCATCGAGCCTGTAGCCAGCTATATGTGTTATCCATTTGGTGCAAATATTGATGTGGGTGACATTGCCAATAAAGTCAAATCACTTTTTGACCTGGAAAGCTCCGCTGTTGAAGGGGTTCCTCTGCCTTTCCGAAGCCCTGCCACTCCGAATGTTAACTTCCATTATTCGGACTGGCGGTCATTCACCTTAGAAGCCGCAATGCTGACCTTAGGTTTAGGCGTGGGGGTGGGAGAGGTTAGGTTTTGGGTTAGGGTCTGGGGGAGGTTAGGTTTAGGCATGGGGGGAGGTTAAGTTTGGCGTGGGGGCTGGGAGAAGTTAGTGAAAAACGGGGAATATAGACCCCCTTTCTGAGTGCCGATATTTCGGAGTGGCAGAACGTCGGAGTGGCAGCATGTAACCGCTGTTGAAGATGAGATCCTGACATTGCAAAATGACATTGAAATGAAAGCCAGATCAACAGCCGCTCAACCCGGAGAGCATGGAGTGTTCTGGAACCTACTGGCGGAGCAGAAGTATCCCAATCTCAGAAGATGTGCCTTGAACCTGACAGCTCTTTTTGGATCAACTTATTTGTGCGAGTCTGCTTTCTCGCACATGAAAATCATCAAGTCCAAGTACAGATCAACAATGACTGATGACCTGCTTGCAGCCTGCCTACGCCTTGCAACCAGCTCCTACACTCCTGACTACGAGAAGCTAGCTTCCTCCTCCCAGTGCCAGGTCTCCCACTAAGGTAGGAAGTGATTTCCTTTTTTCAAACTCAGAGATCTACCTGTTTTGTATCTGGTTTATTTTTCTGTTTGGTTCATATTAACTCATTGAGTGCCAATGACGACAATCGTCGTCAATTCAAATAGTAACGTAGAGTGCCAATGACGACGATTGTCGTCAATTGCGTTTTTTGACGGTGGGACGTGGATCAAAGCCAGATGCATCTCCTGTGAAAGTATGGTGGATGTTGAATGTGTAAAAGCTATTTTACGGACCCATTAGGTGGCGACAGTGCTCTCCAGATTAGAGAAAGGTGAGGAAAAAAACAGAGAAGCAGCCGTGGGGACACGGAAACCGCATCGGTATGCATCGATATGCATGAAGCGTTAGCTGTGCCTGCAGCAGCCAATCTGCTGCCACAATTGAGCCCCTCCGTCTCCGCTGTGATAGCCCCTCCACATTATTAGTTGTGGAGTTGTTATTATTCTCAGTTGGAAGCGCTGGGAGCCGGTGACAAATACACGCGGAACGCTGTGAAAAAGCTGGGTTTTCAGTGCAGAGCAAACGCAGCACAGAGCCACCAGAGACACACCCACGGAGGAGGGGTTTGCAGTCGAGGGGGGTGGGGCACGCAGGGCAGCATACAACACCGACCCAGACAGACCCAGACAGCAGGCTCGATGGAAAGATTGGTTGGCAAACACAAGCTAGAATATCTGATGCACCAGCAGTAAATCAAGACCAGCAAAAAGGTGTAGGGTCTGCGCAGCAGGGGCCAGCGCTGCTGGTTGCAGCTAAAAAATATTATTTTGCCAAACAAAATTCCTTTGTTTTCGCTCTTTTATTGAAGGAAATTATTTTTGAGGTGTCACTACATCAGAAAATATTAGCTTCAGAGTCAGTGATGTGCTTGAAATGTTTCATTTCACAAAAGGCTGATTATCTCAGCTTCTAGTCTGAAACGTCTGTTTTTGCTGAAACCAACCTATCTTCTCCGGCTGATAACTAAACAACGGAAAATTATATCAATAAACTTTTTTTTGCTGATGTTACAATAGACTCTCATCGTTCTTTGCGCGTATTCGGTGTTTACATACAATAATAATAATATCACACAATATTCTGTGGGCCTCGAGAAATCACTGAAAACGCTCTGAAACTCTCGCACTGTTCTCCAAAAGTGGCTGGCACTCAATGAGTTAAGGTCAGTTATGGCTATGGCTCCCTATGCAGATTGACAACTGTGTCTCTGTATGTGCACGTGCGTGCCTGCCTGCCTGCGTGTGTGTGTGTGTGTGTGTGTGTGTGTGGTTTGTGCTACAGCGCCCTATTGCAGACTGGCAACTGTGTGAGAGTAATTTGTGTGTGTGTGTGTGTGTGGTGTGTGTGAGAGAGAGGGGGGGGGGTGTGCTTGTGTGTTTGAGAGAGAGAGGATGGAGGGTTTGTGATGTGATGTCAAGTGGTTGTGGGACAACGAGAAAGTGTTGTGAGGTTAGTTACTGCAGGCTGGAAACGATGTGTGTGCGTTTGCGATGTTGAAACTGGACTGGTAGATCTCGGGAGGCTGGCTACTTGAAAAGTAGATCTTGGGTCAAAAAAGGTTGGGCACCCCTGGAGTAGATAGTCACTGGACAGGTTAGTCATGGTTTTAGTAGGGATTCTAAGCAAGGTTTGATAGATGAGACCCCAGGATGGCAAACTACAAGGCGAGACAATTGAGATCAATGTCGGATAAACATCCACCAATGAATCCACAAACACACTCTCACAGAATCGTCCACCATACAAGCATTGGAAACAGTATCTCTGAAGGGATGAAAAGTGGCATTGGGAAAAGCTTCCACCTTCCTGATCTCTCGAGACAGAGTTTTGACTTGCATCGAAAATCTGTCGGCACGCTCAGTGAAAAGCCGTATAACAGCACTTGTAGGGGGCAGGCTCGCATGCTGCCCTTTACCCGATCAAAATGGAGTGGACGTACCGAGCGTGTAGTCAAATGTACCATTTTCAGCGTGTAGCAAGTTGCTACTTGCTACTAGCAACGAGCTAGCGATGTTGTTGTTGTTTCATAGCGACAGAGGGATTTGAGAGCGACACGCAGGGACCGGAAAGGAGATCCATAAATGGTCAGAGCCGGTCGGTTGGAGCCAATGGCAGAGCTTGCAGGGAGCGGGAAGGGTTTTTCCCCCCGCTGCTGGCGGAGCCCCTTGAGTTCCGTTTATTCAGACATGAAACAAGCCTGCCCCCAGAGGTTAGGAAAAAAACATGTTTACTTTTGTTTAACCAACGGGTTCCCAGATTTGCCACAGTCCCAACCTCACTCAGCCCGGTGTTTGTCTGTGCTGGTAAAATATGTGCGGCACAAGGTGCTGCTAGTTAGCCTACTTTGATTGGAAATCAACCAGACAGGGATAACTAGTTGAGGGCAGAGTGATATGACTAGATGGCAACAGCAGTCTAACACATTAAACGGTCCTGTTATGGAAGAAATAACAGAGCTCAGCATGCCTTAGGTGTCCAGTCAGAATTAAACATCAAGGAAAGTGTGCAGCAGCGGCTACAATCATCCATTCACAGGGTGGGCATCATCTAAACAACATGGAAGTTGCTGCATTTGTTTAACCTGCGGCTTCGGCTTGAGGTTGAAAAGCTTGCTGCATTGGCTGGGAATCAAACCCGGGCCTTGCTGCATTGACCGGGAATCGAACCCGGGCCTCCTTCGTAGCAGGTGAGAATCCTACCACTGGACCACCAATGCAACCTTAAAACACGGCTTTACCGTGGGGAATATGAATATATATTAAATCTCATAATCAAATCCGTTGAAATTTTTGAAATTGGAGGTTCACTGCCAGAGATATCAACCGAAATCCACTCTGTGGGGGGGGGGGGGGGGGGGGTGTGTGTGGAGGGGAGGGGCGGGTGCCGGAACCCGAAATCCTACATTTCCCACAATGCACTGGGCTCGCGTGGCCTTCGTTTCCACGCCCACCCCTCAGGCATTTGGCTGATATCAAACTCCAGTAGGTGGCGGTAATGCACATATATGCATTACCGCCAGAAGAAGAAGCCTTCGACATAAAAACATTTAGTAGAACAAGAAAAAAAAAAAAAAAAATTGCCTCCAAATTGCACCAAAATTTAAACGGTAGTATATATGTCGGGAGATGTCTTCATAAAAAAAAATTCATGCATTTTAAGGCATTTTCGTAGGAGTTACGCGCATGTGATGTTGTAACTATTTTATGTAAAAATGTGTAAAAACGGGTACATTGCTCAGCGTTGATTTCTTTACTTCAACGCACCTACTACTAGATGTAAAATTTGACGAGCTTTCCAATGCCGCCAGTCCCGTGTCTGTCCGTGCTTCCGTTCCCGAGATATGGTCTCTTTGCAAGGAGCTATGGAAAGCTAACCTAGCTACAGCAGGCTAGGTGGTGGAAAAAGATGGCTGCCTTTTGTTTTTGTTCAAGACCTCTGAAGGGGCGTGGAGGACCTCTAGAGGCGGGACCATGCATGGCTCACAACAATTGTAGTTCATAGGTCCTCGACTTCCGCAAGGCGGACTTGGGCCAAATGACGCGAAACGCGTAGGCTGGCCCAAAAAATATGTGAGAGATGCTTGATATCTCTGGCAGTGAAGAAGCAATTTCAAAAATTTCAACGGATTCGAAAACCTTAGGGGCGTGAGATTTAATATTTATTCATATTCCCCACGGTAAAGCCGTCCTTTAAATGGTATTATTTTTGTGGTATATGTGTAATTTCTTGCATTTTAAACTATCAAGTTTATGAATTGGGTAAAATGAACCTAATAAATAAATAAATAAAGTGTTATCAGAGCCCCCCCCCCCCCCCCCATCACTGCCATTACTGTATTATTATCACAATTGTAATTATTCACCTTTGTTTAACACAATTTAAATTTATTAACCTCTTTCCAGACATGCACAAGAGAAGAAAATAAACCAAAATAATTTGTAAAAAAAACATATGAAGGTTAAAAACAGTTTCAGAATCAGAATCAGCTTTATTGGCCAAGTATGCAAACACATACAAGGAATTGGGCTCCGGTTAGCTTTGCTCTCAAGTACACACAGAGTACACAAGTACATCACACATACAGAGAAAAAGGAGAAAGAAGGTTACACATAGTCAAGGCGATCAAGGCAGGAATACTTTGTTAGACATAAGCAAAACAAATTTACAGTGACTGCTATATACAAAGTGGTGACTGTGCT
The DNA here is from genome assembly GCF_964638095.1 of Poromitra crassiceps. NCBI lineage: Eukaryota > Metazoa > Chordata > Actinopteri > Beryciformes > Melamphaidae > Poromitra > Poromitra crassiceps. The sequence goes on along the minus strand of NC_139626.1, from coordinate 70,545,232 downwards.
ATATCATGTAGTAAAGTGGCTATTTTTAAATATGAATATATGAGGGAGTGTAGAGTCAAAGTGTATGGTAAGTGTGCAACAACGCTACAACGTTACAAGGCTTATAGGAATGTACAGTAGTGCAACAACGCTACATAGGTTTGTAAACAAGGCTTATACAGGGATTGCATTTTAAATATGAATATATAAGGGAATGTACAATAAATGTGTACAGTAAAATGAGTTGTATGCCGTTCAATGTGAACAAGGCTAGAGTTGACAGTGAATACAGTGAACATAAATTAAGTGAGTGGCTGGTTTAGGTGGTTTTGGTGTTCAACAGAGTGATGGCCTGTGGGTAGAAACTGTTTTTGCGTCTATTGGTTTTGGCGTGCAGAGCTCTGAAGCGCCTGCCCGAGGGGAGGAGTTCAAACAGGTCGTGGCCAGGGTGAGATGGGTCAGTGATGATCTGTCCTGCCCTTGTTTTGACTCTGGAGGAGTACAAGTCTTTAAGATGAATACAGGGTTCCCACTGGTCCTTGAGGGTGTTTTGGTTCACCTCAACCAGCTGGAGGTTGGTGCCCTGCATCACTATTGCGTTGCCGTGCACCAACTGCCGAATCTTACGATACTCGGCAAGTATGAGGGACCATCGAGAAACTGCACCCTTACCCTTTCTCTGCGGGGCTGGGAAAAGGGTGCAGAGGCGGATGAAGATGGTCTCCACCAGCCGGCAGCAATCCGGCCACTGGGCAGGTATACTGGCTGCACCTAACATGCAGCGGGTAGTGCTCTCAACACCAGGTGTCGTCGAGGGCCTTTTCGGTGTCCTGAAGCGCCCACTCAACAGTCTGTCCTGGTGCCGCGCTGCATACACCACCCGCTCCCTGTCCACTGCATCCAGCATCTCCCACAGTTCAGTCACCCTGTTTGCCTGCTGGTTGCTGAGGAAGAGGGATGACTGATGCCACAGCTCTACCAGGTACTCAGCAAGCCTGTCCACGTGGTGAAATCCGGGCATATTCTGCTCATCAACAGCCTGTGAAAATTAATAAACAGAAAATAGAAAATATCAATTTAACATTTTCTCTAGTTTGTGCAGAATTTTATTGATGCTGATGGTTAAATAAAATATGTGAAATTGATGCAGTTGATTTAATGAGATATGATTTATTTCTATATGCCTGCACATTCTAAAGCAAACACAATGTTGCTTACCGTGGCTTCATCCTCAACTTCATCCTCAACTCCTGACCAGCAGGAAATCTGAGGGGAGCCGGGTGCCTCGGTGGAGCTGCTGGGTGCCTGGGTGGAGCTGCTGGATGGTGGGGGTGCCTGGGTGGAGCTGCTGGATGGTGCGGGTGCCTGGGTGGAGCTGCTGGATGGTGGGGGTGCCTGGGTGGAGCTGCTGGATGGTGCGGGTGCCTGGGTGGAGCTGCTGGATGGTGGGGGTGCCTGGGTGGAGCTGGTGGATGGTGGGGGTGCCTGGGTGGAGCTGCTGTTACTGTCCAAGGCTGATGTGCAGACCGTCACAGTTGGATCCTCTGAGAGATCGATGAAGCCCTCATCTTCCTCCATCTCATCCTCCACTTCATGTTGTTCGAGAAGCTCTGCAGTCAACTCTGAATCAGGGTTCATGTCCTGCAGTGCCTGGCCTGTCTGCTGTAGCAGATACTGCACCCCTATGAGCTCACCTGAAACATGAAAAGATGAGTTAGGACCAATGGTGGATGGAATACCTAAAACCTCCAAGCAACATTTTTGCAATGACATGCAATATGACAGCCTAACATTTCCCAGATAAGACACAATTTGCAGTCTCAAAGGTTTCGTTCAACACATTATATACTGATGTAAAGCAATCGTAGGTGCATGATTGCACACAAGTTCCCAAGAAATACTGAAATCTGCTTAACAATTTCTTTATATTTTTTTTTACCTGTGTAACGGGAGGGTGGACAGAACTCTGGCGCCAGCTTTCTGCCGAATAGCCTCAGGTAATTCACATTGACACAATGCAGCAGGTCTCCTGAGTAGCTGCGCAAATGTGAATCAACAGCCAGGGCAGTGACACGACGGTCCTGGTTCCACCTGTGCAGCCCCTCCAGCAGGTAAATTTGAAAGTTGAGGCTGTTGGCACTGGTCCCTGGAAGTACAATGATATACGTGTCATGATATATCACACTGTGAAACATTTTTCGGCCACACAACACATGAACCAACATTTCTGACAGACACAAACCTGGAATAAATCGGTTCAGATGTAGATGAAATGACTCCAATGATGTGGAGCCTCTGGCACACCTGAACACTGGGAGACAAACACCTCCCTTGGTTAGCTCCCCCGTTTTTGTGTAGAGAGCCGCTCCTGGGGGGTCTTGGATGCATTTGACATGCTTCCTCTGGACCCGCCAGACATCCGCCATTCTCTCACGGTCAAACAATCAGTTCAATCAGTTTTCAGTTGTGGGTGTCCACAGCAACGACAGGCAGGCCCAGGGACTGAAGCTGCTGTGTTTTAGCTTGGCGCAGCAGTGCCAAATCAGCTGCATCCCATTCAAATATGCATGCAGAAAGGCGTGACATATAAAATGGGTACAGCTGATGGGCATCTGTTGTGCATGCTATGGCCAGCCGCGCATTAAAATGCCAGATGTCCAGCCTGACAATGAGGTCTGGCCACCCGCTGAACCTGGCTTCCAGCTTTGTGGTCCTGTCTGCCTCAGCACAGCACCCACAGTCCACATAAAGGGCAACAGGGGGATCCACGCCAGCCAGCTGGTACCTCCTAATCAGGCCATCAGCCATCCTGTCCAACCCAGCTCCCTCCTGAGCGGTGAGCACGCTGTTGAGGATTTCTCCCGACTGGTTACCCACGGATGAGAGCCAGAGTGCCGTCCCCTTGGCTGTCCCGGCCAGCTTCTTGGTGATCTGAAACACACAAAAGAGTCACTCAATAAATGTCTCAATGAAAAACTGATTACCAGTTCATTTCAGTAACCAAGCTGCTATTTTACAGAAAATAGACATTACTTCACCTTTTTGGTGGAGTCCAAATTCAGGATTGTGCCGTAGGTGGAGGTAATATTGGCCTGAATATCGTCCAGTCTTGTCAGTATGTCCTGGCTATATACTGACAGGAGCCACCTGCAGCTGGGCACCACACCGACCCCTGGAGCCTCAGCGAAGGTGATGGATAACAGCCCAGGCCTCTGGAGGAAGGCCATACACTCTGTGGTGTACCGTGCCACGCGTCGCAGCCATTCCTCAGAGTGGCCCTCCTTCAGTTGTTTCAGAAGGCGTGTTGGGCTGTTACCCAAGCCCCTTTCCCGCAGAAGCCGGATCACCCGGATATCACAGGCAAACCTTGGTCAAAGATAAACACAGTTACCGAGCTTGAAAATGGCATTTGTTAGGTCATTGTGACCTTGACCTTTGACCTTTGATAACCAAAATGGAATCAGTTCATCCTTGAGCCTAAGTGAATGTTTAAGGCGAATCTGATGAAATTCCGTCCAGGCGTTCCTCAGATATCGCGTTAACAAGCTTGAAAATGGCGTTCGAGAGGTCACAGTGACCTTGACCTTTGACCTTTGACCACCAAAATGTAATCAGATCATCCTTGAGCCTAAGTGAATGTTTAAGGCGAATCTGATGAAATTCCGTCCAGGCGTTCCTCAGATATCGCGTTAACAAGCTTGAAAATGGCGTTCGAGAGGTCACAGTGACCTTGACCTTTGACCACCAAAATCTAATCAGATCATCCTTGAGCCTAAGTGAATGTTTAAGGCGAATCTGATGAAATTGCGTCCAGGCGTTCCTCAGATATCGCGTTAACAAGCTTGAAAATGGTGTTCGAGAGGTCACAGTGACCTTGACCTTTGACCTTTGACCACCAAAATCTAATCAGATCATCCTTGAGTCTAAGTTAATGTTTAAGGCGAATCTGATGAAATTCCGTCCAGGCGTTCCTCAGATATCGCGTTAACAAGCTTGAAAATGGCGTTCGAGAGGTCACAGTGACCTTGACCTTTGACCTTTGACCACCAAAATGTAATCAGATCATCCTTGAGCCTAAGTGAATGTTTAAGGCGAATCTGATGAAATTCCGTCCAGGCGTTCCTCAGATATCGCGTTAACAAGCTTGAAAATGGCGTTCGAGAGGTCACAGTGACCTTGACCTTTGACCTTTGACCACCAAAATCTAATCAGATCATCCTTGAGCCTAAGTGAATGTTTAAGGCGAATCTGATGAAATTCCGTCAAGGCGTTCCTCAGATATCGCGTTAACAAGCTTGAAAATGGCGTTCGAGAGGTCACAGTGACCTTGACCTTTGACCTTTGACCACCAAAATCTAATCAGATCATCCTTGAGCCTAAGTGAATGTTTAAGGCGAATCTGATGAAATTCCGTCAAGGCGTTCCTCAGATATCGCGTTAACAAACATCCGTACGGACGTACGTACGGACGGCCGGCCGTACGTACGGACGGACAACCCGGATCCATAATGCCTTCGGCCTGGCTTCGCCGGCGGAGGCATAAAAATGTTACACATAATGTTGTGTGCCCGTTCTATTGAAGATGTACATTGTTTCAACTGTTTCAGTGCAGATGTACTTAATTTTGTGATTAAATTTTCTCTATAAACATCCAAGTAAGCTCCTTTTTTCTTCTTTATTATATATTTGGCCTGCTGAGCTTTTCTTATGCCACACCCTTGTTTTTCCTTACACATAATACAAGGCAAGAAAGAAAATAAACACTACTCACTTCTGGGTCAGGATGACCCCAAACTCCAGCCTGTGGGCCAAATCCAGCTGCTGCAGCAATGCCTGGCTCCAGGACACATATGATGCTTTGCATTTGGAGCAGCCCAGGGTCTCAGTCACCATGAGGTAAACCCTGTCCAGGTCTAACACCTGCCGCGCCCTCTTGTGCAGACCCGCTCCTGTGAGCTGATTCTCCCCACAACTTGGGTTGATGCAGCTGAACTTCACCCTCCACAGTTTGTAGGGCATCCAGAGGAGCAGGTCATGCACAAAGTAACGGCCAGGTGTCGGTGGCTGGCAGGGGATGCTGGCAGGTCGCGGCGGATGGTACCAGAACCACAGGGGGTCCCGCAGCTCCGGCTTGCCTGACTTCCCGACTTTGAACAGCGCTGCCGCCAGCCATTTGTGGTCCTCCTGAGGAATGTTCTCTGCCCACAAACGGGGCAGCAGCACTGGAAGGTCAGCTGTGGCCTGCTCGATCATGGGCCCCTGTATGGTGGCAGCTGAAGCCGGCTGTACCGTGGGTGCCTGGATGATGGCAGCTGAGGCTGGCTGCGCTGCGGGTGCCTGGATGGTGGCAGCTGAGGCTGGCTGCGCTGCGGGTGCCTGGATGGTGGCAGTTGAGGCTGGCTGCTGTTGCACATCTAGTCATATCACTCTGCCCTCAACTAGTTCTCCCTGTCTGGTTGATTTCCAATCAAAGTAACTAGCAGCACCTTGTGCCGCACATATTTTACCAGCACAGACAAACACCGGGCTGAGTGAGGTTGGGACTGTGGCAAATCTGGGAACCCGTCGGTTAAACAAAAGTAAACCTGTTTTTTTCCTAACCTCTGGGGGCAGGCTCGTTTCATGTCTGAATAAACGGAACTCAAGGGGCTCCGTCGGCAGCGGGGGGTAAAACCCTTCCCGCTCCCTGCAAGCTCTGCCATTGGCTCCAACCGACCGGCTCTGACCATTTATGGATCTCCTTTCCGGTCCCTGCGTGTCGCTCTCAAATCCCTCGGTCGCTATGAAACAACAACAACATCGCTAGCTCGTTGCTAGTAGCAAGTAGCAACTTGCTACACGCTGAAAATGGTACATTTGACTACACGCTCGGTACGTCCACTCCATTTTGATCGGGTAAAGGGCAGCATGCGAGCCTGCCCCCTACAAGTGCTGTTATACGGCTTTTCACTGAGCGTGCCGACAGATTTTCGATGCAAGTCAAAACTCTGTCTCGAGAGATCAGGAAGGTGGAAGCTTTTCCCAATGCCACTTTTCATCCCTTCAGAGATACTGTTTCCAATGCTTGTATGGTGGACGATTCTGTGAGAGTGTGTTTGTGCATTCATTGGTGGATGTTTATCCGACATTGATCTCAATTGTCTCGCCTTGTGGTTTGCCATGACTACCAGAGCTGTAGTCCAGTCCGCCTTGGTCGAGTCCTAGTCCAGATGGAGTCATTGGTGAATCGAGTCCAAGTCAAGACCAAGACCGGGGGGGCGGGGTTGAGGGGGTCGAGACCGAGTCAGAGGACGGCTTGACACCAAGTCGGATCGAGACCGAGTCGAGACCAAGACCGCAAAAGTTCAAGTCAATTTCTAGACCAATACCATACCAGAGAAATGTGCTATCCAACATCCAACATGTTGTGTGCCAACATTTATCTCACCTTGTGGTTTGCCACGACTACATGACCTGATCTAAAGCATCTGATGTCAGAGGTGGGATTTGAACCCACGCCTCCAGGGGAGACTGCGACCTGAACGCAGCGCCTTAGACCGCTCGGCCACCCTGACTCCAGTACAAGACATTCAGACAGATCCAAGAAGGCAACTGGTGCAAACTTTAATCGTGGCACCGTTGGCGCAGGTCAGCGGAGATGCATGTGCTGGCTAACGGTCAATTTTCTGCGGTCAATAATACCCTATAAGCTAGCATTGGTGGTCCAGTGGTAGGATTCTCGCCTGCCACGCGGGAGGCCTGGGTTCGATTCCCGGCCAATGCAGCAAGCTTTTCAACCTCAAGCCGAAGCCACAGGTTAAACAAATGCAGCAACTTCCATGTTGTTTAGGTGATGCCCACCCTGTGAATGGATGGTTGTAGCCGCTGCTGCACACTTTCGTGTGGTGGCACTTTGGTGTTTAATTCTGACTGGACACCTAAGGCATGCTGAGCTCTGTTATTTCTTCCATAACAGGACCGTTTAATGTGTTAGACTGCTGTTGCACATCTAGTCATATCACTCTGCCCTCAACTAGTTCTCCCTGTCTGGTTGATTTCCAATCAAATAACTAGCAGCACCTTGTGCCGCACATATTTTACCAGCACAGACAAACACCGGGCTGAGTGAGGTTGGGACTGTGGCAAATCTGGGAACCCGTCGGTTAAACAAAAGTAAACATGTTTTTTTCCTAACCTCTGGGGGCAGGCTCGTTTCATGTCTGAATAAACGGAACTCAAGGGGCTCCGTCGGCAGCGGGGGGTAAAACCCTTCCCGCTCCCTGCAAGCTCTGCCATTGGCTCCAACCGACCGGCTCTGACCATTTATGGATCTCCTTTCCGGTCCCTGCGTGTCGCTCTCAAATCCCTCGGTCGCTATGAAACAACAACAACATCGCTAGCTCGTTGCTAGTAGCAAGTAGCAACTTGCTACACGCTGAAAATGGTACATTTGACTACACGCTCGGTACGTCCACTCCATTTTGATCGGGTAAAGGGCAGCATGCGAGCCTGCCCCCTACAAGTGCTGTTATACGGCTTTTCACTGAGCGTGCCGACAGATTTTCGATGCAAGTCAAAACTCTGTCTCGAGAGATCAGGAAGGTGGAAGCTTTTCCCAATGCCACTTTTCATCCCTTCAGAGATACTGTTTCCAATGCTTGTATGGTGGACGATTCTGTGAGAGTGTGTTTGTGCATTCATTGGTGGATGTTTATCCGACATTGATCTCAATTGTCTCGCCTTGTGGTTTGCCATGACTACCAGAGCTGTAGTCCAGTCCGCCTTGGTCGAGTCCTAGTCCAGATGGAGTCATTGGTGAATCGAGTCCAAGTCAAGACCAAGACCGGGGGGGGGCGGGGGGGGCAGGGTTGAGGGGGTCGAGACCGAGTCAGAGGACGGCTTGACACCAAGTCAGATCAAGACCGAGTCGAGACCAAGACCGCAAAAGTACAAGTCAATTTCGAGACCAATACCATACCAGAGAAATGTGCTATCCAACATCCAGTGTGCCAACATTTATCTCACCTTGTGGTTTGCCACGACTACATGACCTGATCCAAAGCATCTGATGTCAGAGGTGGGATTTGAACCCACGCCTCCAGGGGAGACTGCGACCTGAACGCAGCGCCTTAGACCGCTCGGCCACCCTGACTCCAGTACAAGACATTCAGACAGATCCAAGAAGGCAACTGGTGCAAACTTTAATCGTGGCACCGTTGGCGCAGGTCAGCGGAGATGCATGTGCTGGCTAACGGTCAATTTTCTGCGGTCAATAATACCCTATAAGCTAGCATTGGTGGTCCAGTGGTAGGATTCTCGCCTGCCACGCGGGAGGCCCGGGTTCGATTCCCGGCCAATGCAGCAAGCTTTTCAACCTCAAGCCGAAGCCACAGGTTAAACAAATGCAGCAACTTCCATGTTGTTTAGGTGATGCCCACCCTGTGAATGGATGGTTGTAGCCGCTGCTGCACACTTTCCTTGGTGTTTAATTCTGACTGGACACCTAAGGCATGCTGAGCTCTGTTATTTCTTCCATAACAGGACCGTTTAATGTGTTAGACTGCTGTTGCACATCTAGTCATATCACTCTGCCCTCAACTAGTTCTCCCTGTCTGGTTGATTTCCAATCAAAGTAACTAGCAGCACCTTGTGCCGCACATATTTTACCAGCACAGACAAACACCGGGCTGAGTGAGGTTGGGACTGTGGCAAATCTGGGAACCCGTCGGTTAAACAAAAGTAAACCTGTTTTTTTCCTAACCTCTGGGGGCAGGCTCGTTTCATGTCTGAATAAACGGAACTAAAGGGGCTCCGTCGGCAGCGGGGGGTAAAACCCTTCCCGCTCCCTGCAAGCTCTGCCATTGGCTCCAACCGACCGGCTCTGACCATTTATGGATCTCCTTTCCGGTCCCTGCGTGTCGCTCTCAAATCCCTCGGTCGCTATGAAACAACAACAACATCGCTAGCTCGTTGCTAGTAGCAAGTAGCAACTTGCTACACGCTGAAAATGGTACATTTGACTACACGCTCGGTACGTCCACTCCATTTTGATCGGGTAAAGGGCAGCATGCGAGCCTGCCCCCTACAAGTGCTGTTATACGGCTTTTCACTGAGCGTGCCGACAGATTTTCGATGCAAGTCAAAACTCTGTCTCGAGAGATCAGGAAGGTGGAAGCTTTTCCCAATGCCACTTTTCATCCCTTCAGAGATACTGTTTCCAATGCTTGTATGGTGGACGATTCTGTGAGAGTGTGTTTGTGCATTCATTGGTGGATGTTTATCCGACATTGATCTCAATTGTCTCGCCTTGTGGTTTGCCATGACTACCAGAGCTGTAGTCCAGTCCGCCTTGGTCGAGTCCTAGTCCAGATGGAGTCATTGGTGAATCGAGTCCAAGTCAAGACCAAGACCGGGGGGGCGGGGTTGAGGGGGTCGAGACCGAGTCAGAGGACGGCTTGACACCAAGTCGGATCGAGACCGAGTCGAGACCAAGACCGCAAAAGTTGAAGTCAATTTCGAGACCAATACCATACCAGAGAAATGTGCTATCCAACATCCAACATGTTGTGTGCCAACATTTATCTCACCTTGTGGTTTGCCACGACTACATGACCTGATCCAAAGCATCTGATGTCAGAGGTGGGATTTGAACCCACGCCTCCAGGGGAGACTGCGACCTGAACGCCAGCTGCCGCCTGCTCGGCCGTTCAACATTTCAACATTGTTCAACATTCAGCCAATAGCAGCTTCTCGTTTACAACATTCTCAACATTTGTGGCCAATCAACATGGCGAATTCTCAACATTTTCAACATTTGTGGCCAATCAGCTTCCCCCCTTCAACATTGCGTGACCACCCACCACCGTCACCTCCCGTAGTTTCTCACTTCCTGCTTTGAGCTGTGCCCAAGATGACGGAGGAGGACAAGGACAAACTCTGTTTAGGAATTTCTACCTTAAGTAAGTAATTTATAATTCAATTTTGAATAATGTGACATTTTATTGATTAGACTCATGTTGTTTTGACGTAGGTTAACTTTAGACAGCATCGCTTTACAGACTTGTGTTGCTGTGCATTCGCGTTAGTTGTTTTGGGGTCGGGGGGGGGGGGCAGATATTGATTTATTAACGTTAGTATCATGTGCTTGGTCGTGGTCGGCTTCTGTTTTCACTGATTTCTGTGTAGAGGTAACGCTCTGATATGTATGTATAATGTTAGCTTGTATATTAAGGATGGCATGTTAGCTTGCAGGTGCTAGTTTGTCTGGAATCACTAATTGTTTCATACTCGTACTGTAACACGTGACGTGACTGGTGTTTACATTAGTGCTGTTAAGGGTAGTTAGATAACGTTAATGCTTCCAGATGTCTGAAACGTTATTGGCATGTACAGTATGTAGCAGCTGGTAAATTATAGATTTAGGTTGTTGTGGAGCCACTTTGAGTTCACAGTTTTTGATGATGATCAGAATAATGTATAATGTTTGAGGGATGCTCTTATGACCCAGCTGCTGCCAGTATATGCATTATATCAAATACCCTGCACCATCACCTCCAGTCAAGAACATAGCCTATAGGTTTGCCTGGAAAAGTATGGGGAGTTTTAAAATGGAAAGTGTGTAGGAACCCTGCCAATCATCTCACATTCTGATATATCTGCCTGTGAAGAACAATCTTCATCTATACTGGTATAACCTAGGTAGCAGGGGCAAGATGTCTATCTCCCTGAACACCAGACATAATCTTTAAAACAAATAAAGGTCTGGAAAACATGGATTTTTTTTATTTGAAAATGTGAAGAAACCCTGTGTTCAAAAAAACACAATGTGGAACATAGGCTATTATTAGAATGCAAAACACAGTATACAATGTATTTTGTTTTATGTGCAGAAGTCACAGCGTTGCGGCACACAGGCCTTCATCAGGGTGACAATGTTGTTGTTGTTGTGAGAGAGGGCAGAGAGAAGACATGCCTGTGCCTGTGGTTGTTTTAGAATGTGCAGGCATATAGAAATAAATCGTATCTCATTAAATCAACTGCATCAATTTCACATATTTTATTTAACCATCAGCATCAATAAAATTCTGCACAAACTAGAGAAAATGTTAAATAATTGGTATTTTCTATTTTGTGTTTATTAATTTTCACAGGCTGTTGATGAGCAGAATATGCCAGGATTTCACCACATGGACAGGCTTGCTGAGTACCTGGTAGAGCTGCGGCATCAGTCATCCCTCTTCCTCAGCAACCAGCAGGCAAATAGGGTGACTGAACTGTGGGAGATGCTGGATGCAGTGGACAGGGAGCGGGTGGTGTATGCAGCGCGGCACCAGGACAGACTGTTGAGTGGGCGCTTCAGGACACCGAAAAGGCCCTCGACGACACCTGGTGTTGAGAGCACTACCCGCTGCATGTTAGGTGCAGCCAGTGCACCTGCCCAGTGGCCGAATTGCTGCCGGCTGGTGGAGACCATCTTCATCCGCCTCTGCACCCTTTTCCCAGCCCCGCAGAGAAAGGGTGCAGTTTCTCGATGGTCCCTCATACTTGCCGAGTATCGTAAGATTCGGCAGTTGGTGCTCGGCAACGCAATAGTGATGCAGGGCACCAACCTCCAGCTGGTTGAGGTGAACCAAAACACCCTCAAGGACCAGTGGGAACCCTGTATTTATCTTAAAGACTTGTACTCCTCCAGAGTCAAAACAAGGGCAGGACAGATCATCACTGACCCATCTCACCCTGGCCACGACCTGTTTGAACTCCTCCCCTCGGGCAGGCGCTTCAGAGCTCTGCACGCCAAAACCAATAGATGCAAAAACAGTTTCTACCCACAGGCCATCACTCTGTTGAACACCAAAACCACCTAAACCAGCCACTCACTTAATTTATGTTCACTGTATTCACTGTCAACTCTAGCCTTGTTCACATTGAACGGCATACAACTCATTTTACTGTACACATTTATTGTACATTCCCTTATATATTCATATTTAAAATGCAATCCCTGATAAGCCTTGTTTACAATACTATGTAGCGTTGTTGCACTACTGTACATTCCTATAAGCCTTGTAACGTTGTAGCGTTGTTGCACACTTACCATACACTTTGACTCTACACTCCCTCATATATTTAAAAATAGCCACTTTACTACATTATATAGCACAGTCACTTTGTATATAGCAGTCACTGTAAATTTGTTTTGCTTATGTCTAACAAAGTATTCCTGCCTTGATCGCCTTGACTATGTGTGTAACCTTCTTTCTCCTTTTTCTCTGTATGTGTGTACTTGTGTACTCTGTGTGTACTTGAGAGCAAAGCTAACCGGAGCCCAATTCCTTGTATGTGTTTGCATACTTGGCCAATAAAGCTGATTCTGATTCTGAAACCGTTAACCTTCATATGTTTTTTTTACAAATTCTTTTGGTTTATTTTCTTCTCTTGTGCATGTCTGGAAAGAGGTTAATAAATTGAAATTGTGTTAAACAAAGGTGCTTGTGGATGTTTCCATTCACTTTTGCTTTAAACAGAATAATTACAATTGTGATAATAATACAGTAATGGCAGTAATGGGGGGGGGCTCTGATAACACTTTATTTATTTATTAAGTTCATTTTACCCAATTAATAAACTTGATAGTTGAAAATGCAAGAAATTACACATATACCACAAACAAAGAGCATTTTTTATTACATTTTCTATTTATTTTATCTTTGGTGTATGACAGTACAGCAATTCACTTTGAGACATTCCTTGTTGCTTACAATACATGTGACATCAAAAACATATAAAAATTAAAAAACAATACTCATTAGGTCAGTAACATGCACATGAACATAAAGGGACATATGACATAACTAGGAAGAATATCTGTTATTTAATTAAAATCAACCCACCCTCCCATCTCAAATGCATGCAGAGGCAATACTGTCTGTGTCCACTAGGCACTCCACTCAGCGCAAGTTCGAGTCCAGTCCGGGGTGACAGTTGTATCAAAGTTTTTTTTTTTGTGTGTTTTGGAAGCAAACAATGCATTTATCAGAAAGATATGATCTGAAACACTCCCAATTTTTCCTCTTTTTCTTTCTTTTTCCTCCCCCTCTCTCCCCTCCTTCTTTTTCCTTCTCCCCCCTTCTTCCCCCTTCTCCCCCACCTTACCTGGCCGAATGTCCCCCAGCTTGAACGCAGCGCCTTAGACCGCTCGGCCACCCTGACTCCAGTACAAGACATTCAGACAGATCCAAGAAGGCAACTGGTGCAAACTTTAATCGTGGCACCGTTGCCGCAGGTCAGTGGAGATGCATGTGCTGGCTAACGGTCAATTTTCTGCGGTCAATAATACCCTATAAGCTAGCATTGGTGGTCCAGTGGTAGGATTCTCGCCTGCCACGCGGGAGGCCTGGGTTCGATTCCCGGCCAATGCAGCAAGCTTTTCAACCTCAAGCCGAAGCCGCAGGTTAAACAAATGCAGCAACTTCCATCTTGTTTAGGTGATGCCCACCCTGTGAATGGATGCTTGTAGCAGCTGCTGCACACTTTCCTTGGTGTTTAATTCTGACTGGACACCTAAGGCATGCTGAGCTCTGTTATTTCTTCCATAACAGGACCATTTAATGTGTTAGACTGCTGTTGCACATCTAGTCATCTCTGCCCTCAACTAGTTCTCCCTGTCTGGTTGATTTCCAATCAAAGTAACTAGCAGCACCTTGTGCCGCACATTTACCAGCACAGACAAACACCGGGCTGAGTGAGGTTGGGACTGTGGCAAATCTGGGAACCCGTCGGTTAAACAAAAGTAAACCTGTTTTTTTCCTAACCTCTGGGGGCAGGCTCGTTTCATGTCTGAATAAACGGAACTCAAGGGGCTCCGTCGGCAGCGGGGGGTAAAACCCTTCCCGCTCCCTGCAAGCTCTGCCATTGGCTCCAACCGACCGGCTCTGACCATTTATGGATCTCCTTTCCGGTCCCTGCGTGTCGCTCTCAAATCCCTCGGTCGCTATGAAACAATAACAACATCGCTAGCTCGTTGCTAGTAGCAAGTAGCAACTTGCTACACGCTGAAAATGGTACATTTGACTACACGCTCGGTACGTCCACTCCATTTTGATCGGGTAAAGGGCAGCATGCGAGCCTGCCCCCTACAAGTGCTGTTATACGGCTTTTCACTGAGCGTGCCGACAGATTTTCGATGCAAGTCAAAACTCTGTCTCGAGAGATCAGGAAGGTGGAAGCTTTTCCCAATGCCACTTTTCATCCCTTCAGAGATACTGTTTCCAATGCTTGTATGGTGGACGATTCTGTGAGAGTGTGTTTGTGCATTCATTGGTGGATGTTTATCCGACATTGATCTCAATTGTCTCGCCTTGTGGTTTGCCATGACTACCAGAGCTGTAGTCCAGTCCGCCTTGGTCGAGTCCTAGTCCAGATGGAGTCATTGGTGAATCGAGTCCAAGTCAAGACCAAGACCGGGGGGGCGGGGGGGGCGGGGTTGAGGGGGTCGAGACCGAGTCAGAGGACGGCTTGACACCAAGTCGGATCGAGACCGAGTCGAGACCAAGACCGCAAAAGTTCAAGTCAATTTCGAGACCAATACCATACCAGAGAAATGTGCTATCCAACATCCAACATGTTGTGTGGCAACATTTATCTCACCTTGTGGTTTGCAACGACTACATGACCTGATCCAAAGCATCTGATGTCAGAGGTGGGATTTGAACCCACGCCTCCAGGGGAAACTGCGACCTGAACGCAGCGCCTTAGACCGCTCGGCCACCCTGACTCCAGTACAAGACATTCAGACAGATCCAAGAAGGCAACTGGTGCAAACTTTAATCGTGGCACCGTTGGCGCAGGTCAGCGGAGATGCATGTGCTGGCTAACGGTCAATTTTCTGCGGTCAATAATACCCTATAAGCTAGCATTGGTGGTCCAGTGGTAGGATTCTCGCCTGCCACGCGGGAGGCCCGGGTTCGATTCCCGGCCAATGCAGCAAGCTTTTCAACCTCAAGCCGAAGCCGCAGGTTAAACAAATGCAGCAACTTCCATGTTGTTTAGGTGATGCCCACCCTGTGAATGGATGCTTGTAGCAGCTGCTGCACACTTTCCTTGGTGTTTAATTCTGACTGGACACCTAAGGCATGCTGAGCTCTGTTATTTCTTCCATAACAGGACCGTTTAATGTGTTAGACTGCTGTTGCACATCTAGTCATATCACTCTGCCCTCAACTAGTTCTCCCTGTCTGGTTGATTTCCAATCAAAGTAACTAGCAGCACCTTGTGCCGCACATATTTGACCAGCACAGACAAACTCCGGGCTGAGTGAGGTTGGGACTGTGGCAAATCTGGGAACCCGTCGGTTAAACAAAAGTAAACCTGTTTTTTTCCTAACCTCTGGGGGCAGGCTCGTTTCATGTCTGAATAAACGGAACTAAAGGGGCTCCGTCGGCAGCGGGGGGTAAAACCCTTCCCGCTCCCTGCAAGCTCTGCCATTGGCTCCAACCGACCGGCTCTGACCATTTATGGATCTCCTTTCCGGTCCCTGCGTGTCGCTCTCAAATCCCTCGGTCGCTATGAAACAACAACAACATCGCTAGCTCGTTGCTAGTAGCAACTTGCTACACGCTGAAAATGGTACATTTGACTACACGCTCGGTACGTCCACTCCATTTTGATCGGGTAAAGGGCAGCATGCGAGCCTGCCCCCTACAAGTGCTGTTATACGGCTTTTCACTGAGCGTGCCGACAGATTTTCGATGCAAGTCAAAACTCTGTCTCGAGAGATCAGGAAGGTGGAAGCTTTTCCCAATGCCACTTTTCATCCCTTCAGAGATACTGTTTCCAATGCTTGTATGGTGGACGATTCTGTGAGAGTGTGTTTGTGCATTCATTGGTGGATGTTTATCCGACATTGATCTCAATTGTCTCGCCTTGTGGTTTGCCATGACTACCAGAGCTGTAGTCCAGTCCGCCTTGGTCGAGTCCTAGTCCAGATGGAGTCATTGGTGAATCGAGTCCAAGTCAAGACCAAGACCGGGGGGGCGGGGTTGAGGGGGTCGAGACCGAGTCAGAGGACGGCTTGACACCAAGTCGGATCGAGACCGAGTCGAGACCAAGACCGCAAAAGTTCAAGTCAATTTTGAGACCAGTACCATACCAGAGAAATGTGCTATCCAACATCCAACATGTTGTGTGCCAACATTTATCTCACCTTGTGGTTTGCCACGACTACATGACCTGATCCAAAGCATCTGATGTCAGAGGTGGGATTTGAACCCACGCCTCCAGGGGAGACTGCGACCTGAACGCCAGCTGCCGCCTGCTCGGCCGTTCAACATTTCAACATTGTTCAACATTCAGCCAATAGCAGCTTCTCGTTTTCAACATTCTCAACATTTGTGGCCAATCAACATGGCGAATTCTCAACATTTTCAACATTTGTGGCCAATCAGCTTCCCCCCTTCAACATTGCGAAGGTGTGTTCTTCGAACACCTTGACTAATCACGGAGGAGCTACGGCTCAGCATTTGGACGAATCAAATGTTGGAGCGACACTGACAGGCACGCCTTTTCCGAGAGAAATCGTCTTTTTCCGCCAGGAATCATATCGTGTGTTACAGCGAAACGGTGAGTAACTAAAACTTTTACGAAGTTTCGTCGTCTCTTAATTCATGTTTAAGGTAAACTAGCTTCTCTGATTGTAGTGTTAGCTTAACGTAAACTAGCTGTCTGTTAGCCCAGTGATTCCCAACCAGGGGTACGTAACGTGTACCCTAGGGGTACTTGAGCAGCTTGCAGGGGGTACTTGGAAAGATTTGGGATTACAATTTATTTCCAAAATGATGGAAATCATTTCAAGTCATTTCATAAGCCCGTTGTTAAAATGGCATGTAGTTTCCCCCGACAAGTGTCAATTGTTACATTAGACCTACTGATACTGAAAATGGATCAAAACATGGAGTTG
>NC_139626.1:70307103-70528120 GCF_964638095.1 Poromitra crassiceps | reverse complement strand
GGTAAAACCCTTCCCGCTCCCTGCAAGCTCTGCCATTGGCTCCAACCGACCGGCTCTGACCATTTATGGATCTCCTTTCCGCTCCCTGCGTGTCGCTCTCAAATCCCTCGGTCGCTATGAAACAACAACAACATCGCTAGCTCGTTGCTAGTAGCAAGTAGCAACTTGCTACACGCTGAAAATGGTACATTTGACTACACGCTCGGTACGTCCACTCCATTTTGATCGGGTAAAGGGCAGCATGCGAGCCTGCCCCCTACAAGTGCTGTTATACGGCTTTTCACTGAGCGTGCCGACAGATTTTCGATGCAAGTCAAAACTCTGTCTCGAGAGATCAGGAAGGTGGAAGCTTTTCCCAATGCCACTTTTCATCCCTTCAGAGATACTGTTTCCAATGCTTGTATGGTGGACGATTCTGTGAGAGTGTGTTTGTGCATTCATTGGTGGATGTTTATCCGACATTGATCTCAATTGTCTCGCCTTGTGGTTTGCCATGACTACCAGAGCTGTAGTCCAGTCCGCCTTGGTCGAGTCCTAGTCCAGATGGAGTCATTGGTGAATCGAGTCCAAGTCAAGACCAAGACCGGGGGGGCGGGGTTGAGGGGGTCGAGACCGAGTCAGAGGACGGCTTGACACCAAGTCGGATCGAGACCGAGTCGAGACCAAGACCGCAAAAGTTCAAGTCAATTTCGAGACCAATACCATACCAGAGAAATGTGCTATCCAACATCCAACATGTTGTGTGCCAACATTTATCTCACCTTGTGGTTTGCCACGACTACATGACCTGATCCAAAGCATCTGATGTCAGAGGTGGGATTTGAACCCACGCCTCCAGGGGAGACTGCGACCTGAACGCAGCGCCTTAGACCGCTCGGCCACCCTGACTCCAGTACAAGGCATTCAGACAGATCCAAGAAGGCAACTGGTGCAAACTTTAATCGTGGCACCGTTGGCGCAGGTCAGCGGAGATGCATGTGCTGGCTAACGGTCAATTTTCTGCGGTCAATAATACCCTATAAGCTAGCATTGGTGGTCCAGTGGTAGGATTCTCGCCTGCCACGCGGGAGGCCCGGGTTCGATTCCCGGCCAATGCAGCAAGCTTTTCAACCTCAAGCCGAAGCCGCAGGTTAAACAAATGCAGCAACTTCCATGTTGTTTAGGTGATGCCCACCCTGTGAATGGATGCCTGTAGCAGCTGCTGCACACTTTCCTTGGTGTTTAATTCTGACTGGACACCTAAGGCATGCTGAGCTCTGTTATTTCTTCCATAACAGGACCGTTTAATGTGTTAGACTGCTGTTGCACATCTAGTCATATCACTCTGCCCTCAACTAGTTCTCCCTGTCTGGTTGATTTCCAATCAAAGTAACTAGCAGCACCTTGTGCCGCACATATTTTACCAGCACAGACAAACACCGGGCTGAGTGAGGTTGGGACTGTGGCAAATCTGGGAACCCGTCGGTTAAACAAAAGTAAACCTGTTTTTTTCCTAACCTCTGGGGGCAGGCTCGTTTCATGTCTGAATAAACGGAACTCAAGGGGCTCCGTCGGCAGCGGGGGGTAAAACCCTTCCCGCTCCCTGCAAGCTCTGCCATTGGCTCCAACCGACCGGCTCTGACCATTTATGGATCTCCTTTCCGCTCCCTGCGTGTCGCTCTCAAATCCCTCGGTCGCTATGAAACAACAACAACATCGCTAGCTCGTTGCTAGTAGCAAGTAGCAACTTGCTACACGCTGAAAATGGTACATTTGACTACACGCTCGGTACGTCCACTCCATTTTGATCGGGTAAAGGGCAGCATGCGAGCCTGCCCCCTACAAGTGCTGTTATACGGCTTTTCACTGAGCGTGCCGACAGATTTTCGATGCAAGTCAAAACTCTGTCTCGAGAGATCAGGAAGGTGGAAGCTTTTCCCAATGCCACTTTTCATCCCTTCAGAGATACTGTTTCCAATGCTTGTATGGTGGACGATTCTGTGAGAGTGTGTTTGTGCATTCATTGGTGGATGTTTATCCGACATTGATCTCAATTGTCTCGCCTTGTGGTTTGCCATGACTACCAGAGCTGTAGTCCAGTCCGCCTTGGTCGAGTCCTAGTCCAGATGGAGTCATTGGTGAATCGAGTCCAAGTCAAGACCAAGACCGGGGGGGCGGGGTTGAGGGGGTCGAGACCGAGTCAGAGGACGGCTTGACACCAAGTCGGATCGAGACCGAGTCGAGACCAAGACCGCAAAAGCTCAAGTCAATTTTGAGACCAATACCATACCAGAGAAATGTGCTATCCAACATCCAACATGTTGTGTGCCAACATTTATCTCACCTTGTGGTTTGCCACGACTACATGACCTGATCCAAAGCATCTGATGTCAGAGGTGGGATTTGAACCCACGCCTCCAGGGGAGACTGCGACCTGAACGCAGCGCCTTAGACCGCTCGGCCACCCTGACTCCAGTACAAGGCATTCAGACAGATCCAAGAAGGCAACTGGTGCAAACTTTAATCGTGGCACCGTTGGCGCAGGTCAGCGGAGATGCATGTGCTGGCTAACGGTCAATTTTCTGCGGTCAATAATACCCTATAAGCTAGCATTGGTGGTCCAGTGGTAGGATTCTCGCCTGCCACGCGGGAGGCCCGGGTTCGATTCCCGGCCAATGCAGCAAGCTTTTCAACCTCAAGCCGAAGCCGCAGGTTAAACAAATGCAGCAACTTCCATGTTGTTTAGGTGATGCCCACCCTGTGAATGGATGCTTGTAGCAGCTGCTGCACACTTTCCTTGGTGTTTAATTCTGACTGGACACCTAAGGCATGCTGAGCTCTGTTATTTCTTCCATAACAGGACCGTTTAATGTGTTAGACTGCTGTTGCACATCTAGTCATATCACTCTGCCCTCAACTAGTTCTCCCTGTCTGGTTGATTTCCAATCAAAGTAACTAGCAGCACCTTGTGCCGCACATATTTTACCAGCACAGACAAACACCGGGCTGAGTGAGGTTGGGACTGTGGCAAATCTGGGAACCCGTCGGTTAAACAAAAGTAAACATGTTTTTTTCCTAACCTCTGGGGGCAGGCTCGTTTCATGTCTGAATAAACGGAACTCAAGGGGCTCCGTCGGCAGCGGGGGGTAAAACCCTTCCCGCTCCCTGCAAGCTCTGCCATTGGCTCCAACCGACTGGCTCTGACCATTTATGGATCTCCTTTCCGCTCCCTGCGTGTCGCTCTCAAATCCCTCGGTCGCTATGAAACAACAACAACATCGCTAGCTCGTTGCTAGTAGCAAGTAGCAACTTGCTACACGCTGAAAATGGTACATTTGACTACACGCTCGGTACGTCCACTCCATTTTGATCGGGTAAAGGGCAGCATGCGAGCCTGCCCCCTACAAGTGCTGTTATACGGCTTTTCACTGAGCGTGCCGACAGATTTTCGATGCAAGTCAAAACTCTGTCTCGAGAGATCAGGAAGGTGGAAGCTTTTCCCAATGCCACTTTTCATCCCTTCAGAGATACTGTTTCCAATGCTTGTATGGTGGACGATTCTGTGAGAGTGTGTTTGTGCATTCATTGGTGGATGTTTATCCGACATTGATCTCAATTGTCTCGCCTTGTGGTTTGCCATGACTACCAGAGCTGTAGTCCAGTCCGCCTTGGTCGAGTCCTAGTCCAGATGGAGTCATTGGTGAATCGAGTCCAAGTCAAGACCAAGACCGGGGGGGCGGGGTTGAGGGGGTCGAGACCGAGTCAGAGGACGGCTTGACACCAAGTCGGATCGAGACCGAGTCGAGACCAAGACCGCAAAAGCTCAAGTCAATTTCGAGACCAATACCATACCAGAGAAATGTGCTATCCAACATCCAACATGTTGTGTGCCAACATTTATCTCACCTTGTGGTTTGCCACGACTACATGACCTGATCCAAAGCATCTGATGTCAGAGGTGGGATTTGAACCCACGCCTCCAGGGGAGACTGCGACCTGAACGCAGCGCCTTAGACCGCTCGGCCACCCTGACTCCAGTACAAGGCATTCAGACAGATCCAAGAAGGCAACTGGTGCAAACTTTAATCGTGGCACCGTTGGCGCAGGTCAGCGGAGATGCATGTGCTGGCTAACGGTCAATTTTCTGCGGTCAATAATACCCTATAAGCTAGCATTGGTGGTCCAGTGGTAGGATTCTTGCCTGCCACGCGGGAGGCCCGGGTTCGATTCCTGGCCAATGCAGCAAGCTTTTCAACCTCAAGCCGAAGCCGCAGGTTAAACAAATGCAGCAACTTCCATGTTGTTTAGGTGATGCCCACCCTGTGAATGGATGCTTGTAGCAGCTGCTGCACACTTTCCTTGGTGTTTAATTCTGACTGGACACCTAAGGCATGCTGAGCTCTGTTATTTCTTCCATAACAGGACCGTTTAATGTGTTAGACTGCTGTTGCACATCTAGTCATATCACTCTGCCCTCAACTAGTTCTCCCTGTCTAGTTGATTTCCAATCAAAGTAACTAGCAGCACCTTGTGCCGCACATATTTTACCAGCACAGACAAACACCGGGCTGAGTGAGGTTGGGACTGTGGCAAATCTGGGAACCCGTCGGTTAAACAAAAGTAAACATGTTTTTTTCCTAACCTCTGGGGGCAGGCTCGTTTCATGTCTGAATAAACGGAACTCAAGGGGCTCCGTCGGCAGCGGGGGGTAAAACCCTTCCCGCTCCCTGCAAGCTCTGCCATTGGCTCCAACCGACCGGCTCTGACCATTTATGGATCTCCTTTCCGCTCCCTGCGTGTCGCTCTCAAATCCCTCGGTCGCTATGAAACAACAACAACATCGCTAGCTCGTTGCTAGTAGCAAGTAGCAACTTGCTACACGCTGAAAATGGTACATTTGACTACACGCTCGGTACGTCCACTCCATTTTGATCGGGTAAAGGGCAGCATGCGAGCCTGCCCCCTACAAGTGCTGTTATACGGCTTTTCACTGAGCGTGCCGACAGATTTTCGATGCAAGTCAAAACTCTGTCTCGAGAGATCAGGAAGGTGGAAGCTTTTCCCAATGCCACTTTTCATCCCTTCAGAGATACTGTTTCCAATGCTTGTATGGTGGACGATTCTGTGAGAGTGTGTTTGTGCATTCATTGGTGGATGTTTATCCGACATTGATCTCAATTGTCTCGCCTTGTGGTTTGCCATGACTACCAGAGCTGTAGTCCAGTCCGCCTTGGTCGAGTCCTAGTCCAGATGGAGTCATTGGTGAATCGAGTCCAAGTCAAGACCAAGACCGGGGGGGCGGGGTTGAGGGGGTCGAGACCGAGTCAGAGGACGGCTTGACACCAAGTCGGATCGAGACCGAGTCGAGACCAAGACCGCAAAAGCTCAAGTCAATTTCGAGACCAATACCATACCAGAGAAATGTGCTATCCAACATCCAACATGTTGTGTGCCAACATTTATCTCACCTTGTGGTTTGCCACGACTACATGACCTGATCCAAAGCATCTGATGTCAGAGGTGGGATTTGAACCCACGCCTCCAGGGGAGACTGCGACCTGAACGCAGCGCCTTAGACCGCTCGGCCACCCTGACTCCAGTACAAGGCATTCAGACAGATCCAAGAAGGCAACTGGTGCAAACTTTAATCGTGGCACCGTTGGCGCAGGTCAGCGGAGATGCATGTGCTGGCTAACGGTCAATTTTCTGCGGTCAATAATACCCTATAAGCTAGCATTGGTGGTCCAGTGGTAGGATTCTCGCCTGCCACGCGGGAGGCCCGGGTTCGATTCCCGGCCAATGCAGCAAGCTTTTCAACCTCAAGCCGAAGCCGCAGGTTAAACAAATGCAGCAACTTCCATGTTGTTTAGGTGATGCCCACCCTGTGAATGGATGCTTGTAGCAGCTGCTGCACACTTTCCTTGGTGTTTAATTCTGACTGGACACCTAAGGCATGCTGAGCTCTGTTATTTCTTCCATAACAGGACCGTTTAATGTGTTAGACTGCTGTTGCACATCTAGTCATATCACTCTGCCCTCAACTAGTTCTCCCTGTCTGGTTGATTTCCAATCAAAGTAACTAGCAGCACCTTGTGCCGCACATATTTTACCAGCACAGACAAACACCGGGCTGAGTGAGGTTGGGACTGTGGCAAATCTGGGAACCCGTCGGTTAAACAAAAGTAAACATGTTTTTTTCCTAACCTCTGGGGGCAGGCTCGTTTCATGTCTGAATAAACGGAACTCAAGGGGCTCCGTCGGCAGCGGGGGGTAAAACCCTTCCCGCTCCCTGCAAGCTCTGCCATTGGCTCCAACCGACCGGCTCTGACCATTTATGGATCTCCTTTCCGCTCCCTGCGTGTCGCTCTCAAATCCCTCGGTCGCTATGAAACAACAACAACATCGCTAGCTCGTTGCTAGTAGCAAGTAGCAACTTGCTACACGCTGAAAATGGTACATTTGACTACACGCTCGGTACGTCCACTCCATTTTGATCGGGTAAAGGGCAGCATGCGAGCCTGCCCCCTACAAGTGCTGTTATACGGCTTTTCACTGAGCGTGCCGACAGATTTTCGATGCAAGTCAAAACTCTGTCTCGAGAGATCAGGAAGGTGGAAGCTTTTCCCAATGCCACTTTTCATCCCTTCAGAGATACTGTTTCCAATGCTTGTATGGTGGACGATTCTGTGAGAGTGTGTTTGTGCATTCATTGGTGGATGTTTATCCGACATTGATCTCAATTGTCTCGCCTTGTGGTTTGCCATGACTACCAGAGCTGTAGTCCAGTCCGCCTTGGTCGAGTCCTAGTCCAGATGGAGTCATTGGTGAATCGAGTCCAAGTCAAGACCAAGACCGGGGGGGCGGGGTTGAGGGGGTCGAGACCGAGTCAGAGGACGGCTTGACACCAAGTCGGATCGAGACCGAGTCGAGACCAAGACCGCAAAAGCTCAAGTCAATTTCGAGACCAATACCATACCAGAGAAATGTGCTATCCAACATCCAACATGTTGTGTGCCAACATTTATCTCACCTTGTGGTTTGCCACGACTACATGACCTGATCCAAAGCATCTGATGTCAGAGGTGGGATTTGAACCCACGCCTCCAGGGGAGACTGCGACCTGAACGCAGCGCCTTAGACCGCTCGGCCACCCTGACTCCAGTACAAGGCATTCAGACAGATCCAAGAAGGCAACTGGTGCAAACTTTAATCGTGGCACCGTTGGCGCAGGTCAGCGGAGATGCATGTGCTGGCTAACGGTCAATTTTCTGCGGTCAATAATACCCTATAAGCTAGCATTGGTGGTCCAGTGGTAGGATTCTCGCCTGCCACGCGGGAGGCCCGGGTTCGATTCCCGGCCAATGCAGCAAGCTTTTCAACCTCAAGCCGAAGCCGCAGGTTAAACAAATGCAGCAACTTCCATGTTGTTTAGGTGATGCCCATCCTGTGAATGGATGCTTGTAGCAGCTGCTGCACACTTTCCTTGGTGTTTAATTCTGACTGGACACCTAAGGCATGCTGAGCTCTGTTATTTCTTCCATAACAGGACCGTTTAATGTGTTAGACTGCTGTTGCACATCTAGTCATATCACTCTGCCCTCAACTAGTTCTCCCTGTCTGGTTGATTTCCAATCAAAGTAACTAGCAGCACCTTGTGCCGCACATATTTTACCAGCACAGACAAACACCGGGCTGAGTGAGGTTGGGACTGTGGCAAATCTGGGAACCCGTCGGTTAAACAAAAGTAAACATGTTTTTTTCCTAACCTCTGGGGGCAGGCTCGTTTCATGTCTGAATAAACGGAACTCAAGGGGCTCCGTCGGCAGCGGGGGGTAAAACCCTTCCCGCTCCCTGCAAGCTCTGCCATTGGCTCCAACCGACCGGCTCTGACCATTTATGGATCTCCTTTCCGCTCCCTGCGTGTCGCTCTCAAATCCCTCGGTCGCTATGAAACAACAACAACATCGCTAGCTCGTTGCTAGTAGCAAGTAGCAACTTGCTACACGCTGAAAATGGTACATTTGACTACACGCTCGGTACGTCCACTCCATTTTGATCGGGTAAAGGGCAGCATGCGAGCCTGCCCCCTACAAGTGCTGTTATACGGCTTTTCACTGAGCGTGCCAACAGATTTTCGATGCAAGTCAAAACTCTGTCTCGAGAGATCAGGAAGGTGGAAGCTTTTCCCAATGCCACTTTTCATCCCTTCAGAGATACTGTTTCCAATGCTTGTATGGTGGACGATTCTGTGAGAGTGTGTTTGTGCATTCATTGGTGGATGTTTATCCGACATTGATCTCAATTGTCTCGCCTTGTGGTTTGCCATGACTACCAGAGCTGTAGTCCAGTCCGCCTTGGTCGAGTCCTAGTCCAGATGGAGTCATTGGTGAATCGAGTCCAAGTCAAGACCAAGACCGGGGGGGCGGGGTTGAGGGGGTCGAGACCGAGTCAGAGGACGGCTTGACACCAAGTCGGATCGAGACCGAGTCGAGACCAAGACCGCAAAAGCTCAAGTCAATTTCGAGACCAATACCATACCAGAGAAATGTGCTATCCAACATCCAACATGTTGTGTGCCAACATTTATCTCACCTTGTGGTTTGCCACGACTACATGACCTGATCCAAAGCATCTGATGTCAGAGGTGGGATTTGAACCCACGCCTCCAGGGGAGACTGCGACCTGAACGCAGCGCCTTAGACCGCTCGGCCACCCTGACTCCAGTACAAGGCATTCAGACAGATCCAAGAAGGCAACTGGTGCAAACTTTAATCGTGGCACCGTTGGCGCAGGTCAGCGGAGATGCATGTGCTGGCTAACGGTCAATTTTCTGCGGTCAATAATACCCTATAAGCTAGCATTGGTGGTCCAGTGGTAGGATTCTCGCCTGCCACGCGGGAGGCCCGGGTTCGATTCCCGGCCAATGCAGCAAGCTTTTCAACCTCAAGCCGAAGCCGCAGGTTAAACAAATGCAGCAACTTCCATGTTGTTTAGGTGATGCCCATCCTGTGAATGGATGCTTGTAGCAGCTGCTGCACACTTTCCTTGGTGTTTAATTCTGACTGGACACCTAAGGCATGCTGAGCTCTGTTATTTCTTCCATAACAGGACCGTTTAATGTGTTAGACTGCTGTTGCACATCTAGTCATATCACTCTGCCCTCAACTAGTTCTCCCTGTCTGGTTGATTTCCAATCAAAGTAACTAGCAGCACCTTGTGCCGCACATATTTTACCAGCACAGACAAACACCGGGCTGAGTGAGGTTGGGACTGTGGCAAATCTGGGAACCCGTCGGTTAAACAAAAGTAAACATGTTTTTTTCCTAACCTCTGGGGGCAGGCTCGTTTCATGTCTGAATAAACGGAACTCAAGGGGCTCCGTCGGCAGCGGGGGGTAAAACCCTTCCCGCTCCCTGCAAGCTCTGCCATTGGCTCCAACCGACCGGCTCTGACCATTTATGGATCTCCTTTCCGCTCCCTGCGTGTCGCTCTCAAATCCCTCGGTCGCTATGAAACAACAACAACATCGCTAGCTCGTTGCTAGTAGCAAGTAGCAACTTGCTACACGCTGAAAATGGTACATTTGACTACACGCTCGGTACGTCCACTCCATTTTGATCGGGTAAAGGGCAGCATGCGAGCCTGCCCCCTACAAGTGCTGTTATACGGCTTTTCACTGAGCGTGCCGACAGATTTTCGATGCAAGTCAAAACTCTGTCTCGAGAGATCAGGAAGGTGGAAGCTTTTCCCAATGCCACTTTTCATCCCTTCAGAGATACTGTTTCCAATGCTTGTATGGTGGACGATTCTGTGAGAGTGTGTTTGTGCATTCATTGGTGGATGTTTATCCGACATTGATCTCAATTGTCTCGCCTTGTGGTTTGCCATGACTACCAGAGCTGTAGTCCAGTCCGCCTTGGTCGAGTCCTAGTCCAGATGGAGTCATTGGTGAATCGAGTCCAAGTCAAGACCAAGACCGGGGGGGCGGGGTTGAGGGGGTCGAGACCGAGTCAGAGGACGGCTTGACACCAAGTCGGATCGAGACCGAGTCGAGACCAAGACCGCAAAAGTTCAAGTCAATTTCGAGACCAATACCATACCAGAGAAATGTGCTATCCAACATCCAACATGTTGTGTGCCAACATTTATCTCACCTTGTGGTTTGCCACGACTACATGACCTGATCCAAAGCATCTGATGTCAGAGGTGGGATTTGAACCCACGCCTCCAGGGGAGACTGCGACCTGAACGCAGCGCCTTAGACCGCTCGGCCACCCTGACTCCAGTACAAGGCATTCAGACAGATCCAAGAAGGCAACTGGTGCAAACTTTAATCGTGGCACCGTTGGCGCAGGTCAGCGGAGATGCATGTGCTGGCTAACGGTCAATTTTCTGCGGTCAATAATACCCTATAAGCTAGCATTGGTGGTCCAGTGGTAGGATTCTTGCCTGCCACGCGGGAGGCCCGGGTTCGATTCCCGGCCAATGCAGCAAGCTTTTCAACCTCAAGCCGAAGCCGCAGGTTAAACAAATGCAGCAACTTCCATGTTGTTTAGGTGATGCCCACCCTGTGAATGGATGCTTGTAGCAGCTGCTGCACACTTTCCTTGGTGTTTAATTCTGACTGGACACCTAAGGCATGCTGAGCTCTGTTATTTCTTCCATAACAGGACCGTTTAATGTGTTAGACTGCTGTTGCACATCTAGTCATATCACTCTGCCCTCAACTAGTTCTCCCTGTCTGGTTGATTTCCAATCAAAGTAACTAGCAGCACCTTGTGCCGCACATATTTTACCAGCACAGACAAACACCGGGCTGAGTGAGGTTGGGACTGTGGCAAATCTGGGAACCCGTCGGTTAAACAAAAGTAAACCTGTTTTTTTCCTAACCTCTGGGGGCAGGCTCGTTTCATGTCTGAATAAACGGAACTCAAGGGGCTCCGTCGGCAGCGGGGGGTAAAACCCTTCCCGCTCCCTGCAAGCTCTGCCATTGGCTCCAACCGACCGGCTCTGACCATTTATGGATCTCCTTTCCGCTCCCTGCGTGTCGCTCTCAAATCCCTCGGTCGCTATGAAACAACAACAACATCGCTAGCTCGTTGCTAGTAGCAAGTAGCAACTTGCTACACGCTGAAAATGGTACATTTGACTACACGCTCGGTACGTCCACTCCATTTTGATCGGGTAAAGGGCAGCATGCGAGCCTGCCCCCTACAAGTGCTGTTATACGGCTTTTCACTGAGCGTGCCGACAGATTTTCGATGCAAGTCAAAACTCTGTCTCGAGAGATCAGGAAGGTGGAAGCTTTTCCCAATGCCACTTTTCATCCCTTCAGAGATACTGTTTCCAATGCTTGTATGGTGGACGATTCTGTGAGAGTGTGTTTGTGCATTCATTGGTGGATGTTTATCCGACATTGATCTCAATTGTCTCGCCTTGTGGTTTGCCATGACTACCAGAGCTGTAGTCCAGTCCGCCTTGGTCGAGTCCTAGTCCAGATGGAGTCATTGGTGAATCGAGTCCAAGTCAAGACCAAGACCGGGGGGGCGGGGTTGAGGGGGTCGAGACCGAGTCAGAGGACGGCTTGACACCAAGTCGGATCGAGACCGAGTCGAGACCAAGACCGCAAAAGCTCAAGTCAATTTCGAGACCAATACCATACCAGAGAAATGTGCTATCCAACATCCAACATGTTGTGTGCCAACATTTATCTCACCTTGTGGTTTGCCACGACTACATGTCCTGATCCAAAGCATCTGATGTCAGAGGTGGGATTTGAACCCACGCCTCCAGGGGAGACTGCGACCTGAACGCAGCGCCTTAGACCGCTCGGCCACCCTGACTCCAGTACAAGGCATTCAGACAGATCCAAGAAGGCAACTGGTGCAAACTTTAATCGTGGCACCGTTGGCGCAGGTCAGCGGAGATGCATGTGCTGGCTAACGGTCAATTTTCTGCGGTCAATAATACCCTATAAGCTAGCATTGGTGGTCCAGTGGTAGGATTCTCGCCTGCCACGCGGGAGGCCCGGGTTCGATTCCCGGCCAATGCAGCAAGCTTTTCAACCTCAAGCCGAAGCCGCAGGTTAAACAAATGCAGCAACTTCCATGTTGTTTAGGTGATGCCCACCCTGTGAATGGATGCTTGTAGCAGCTGCTGCACACTTTCCTTGGTGTTTAATTCTGACTGGACACCTAAGGCATGCTGAGCTCTGTTATTTCTTCCATAACAGGACCGTTTAATGTGTTAGACTGCTGTTGCACATCTAGTCATATCACTCTGCCCTCAACTAGTTCTCCCTGTCTGGTTGATTTCCAATCAAAGTAACTAGCAGCACCTTGTGCCGCACATATTTTACCAGCACAGACAAACACCGGGCTGAGTGAGGTTGGGACTGTGGCAAATCTGGGAACCCGTCGGTTAAACAAAAGTAAACATGTTTTTTTCCTAACCTCTGGGGGCAGGCTCATTTCATGTCTGAATAAACGGAACTCAAGGGGCTCCGTCGGCAGCGGGGGGTAAAACCCTTCCCGCTCCCTGCAAGCTCTGCCATTGGCTCCAACCGACCGGCTCTGACCATTTATGGATCTCCTTTCCGCTCCCTGCGTGTCGCTCTCAAATCCCTCGGTCGCTATGAAACAACAACAACATCGCTAGCTCGTTGCTAGTAGCAAGTAGCAACTTGCTACACGCTGAAAATGGTACATTTGACTACACGCTCGGTACGTCCACTCCATTTTGATCGGGTAAAGGGCAGCATGCGAGCCTGCCCCCTACAAGTGCTGTTATACGGCTTTTCACTGAGCGTGCCGACAGATTTTCGATGCAAGTCAAAACTCTGTCTCGAGAGATCAGGAAGGTGGAAGCTTTTCCCAATGCCACTTTTCATCCCTTCAGAGATACTGTTTCCAATGCTTGTATGGTGGACGATTCTGTGAGAGTGTGTTTGTGCATTCATTGGTGGATGTTTATCCGACATTGATCTCAATTGTCTCGCCTTGTGGTTTGCCATGACAGAGCTGTAGTCCAGTCCGCCTTGGTCGAGTCCTAGTCCAGATGGAGTCATTGGTGAATCGAGTCCAAGTCAAGACCAAGACCGGGGGGGCGGGGTTGAGGGGGTCGAGACCGAGTCAGAGGACGGCTTGACACCAAGTCGGATCGAGACCGAGTCGAGACCAAGACCGCAAAAGTTCAAGTCAATTTCGAGACCAATACCATACCAGAGAAATGTGCTATCCAACATCCAACATGTTGTGTGCCAACATTTATCTCACCTTGTGGTTTGCCACGACTACATGACCTGATCCAAAGCATCTGATGTCAGAGGTGGGATTTGAACCCACGCCTCCAGGGGAGACTGCGACCTGAACGCAGCGCCTTAGACCGCTCGGCCACCCTGACTCCAGTACAAGGCATTCAGACAGATCCAAGAAGGCAACTGGTGCAAACTTTAATCGTGGCACCGTTGGCGCAGGTCAGCGGAGATGCATGTGCTGGCTAACGGTCAATTTTCTGCGGTCAATAATACCCTATAAGCTAGCATTGGTGGTCCAGTGGTAGGATTCTCGCCTGCCACGCGGGAGGCCCGGGTTCGATTCCCGGCCAATGCAGCAAGCTTTTCAACCTCAAGCCGAAGCCGCAGGTTAAACAAATGCAGCAACTTCCATGTTGTTTAGGTGATGCCCACCCTGTGAATGGATGCTTGTAGCAGCTGCTGCACACTTTCCTTGGTGTTTAATTCTGACTGGACACCTAAGGCATGCTGAGCTCTGTTATTTCTTCCATAACAGGACCGTTTAATGTGTTAGACTGCTGTTGCACATCTAGTCATATCACTCTGCCCTCAACTAGTTCTCCCTGTCTGGTTGATTTCCAATCAAAGTAACTAGCAGCACCTTGTGCCGCACATATTTTACCAGCACAGACAAACACCGGGCTGAGTGAGGTTGGGACTGTGGCAAATCTGGGAACCCGTCGGTTAAACAAAAGTAAACATGTTTTTTTCCTAACCTCTGGGGGCAGGCTCGTTTCATGTCTGAATAAACGGAACTCAAGGGGCTCCGTCGGCAGCGGGGGGTAAAACCCTTCCCGCTCCCTGCAAGCTCTGCCATTGGCTCCAACCGACCGGCTCTGACCATTTATGGATCTCCTTTCCGCTCCCTGCGTGTCGCTCTCAAATCCCTCGGTCGCTATGAAACAACAACAACATCGCTAGCTCGTTGCTAGTAGCAAGTAGCAACTTGCTACACGCTGAAAATGGTACATTTGACTACACGCTCGGTACGTCCACTCCATTTTGATCGGGTAAAGGGCAGCATGCGAGCCTGCCCCCTACAAGTGCTGTTATACGGCTTTTCACTGAGCGTGCCGACAGATTTTCGATGCAAGTCAAAACTCTGTCTCGAGAGATCAGGAAGGTGGAAGCTTTTCCCAATGCCACTTTTCATCCCTTCAGAGATACTGTTTCCAATGCTTGTATGGTGGACGATTCTGTGAGAGTGTGTTTGTGCATTCATTGGTGGATGTTTATCCGACATTGATCTCAATTGTCTCGCCTTGTGGTTTGCCATGACTACCAGAGCTGTAGTCCAGTCCGCCTTGGTCGAGTCCTAGTCCAGATGGAGTCATTGGTGAATCGAGTCCAAGTCAAGACCAAGACCGGGGGGGCGGGGTTGAGGGGGTCGAGACCGAGTCAGAGGACGGCTTGACACCAAGTCGGATCGAGACCGAGTCGAGACCAAGACCGCAAAAGTTCAAGTCAATTTCGAGACCAATACCATACCAGAGAAATGTGCTATCCAACATCCAACATGTTGTGTGCCAACATTTATCTCACCTTGTGGTTTGCCACGACTACATGACCTGATCCAAAGCATCTGATGTCAGAGGTGGGATTTGAGCCCACGCCTCCAGGGGAGACTGCGACCTGAACGCAGCGCCTTAGACCGCTCGGCCACCCTGACTCCAGTACAAGGCATTCAGACAGATCCAAGAAGGCAACTGGTGCAAACTTTAATCGTGGCACCGTTGGCGCAGGTCAGCGGAGATGCATGTGCTGGCTAACGGTCAATTTTCTGCGGTCAATAATATCCTATAAGCTAGCATTGGTGGTCCAGTGGTAGGATTCTCGCCTGCCACGCGGGAGGCCCGGGTTCGATTCCCGGCCAATGCAGCAAGCTTTTCAACCTCAAGCCGAAGCCGCAGGTTAAACAAATGCAGCAACTTCCATGTTGTTTAGGTGATGCCCACCCTGTGAATGGATGCTTGTAGCAGCTGCTGCACACTTTCCTTGGTGTTTAATTCTGACTGGACACCTAAGGCATGCTGAGCTCTGTTATTTCTTCCATAACAGGACCGTTTAATGTGTTAGACTGCTGTTGCACATCTAGTCATATCACTCTGCCCTCAACTAGTTCTCCCTGTCTGGTTGATTTCCAATCAAAGTAACTAGCAGCACCTTGTGCCGCACATATTTTACCAGCACAGACAAACACCGGGCTGAGTGAGGTTGGGACTGTGGCAAATCTGGGAACCCGTCGGTTAAACAAAAGTAAACCTGTTTTTTTCCTAACCTCTGGGGGCAGGCTCGTTTCATGTCTGAATAAACGGAACTCAAGGGGCTCCGTCGGCAGCGGGGGGTAAAACCCTTCCCGCTCCCTGCAAGCTCTGCCATTGGCTCCAACCGACCGGCTCTGACCATTTATGGATCTCCTTTCCGCTCCCTGCGTGTCGCTCTCAAATCCCTCGGTCGCTATGAAACAACAACAACATCGCTAGCTCGTTGCTAGTAGCAAGTAGCAACTTGCTACACGCTGAAAATGGTACATTTGACTACACGCTCGGTACGTCCACTCCATTTTGATCGGGTAAAGGGCAGCATGCGAGCCTGCCCCCTACAAGTGCTGTTATACGGCTTTTCACTGAGCGTGCCGACAGATTTTCGATGCAAGTCAAAACTCTGTCTCGAGAGATCAGGAAGGTGGAAGCTTTTCCCAATGCCACTTTTCATCCCTTCAGAGATACTGTTTCCAATGCTTGTATGGTGGACGATTCTGTGAGAGTGTGTTTGTGCATTCATTGGTGGATGTTTATCCGACATTGATCTCAATTGTCTCGCCTTGTGGTTTGCCATGACTACCAGAGCTGTAGTCCAGTCCGCCTTGGTCGAGTCCTAGTCCAGATGGAGTCATTGGTGAATCGAGTCCAAGTCAAGACCAAGACCGGGGGGGCGGGGTTGAGGGGGTCAAGACCGAGTCAGAGGACGGCTTGACACCAAGTCGGATCGAGACCGAGTCGAGACCAAGACCGCAAAAGTTCAAGTCAATTTCGAGACCAATACCATACCAGAGAAATGTGCTATCCAACATCCAACATGTTGTGTGCCAACATTTATCTCACCTTGTGGTTTGCCACGACTACATGACCTGATCCAAAGCATCTGATGTCAGAGGTGGGATTTGAACCCACGCCTCCAGGGGAGACTGCGACCTGAACGCAGCGCCTTAGACCGCTCGGCCACCCTGACTCCAGTACAAGGCATTCAGACAGATCCAAGAAGGCAACTGGTGCAAACTTTAATCGTGGCACCGTTGGCGCAGGTCAGCGGAGATGCATGTGCTGGCTAACAGTCAATTTTCTGCGGTCAATAATACCCTATAAGCTAGCATTGGTGGTCCAGTGGTAGGATTCTCGCCTGCCACGCGGGAGGCCCGGGTTCGATTCCCGGCCAATGCAGCAAGCTTTTCAACCTCAAGCCGAAGCCGCAGGTTAAACAAATGCAGCAACTTCCATGTTGTTTAGGTGATGCCCACCCTGTGAATGGATGCTTGTAGCAGCTGCTGCACACTTTCCTTGGTGTTTAATTCTGACTGGACACCTAAGGCATGCTGAGCTCTGTTATTTCTTCCATAACAGGACCGTTTAATGTGTTAGACTGCTGTTGCACATCTAGTCATATCACTCTGCCCTCAACTAGTTCTCCCTGTCTGGTTGATTTCCAATCAAAGTAACTAGCAGCACCTTGTGCCGCACATATTTTACCAGCACAGACAAACACCGGGCTGAGTGAGGTTGGGACTGTGGCAAATCTGGGAACCCGTCGGTTAAACAAAAGTAAACCTGTTTTTTTCCTAACCTCTGGGGGCAGGCTCGTTTCATGTCTGAATAAACGGAACTCAAGGGGCTCCGTCGGCAGCGGGGGGTAAAACCCTTCCCGCTCCCTGCAAGCTCTGCCATTGGCTCCAACCGACCGGCTCTGACCATTTATGGATCTCCTTTCCGCTCCCTGCGTGTCGCTCTCAAATCCCTCGGTCGCTATGAAACAACAACAACATCGCTAGCTCGTTGCTAGTAGCAAGTAGCAACTTGCTACACGCTGAAAATGGTACATTTGACTACACGCTCGGTACGTCCACTCCATTTTGATCGGGTAAAGGGCAGCATGCGAGCCTGCCCCCTACAAGTGCTGTTATACGGCTTTTCACTGAGCGTGCCGACAGATTTTCGATGCAAGTCAAAACTCTGTCTCGAGAGATCAGGAAGGTGGAAGCTTTTCCCAATGCCACTTTTCATCCCTTCAGAGATACTGTTTCCAATGCTTGTATGGTGGACGATTCTGTGAGAGTGTGTTTGTGCATTCATTGGTGGATGTTTATCCGACATTGATCTCAATTGTCTCGCCTTGTGGTTTGCCATGACTACCAGAGCTGTAGTCCAGTCCGCCTTGGTCGAGTCCTAGTCCAGATGGAGTCATTGGTGAATCGAGTCCAAGTCAAGACCAAGACCGGGGGGGCGGGGTTGAGGGGGTCGAGACCGAGTCAGAGGACGGCTTGACACCAAGTCGGATCGAGACCGAGTCGAGACCAAGACCGCAAAAGTTCAAGTCAATACCATACCAGAGAAATGTGCTATCCAACATCCAACATGTTGTGTGCCAACATTTATCTCACCTTGTGGTTTGCCACGACTACATGACCTGATCCAAAGCATCTGATGTCAGAGGTGGGATTTGAACCCACGCCTCCAGGGGAGACTGCGACCTGAACGCAGCGCCTTTGACCGCTCGGCCACCCTGACTCCAGTACAAGGCATTCAGACAGATCCAAGAAGGCAACTGGTGCAAACTTTAATCGTGGCACCGTTGGCGCAGGTCAGCGGAGATGCATGTGCTGGCTAACGGTCAATTTTCTGCGGTCAATAATACCCTATAAGCTAGCATTGGTGGTCCAGTGGTAGGATTCTCGCCTGCCACGCGGGAGGCCCGGGTTCGATTCCCGGCCAATGCAGCAAGCTTTTCAACCTCAAGCCGAAGCCGCAGGTTAAACAAATGCAGCAACTTCCATGTTGTTTAGGTGATGCCCACCCTGTGAATGGATGCTTGTAGCAGCTGCTGCACACTTTCCTTGGTGTTTAATTCTGACTGGACACCTAAGGCATGCTGAGCTCTGTTATTTCTTCCATAACAGGACCGTTTAATGTGTTAGACTGCTGTTGCACATCTAGTCATATCACTCTGCCCTCAACTAGTTCTCCCTGTCTGGTTGATTTCCAATCAAAGTAACTAGCAGCACCTTGTGCCGCACATATTTTACCAGCACAGACAAACACCGGGCTGAGTGAGGTTGGGACTGTGGCAAATCTGGGAACCCGTCGGTTAAACAAAAGTAAACATGTTTTTTTCCTAACCTCTGGGGGCAGGCTCGTTTCATGTCTGAATAAACGGAACTCAAGGGGCTCCGTCGGCAGCGGGGGGTAAAACCCTTCCCGCTCCCTGCAAGCTCTGCCATTGGCTCCAACCGACCGGCTCTGACCATTTATGGATCTCCTTTCCGCTCCCTGCGTGTCGCTCTCAAATCCCTCGGTCGCTATGAAACAACAACAACATCGCTAGCTCGTTGCTAGTAGCAAGTAGCAACTTGCTACACGCTGAAAATGGTACATTTGACTACACGCTCGGTACGTCCACTCCATTTTGATCGGGTAAAGGGCAGCATGCGAGCCTGCCCCCTACAAGTGCTGTTATACGGCTTTTCACTGAGCGTGCCGACAGATTTTCGATGCAAGTCAAAACTCTGTCTCGAGAGATCAGGAAGGTGGAAGCTTTTCCCAATGCCACTTTTCATCCCTTCAGAGATACTGTTTCCAATGCTTGTATGGTGGACGATTCTGTGAGAGTGTGTTTGTGCATTCATTGGTGGATGTTTATCCGACATTGATCTCAATTGTCTCGCCTTGTGGTTTGCCATGACAGAGCTGTAGTCCAGTCCGCCTTGGTCGAGTCCTAGTCCAGATGGAGTCATTGGTGAATCGAGTCCAAGTCAAGACCAAGACCGGGGGGGCGGGGTTGAGGGGGTCGAGACCGAGTCAGAGGACGGCTTGACACCAAGTCGGATCGAGACCGAGTCGAGACCAAGACCGCAAAAGTTCAAGTCAATTTCGAGACCAATACCATACCAGAGAAATGTGCTATCCAACATCCAACATGTTGTGTGCCAACATTTATCTCACCTTGTGGTTTGCCACGACTACATGACCTGATCCAAAGCATCTGATGTCAGAGGTGGGATTTGAACCCACGCCTCCAGGGGAGACTGCGACCTGAACGCAGCGCCTTAGACCGCTCGGCCACCCTGACTCCAGTACAAGGCATTCAGACAGATCCAAGAAGGCAACTGGTGCAAACTTTAATCGTGGCACCGTTGGCGCAGGTCAGCGGAGATGCATGTGCTGGCTAACGGTCAATTTTCTGCGGTCAATAATACCCTATAAGCTAGCATTGGTGGTCCAGTGGTAGGATTCTCGCCTGCCACGCGGGAGGCCCGGGTTCGATTCCCGGCCAATGCAGCAAGCTTTTCAACCTCAAGCCGAAGCCGCAGGTTAAACAAATGCAGCAACTTCCATGTTGTTTAGGTGATGCCCACCCTGTGAATGGATGCTTGTAGCAGCTGCTGCACACTTTCCTTGGTGTTTAATTCTGACTGGACACCTAAGGCATGCTGAGCTCTGTTATTTCTTCCATAACAGGACCGTTTAATGTGTTAGACTGCTGTTGCACATCTAGTCATATCACTCTGCCCTCAACTAGTTCTCCCTGTCTGGTTGATTTCCAATCAAAGTAACTAGCAGCACCTTGTGCCGCACATATTTTACCAGCACAGACAAACACCGGGCTGAGTGAGGTTGGGACTGTGGCAAATCTGGGAACCCGTCGGTTAAACAAAAGTAAACATGTTTTTTTCCTAACCTCTGGGGGCAGGCTCGTTTCATGTCTGAATAAACGGAACTCAAGGGGCTCCGTCGGCAGCGGGGGGTAAAACCCTTCCCGCTCCCTGCAAGCTCTGCCATTGGCTCCAACCGACCGGCTCTGACCATTTATGGATCTCCTTTCCGCTCCCTGCGTGTCGCTCTCAAATCCCTCGGTCGCTATGAAACAACAACAACATCGCTAGCTCGTTGCTAGTAGCAAGTAGCAACTTGCTACACGCTGAAAATGGTACATTTGACTACACGCTCGGTACGTCCACTCCATTTTGATCGGGTAAAGGGCAGCATGCGAGCCTGCCCCCTACAAGTGCTGTTATACGGCTTTTCACTGAGCGTGCCGACAGATTTTCGATGCAAGTCAAAACTCTGTCTCGAGAGATCAGGAAGGTGGAAGCTTTTCCCAATGCCACTTTTCATCCCTTCAGAGATACTGTTTCCAATGCTTGTATGGTGGACGATTCTGTGAGAGTGTGTTTGTGCATTCATTGGTGGATGTTTATCCGACATTGATCTCAATTGTCTCGCCTTGTGGTTTGCCATGACTACCAGAGCTGTAGTCCAGTCCGCCTTGGTCGAGTCCTAGTCCAGATGGAGTCATTGGTGAATCGAGTCCAAGTCAAGACCAAGACCGGGGGGGCGGGGTTGAGGGGGTCGAGACCGAGTCAGAGGACGGCTTGACACCAAGTCGGATCGAGACCGAGTCGAGACCAAGACCGCAAAAGTTCAAGTCAATTTCGAGACCAATACCATACCAGAGAAATGTGCTATCCAACATCCAACATGTTGTGTGCCAACATTTATCTCACCTTGTGGTTTGCCACGACTACATGACCTGATCCAAAGCATCTGATGTCAGAGGTGGGATTTGAACCCACGCCTCCAGGGGAGACTGCGACCTGAACGCAGCGCCTTAGACCGCTCGGCCACCCTGACTCCAGTACAAGGCATTCAGACAGATCCAAGAAGGCAACTGGTGCAAACTTTAATCGTGGCACCGTTGGCGCAGGTCAGCGGAGATGCATGTGCTGGCTAACGGTCAATTTTCTGCGGTCAATAATACCCTATAAGCTAGCATTGGTGGTCCAGTGGTAGGATTCTCGCCTGCCACGCGGGAGGCCCGGGTTCGATTCCCGGCCAATGCAGCAAGCTTTTCAACCTCAAGCCGAAGCCGCAGGTTAAACAAATGCAGCAACTTCCATGTTGTTTAGGTGATGCCCACCCTGTGAATGGATGCTTGTAGCAGCTGCTGCACACTTTCCTTGGTGTTTAATTCTGACTGGACACCTAAGGCATGCTGAGCTCTGTTATTTCTTCCATAACAGGACCGTTTAATGTGTTAGACTGCTGTTGCACATCTAGTCATATCACTCTGCCCTCAACTAGTTCTCCCTGTCTGGTTGATTTCCAATCAAAGTAACTAGCAGCACCTTGTGCCGCACATATTTTACCAGCACAGACAAACACTGGGCTGAGTGAGGTTGGGACTGTGGCAAATCTGGGAACCCGTCGGTTAAACAAAAGTAAACATGTTTTTTTCCTAACCTCTGGGGGCAGGCTCGTTTCATGTCTGAATAAACGGAACTCAAGGGGCTCCGTCGGCAGCGGGGGGTAAAACCCTTCCCGCTCCCTGCAAGCTCTGCCATTGGCTCCAACCGACCGGCTCTGACCATTTATGGATCTCCTTTCCGCTCCCTGCGTGTCGCTCTCAAATCCCTCGGTCGCTATGAAACAACAACAACATCGCTAGCTCGTTGCTAGTAGCAAGTAGCAACTTGCTACACGCTGAAAATGGTACATTTGACTACACGCTCGGTACGTCCACTCCATTTTGATCGGGTAAAGGGCAGCATGCGAGCCTGCCCCCTACAAGTGCTGTTATACGGCTTTTCACTGAGCGTGCCGACAGATTTTCGATGCAAGTCAAAACTCTGTCTCGAGAGATCAGGAAGGTGGAAGCTTTTCCCAATGCCACTTTTCATCCCTTCAGAGATACTGTTTCCAATGCTTGTATGGTGGACGATTCTGTGAGAGTGTGTTTGTGCATTCATTGGTGGATGTTTATCCGACATTGATCTCAATTGTCTCGCCTTGTGGTTTGCCATGACTACCAGAGCTGTAGTCCAGTCCGCCTTGGTCGAGTCCTAGTCCAGATGGAGTCATTGGTGAATCGAGTCCAAGTCAAGACCAAGACCGGGGGGGCGGGGTTGAGGGGGTCGAGACCGAGTCAGAGGACGGCTTGACACCAAGTCGGATCGAGACCGAGTCGAGACCAAGACCGCAAAAGTTCAAGTCAATTTCGAGACCAATACCATACCAGAGAAATGTGCTATCCAACATCCAACATGTTGTGTGCCAACATTTATCTCACCTTGTGGTTTGCCACGACTACATGACCTGATCCAAAGCATCTGATGTCAGAGGTGGGATTTGAGCCCACGCCTCCAGGGGAGACTGCGACCTGAACGCAGCGCCTTAGACCGCTCGGCCACCCTGACTCCAGTACAAGGCATTCAGACAGATCCAAGAAGGCAACTGGTGCAAACTTTAATCGTGGCACCGTTGGCGCAGGTCAGCGGAGATGCATGTGCTGGCTAACGGTCAATTTTCTGCGGTCAATAATATCCTATAAGCTAGCATTGGTGGTCCAGTGGTAGGATTCTCGCCTGCCACGCGGGAGGCCCGGGTTCGATTCCCGGCCAATGCAGCAAGCTTTTCAACCTCAAGCCGAAGCCGCAGGTTAAACAAATGCAGCAACTTCCATGTTGTTTAGGTGATGCCCACCCTGTGAATGGATGCTTGTAGCAGCTGCTGCACACTTTCCTTGGTGTTTAATTCTGACTGGACACCTAAGGCATGCTGAGCTCTGTTATTTCTTCCATAACAGGACCGTTTAATGTGTTAGACTGCTGTTGCACATCTAGTCATATCACTCTGCCCTCAACTAGTTCTCCCTGTCTGGTTGATTTCCAATCAAAGTAACTAGCAGCACCTTGTGCCGCACATATTTTACCAGCACAGACAAACACCGGGCTGAGTGAGGTTGGGACTGTGGCAAATCTGGGAACCCGTCGGTTAAACAAAAGTAAACCTGTTTTTTTCCTAACCTCTGGGGGCAGGCTCGTTTCATGTCTGAATAAACGGAACTCAAGGGGCTCCGTCGGCAGCGGGGGGTAAAACCCTTCCCGCTCCCTGCAAGCTCTGCCATTGGCTCCAACCGACCGGCTCTGACCATTTATGGATCTCCTTTCCGCTCCCTGCGTGTCGCTCTCAAATCCCTCGGTCGCTATGAAACAACAACAACATCGCTAGCTCGTTGCTAGTAGCAAGTAGCAACTTGCTACACGCTGAAAATGGTACATTTGACTACACGCTCGGTACGTCCACTCCATTTTGATCGGGTAAAGGGCAGCATGCGAGCCTGCCCCCTACAAGTGCTGTTATACGGCTTTTCACTGAGCGTGCCGACAGATTTTCGATGCAAGTCAAAACTCTGTCTCGAGAGATCAGGAAGGTGGAAGCTTTTCCCAATGCCACTTTTCATCCCTTCAGAGATACTGTTTCCAATGCTTGTATGGTGGACGATTCTGTGAGAGTGTGTTTGTGCATTCATTGGTGGATGTTTATCCGACATTGATCTCAATTGTCTCGCCTTGTGGTTTGCCATGACTACCAGAGCTGTAGTCCAGTCCGCCTTGGTCGAGTCCTAGTCCAGATGGAGTCATTGGTGAATCGAGTCCAAGTCAAGACCAAGACCGGGGGGGCGGGGTTGAGGGGGTCAAGACCGAGTCAGAGGACGGCTTGACACCAAGTCGGATCGAGACCGAGTCGAGACCAAGACCGCAAAAGTTCAAGTCAATACCATACCAGAGAAATGTGCTATCCAACATCCAACATGTTGTGTGCCAACATTTATCTCACCTTGTGGTTTGCCACGACTACATGACCTGATCCAAAGCATCTGATGTCAGAGGTGGGATTTGAACCCACGCCTCCAGGGGAGACTGCGACCTGAACGCAGCGCCTTAGACCGCTCGGCCACCCTGACTCCAGTACAAGGCATTCAGACAGATCCAAGAAGGCAACTGGTGCAAACTTTAATCGTGGCACCGTTGGCGCAGGTCAGCGGAGATGCATGTGCTGGCTAACAGTCAATTTTCTGCGGTCAATAATACCCTATAAGCTAGCATTGGTGGTCCAGTGGTAGGATTCTCGCCTGCCACGCGGGAGGCCCGGGTTCGATTCCCGGCCAATGCAGCAAGCTTTTCAACCTCAAGCCGAAGCCGCAGGTTAAACAAATGCAGCAACTTCCATGTTGTTTAGGTGATGCCCACCCTGTGAATGGATGCTTGTAGCAGCTGCTGCACACTTTCCTTGGTGTTTAATTCTGACTGGACACCTAAGGCATGCTGAGCTCTGTTATTTCTTCCATAACAGGACCGTTTAATGTGTTAGACTGCTGTTGCACATCTAGTCATATCACTCTGCCCTCAACTAGTTCTCCCTGTCTGGTTGATTTCCAATCAAAGTAACTAGCAGCACCTTGTGCCGCACATATTTTACCAGCACAGACAAACACCGGGCTGAGTGAGGTTGGGACTGTGGCAAATCTGGGAACCCGTCGGTTAAACAAAAGTAAACCTGTTTTTTTCCTAACCTCTGGGGGCAGGCTCGTTTCATGTCTGAATAAACGGAACTCAAGGGGCTCCGTCGGCAGCGGGGGGTAAAACCCTTCCCGCTCCCTGCAAGCTCTGCCATTGGCTCCAACCGACCGGCTCTGACCATTTATGGATCTCCTTTCCGCTCCCTGCGTGTCGCTCTCAAATCCCTCGGTCGCTATGAAACAACAACAACATCGCTAGCTCGTTGCTAGTAGCAAGTAGCAACTTGCTACACGCTGAAAATGGTACATTTGACTACACGCTCGGTACGTCCACTCCATTTTGATCGGGTAAAGGGCAGCATGCGAGCCTGCCCCCTACAAGTGCTGTTATACGGCTTTTCACTGAGCGTGCCGACAGATTTTCGATGCAAGTCAAAACTCTGTCTCGAGAGATCAGGAAGGTGGAAGCTTTTCCCAATGCCACTTTTCATCCCTTCAGAGATACTGTTTCCAATGCTTGTATGGTGGACGATTCTGTGAGAGTGTGTTTGTGCATTCATTGGTGGATGTTTATCCGACATTGATCTCAATTGTCTCGCCTTGTGGTTTGCCATGACAGAGCTGTAGTCCAGTCCGCCTTGGTCGAGTCCTAGTCCAGATGGAGTCATTGGTGAATCGAGTCCAAGTCAAGACCAAGACCGGGGGGGCGGGGTTGAGGGGGTCGAGACCGAGTCAGAGGACGGCTTGACACCAAGTCGGATCGAGACCGAGTCGAGACCAAGACCGCAAAAGTTCAAGTCAATTTCGAGACCAATACCATACCAGAGAAATGTGCTATCCAACATCCAACATGTTGTGTGCCAACATTTATCTCACCTTGTGGTTTGCCACGACTACATGACCTGATCCAAAGCATCTGATGTCAGAGGTGGGATTTGAACCCACGCCTCCAGGGGAGACTGCGACCTGAACGCCAGCTGCCGCCTGCTCGGCCGTTCAACATTTCAACATTGTTCAACATTCAGCCAATAGCAGCTTCTCGTTTACAACATTCTCAACATTTGTGGCCAATCAACATGGCGAATTCTCAACATTTTCAACATTTGTGGCCAATCAGCTTCCCCCCTTCAACATTGCGTGACCACCCACCACCGTCACCTCCCGTAGTTTCTCACTTCCTGCTTTGAGCTGTGCCCAAGATGACGGAGGAGGACAAGGACAAACTCTGTTTAGGAATTTCTACCTTAAGTAAGTAATTTATAATTCAATTTTGAATAATATGACATTTTATTGATTACTCATGTTGCTTTGACGTAGGTTAACTTTAGACAGCATCGCTTTACAGACTTGTGTTGCTGTGTATTCGCGTTAGTTGTTTTGGGGTCGGGGGGGGGGGGGGGGGCAGATATTGATTTATTAACGTTAGTATCATGTGCTTGGTCGTGGTTGGCGTCTGTTTTCACTGATTTCTGTGTAGAGGTAACGCTCTGATGTGTATGTATAATGTTAGCTTGTATATTAAGGATGGCATGTTAGCTTGCAGGTGCTAGTTTGTCTGGAATCACTAATTGTTTCATACTCGTACTGTAACACGTGACGTGACCTGGTGTTTACATTAGTGCTGTTAAGGGTAGTTAGATAACGTTAATGCTTCCAGATCGTCTGAAACGTTATTGGCATGTACAGTATGTAGCAGCTGGTAAATTATAGATTTAGGTTGTTGTGGAGCCACTTTGAGTTCACAGTTTTTGATGATGATCAGAATAATGTATAATGTTTGAGGGATGCTCTTATGACCCAGCTGCTGCCAGTATATGTATTATATCAAATACCCTGCACCATCACCTCCAGTCAAGAACATAGCCTATAGGTTTGCCTGGAAAAGTATGGGGAGTTTTAAAATGGAAAGTGTGTAGGAACCCTGCCAATCAACTCACATTCTGATATATCTGCCTGTGAAGAACAATCTTCATCTATACTGGTATAACCTAGGTAGCAGGGGCAAGATGTCTATCTCCCTGAACACCAGACATAATCTTTAAAACAAATAAAGGTCTGGAAAACATGGAATTTTTTTATTTGAAAATGTGAAGAAACCCTGTGTTCAACAAAAACACAATGTGGAACATAGGCTATCATTAGAATGCAAAACACAGTATACAATGTATTTTGTTTTATGTGCAGAAGTCACAGCGTTGCGGCACACAGGCCTTCATCAGGGTGACAATGTTGTTGTTGTTGTTGTCTGAGAGGGCAGAGAGAAGACATGCCTGTGCCTGTGGTTGTTTTAGAATGTGCAGGCATATAGAAATAAATCGTATCTCATTAAATCAACTGCATCAATTTCACATATTTTATTTAACCATCAGCATCAATAAAATTCTGCACAAACTAGAGAAAATGTTAAATAATTGGTATTTTCTATTTTGTGTTTATTAATTTTCACAGGCTGTTGATGAGCAGAATATGCCAGGATTTCACCACATGGACAGGCTTGCTGAGTACCTGGTAGAGCTGCGGAATCAGTCATCCCTCTTCCTCAGCAACCAGCAGGCAAACAGGGTGACTGAACTGTGGGAGATGCTGGATGCAGTGGACAGGGAGCGGGTGGTGTATGCAGCGCGGCACCAGGACAGACTGTTGAGTGGGCGCTTCAGGACACCGAAAAGGCCCTCGACGACACCTGGTGTTGAGAGCACTACCCGCTGCATGTTAGGTGCAGCCAGTGCACCTGCCCAGTGGCCGAATTGCTGCCGGCTGGTGGAGACCATCTTCATCCGCCTCTGCACCCTTTTCCCA
Organism: Poromitra crassiceps; assembly: GCF_964638095.1. Lineage (NCBI taxonomy): Eukaryota > Metazoa > Chordata > Actinopteri > Beryciformes > Melamphaidae > Poromitra > Poromitra crassiceps. Next base: position 70,500,480 of record NC_139626.1, on the reverse strand, counting down.
GCCCCGCAGAGAAAGGGTGCAGTTTCTCGATGGTCCCTCATACTTGCCGAGTATCGTAAGATTCGGCAGTTGGTGCTCGGCAACGCAATAGTGATGCAGGGCACCAACCTCCAGCTGGGTGAGGTGAACCAAAACACCCTCAAGGACCAGTGGGAACCCTGTATTTATCTTAAAGACTTGTACTCCTCCAGAGTCAAAACAAGGGCAGGACAGATCATCACTGACCCATCTCACCCTGGCCACGACCTGTTTGAACTCCTCCCCTCGGGCAGGCGCTTCAGAGCTCTGCACGCCAAAACCAATAGATGCAAAAACAGTTTCTACCCACAGGCCATCCCTCTGTTGAACACCTTAAAACCACTTAAAACCACTTAAACCAGCCACTCACTTAATTTATGTTCACTGTATTCACTGTCAACTCTAGCCTTGTTCACATTGAACGGCATACAACTCATTTTACTGTACACATTTATTGTACATTCCCTTATATATTCATATTTAAAATGCAATCCCTGATAAGCCTTGTTTACAATACTATGTAGCGTTGTTGCACTACTGTACATTCCTATAAGCCTTGTAACGTTGTAGCGTTGTTGCACACTTACCATACACTTTGACTCTACACTCCCTCATATATTTAAAAATAGCCACTTTACTACATTATATAGCACAGTCACCACTTTGTATATAGCAGTCACTGTAAATTTGTTTTGCTTATGTCTAACAAAGTATTCCTGCCTTGATCGCATTGACTATGTGTGTAACCTTCTTTCTCCTTTTTCTCTGTATGTGTGTACTTGTGTACTCTGTGTGTACTTGAGAGCAAAGCTAACCGGAGCCCAATTCCTTGTATGTGTTTGCATACTTGGCCAATAAAGCTGATTCTGATTCTGAAACCGTTTTTAACCTTCATATGTTTTTTTTACAAATTCTTTTGGTTTATTTTCTTCTCTTGTGCATGTCTGGAAAGAGGTTAATAAATTGAAATTGTGTTAAACAAAGGTGCTTGTGGATGTTTCCATTCACTTTTGCTTTAAACAGAATAATTACAATTGTGATAATAATACAGTAATGGCAGTAATGGGGGGGGGCTCTGATAACACTTTATTTATTAAGTTCATTTTACCCAATTAATAAACTTGATAGTTGAAAATGCAAGAAATTACACATATACCACAAACAAAGAGCATTTTTTATTACATTTTCTATTTTTTTTTTATCTTTGGTGTATGACAGTACAGCAATTCACTTTGAGACATTCCTTGTTGCTTACAATACATGTGACATCAAAAACATATACAAATTAAAAAACAATACTCATTAGGTCAGTAACATGCACATGAACATAAAGGGACATATGACATAACTAGGAAGAATATCTGTTATTTAATTAAAATCAACCTACCCTCCCATCTCAAATGCATGCAGAGGCAATACTGTCTGTGTCCACTAGGCACTCCACTCAGCGCAAGAGTCCAGTCCGGGGTGACAGTTGTATCAAAGTTTTTTTTTTATTGTGTTTTGGAAGCAAACAATGCATTTATCAGAAAGATATGATCTGAAACACTCCCAATTTTTCCTCTTTTTCTTTCTTTTTCCTCCCCCTCTCTCCCCTCCTTCTTTTTCCTTCTCCCCCCTTCTTCCCCCTTCTCCCCCACCTTACCTGGCCGAATGTCCCCCAGCTTGAACGCAGCGCCTTAGACCGCTCGGCCACCCTGACTCCAGTACAAGGCATTCAGACAGATCCAAGAAGGCAACTGGTGCAAACTTTAATCGTGGCACCGTTGGCGCAGGTCAGCGGAGATGCATGTGCTGGCTAACGGTCAATTTTCTGCGGTCAATAATACCCTATAAGCTAGCATTGGTGGTCCAGTGGTAGGATTCTCGCCTGCCACGCGGGAGGCCCGGGTTCGATTCCCGGCCAATGCAGCAAGCTTTTCAACCTCAAGCCGAAGCCGCAGGTTAAACAAATGCAGCAACTTCCATGTTGTTTAGGTGATGCCCACCCTGTGAATGGATGCTTGTAGCAGCTGCTGCACACTTTCCTTGGTGTTTAATTCTGACTGGACACCTAAGGCATGCTGAGCTCTGTTATTTCTTCCATAACAGGACCGTTTAATGTGTTAGACTGCTGTTGCACATCTAGTCATATCACTCTGCCCTCAACTAGTTCTCCCTGTCTGGTTGATTTCCAATCAAAGTAACTAGCAGCACCTTGTGCCGCACATATTTTACCAGCACAGACAAACACCGGGCTGAGTGAGGTTGGGACTGTGGCAAATCTGGGAACCCGTCGGTTAAACAAAAGTAAACATGTTTTTTTCCTAACCTCTGGGGGCAGGCTCGTTTCATGTCTGAATAAACGGAACTCAAGGGGCTCCGTCGGCAGCGGGGGGTAAAACCCTTCCCGCTCCCTGCAAGCTCTGCCATTGGCTCCAACCGACCGGCTCTGACCATTTATGGATCTCCTTTCCGCTCCCTGCGTGTCGCTCTCAAATCCCTCGGTCGCTATGAAACAACAACAACATCGCTAGCTCGTTGCTAGTAGCAAGTAGCAACTTGCTACACGCTGAAAATGGTACATTTGACTACACGCTCGGTACGTCCACTCCATTTTGATCGGGTAAAGGGCAGCATGCGAGCCTGCCCCCTACAAGTGCTGTTATACGGCTTTTCACTGAGCGTGCCGACAGATTTTCGATGCAAGTCAAAACTCTGTCTCGAGAGATCAGGAAGGTGGAAGCTTTTCCCAATGCCACTTTTCATCCCTTCAGAGATACTGTTTCCAATGCTTGTATGGTGGACGATTCTGTGAGAGTGTGTTTGTGCATTCATTGGTGGATGTTTATCCGACATTGATCTCAATTGTCTCGCCTTGTGGTTTGCCATGACTACCAGAGCTGTAGTCCAGTCCGCCTTGGTCGAGTCCTAGTCCAGATGGAGTCATTGGTGAATCGAGTCCAAGTCAAGACCAAGACCGGGGGGGCGGGGTTGAGGGGGTCGAGACCGAGTCAGAGGACGGCTTGACACCAAGTCGGATCGAGACCGAGTCGAGACCAAGACCGCAAAAGTTCAAGTCAATTTCGAGACCAATACCATACCAGAGAAATGTGCTATCCAACATCCAACATGTTGTGTGCCAACATTTATCTCACCTTGTGGTTTGCCACGACTACATGACCTGATCCAAAGCATCTGATGTCAGAGGTGGGATTTGAACCCACGCCTCCAGGGGAGACTGCGACCTGAACGCAGCGCCTTAGACCGCTCGGCCACCCTGACTCCAGTACAAGGCATTCAGACAGATCCAAGAAGGCAACTGGTGCAAACTTTAATCGTGGCACCGTTGGCGCAGGTCAGCGGAGATGCATGTGCTGGCTAACGGTCAATTTTCTGCGGTCAATAATACCCTATAAGCTAGCATTGGTGGTCCAGTGGTAGGATTCTCGCCTGCCACGCGGGAGGCCCGGGTTCGATTCCCGGCCAATGCAGCAAGCTTTTCAACCTCAAGCCGAAGCCGCAGGTTAAACAAATGCAGCAACTTCCATGTTGTTTAGGTGATGCCCACCCTGTGAATGGATGCTTGTAGCAGCTGCTGCACACTTTCCTTGGTGTTTAATTCTGACTGGACACCTAAGGCATGCTGAGCTCTGTTATTTCTTCCATAACAGGACCGTTTAATGTGTTAGACTGCTGTTGCACATCTAGTCATATCACTCTGCCCTCAACTAGTTCTCCCTGTCTGGTTGATTTCCAATCAAAGTAACTAGCAGCACCTTGTGCCGCACATATTTTACCAGCACAGACAAACACTGGGCTGAGTGAGGTTGGGACTGTGGCAAATCTGGGAACCCGTCGGTTAAACAAAAGTAAACATGTTTTTTTCCTAACCTCTGGGGGCAGGCTCGTTTCATGTCTGAATAAACGGAACTCAAGGGGCTCCGTCGGCAGCGGGGGGTAAAACCCTTCCCGCTCCCTGCAAGCTCTGCCATTGGCTCCAACCGACCGGCTCTGACCATTTATGGATCTCCTTTCCGCTCCCTGCGTGTCGCTCTCAAATCCCTCGGTCGCTATGAAACAACAACAACATCGCTAGCTCGTTGCTAGTAGCAAGTAGCAACTTGCTACACGCTGAAAATGGTACATTTGACTACACGCTCGGTACGTCCACTCCATTTTGATCGGGTAAAGGGCAGCATGCGAGCCTGCCCCCTACAAGTGCTGTTATACGGCTTTTCACTGAGCGTGCCGACAGATTTTCGATGCAAGTCAAAACTCTGTCTCGAGAGATCAGGAAGGTGGAAGCTTTTCCCAATGCCACTTTTCATCCCTTCAGAGATACTGTTTCCAATGCTTGTATGGTGGACGATTCTGTGAGAGTGTGTTTGTGCATTCATTGGTGGATGTTTATCCGACATTGATCTCAATTGTCTCGCCTTGTGGTTTGCCATGACTACCAGAGCTGTAGTCCAGTCCGCCTTGGTCGAGTCCTAGTCCAGATGGAGTCATTGGTGAATCGAGTCCAAGTCAAGACCAAGACCGGGGGGGCGGGGTTGAGGGGGTCGAGACCGAGTCAGAGGACGGCTTGACACCAAGTCGGATCGAGACCGAGTCGAGACCAAGACCGCAAAAGTTCAAGTCAATTTCGAGACCAATACCATACCAGAGAAATGTGCTATCCAACATCCAACATGTTGTGTGCCAACATTTATCTCACCTTGTGGTTTGCCACGACTACATGACCTGATCCAAAGCATCTGATGTCAGAGGTGGGATTTGAGCCCACGCCTCCAGGGGAGACTGCGACCTGAACGCAGCGCCTTAGACCGCTCGGCCACCCTGACTCCAGTACAAGGCATTCAGACAGATCCAAGAAGGCAACTGGTGCAAACTTTAATCGTGGCACCGTTGGCGCAGGTCAGCGGAGATGCATGTGCTGGCTAACGGTCAATTTTCTGCGGTCAATAATATCCTATAAGCTAGCATTGGTGGTCCAGTGGTAGGATTCTCGCCTGCCACGCGGGAGGCCCGGGTTCGATTCCCGGCCAATGCAGCAAGCTTTTCAACCTCAAGCCGAAGCCGCAGGTTAAACAAATGCAGCAACTTCCATGTTGTTTAGGTGATGCCCACCCTGTGAATGGATGCTTGTAGCAGCTGCTGCACACTTTCCTTGGTGTTTAATTCTGACTGGACACCTAAGGCATGCTGAGCTCTGTTATTTCTTCCATAACAGGACCGTTTAATGTGTTAGACTGCTGTTGCACATCTAGTCATATCACTCTGCCCTCAACTAGTTCTCCCTGTCTGGTTGATTTCCAATCAAAGTAACTAGCAGCACCTTGTGCCGCACATATTTTACCAGCACAGACAAACACCGGGCTGAGTGAGGTTGGGACTGTGGCAAATCTGGGAACCCGTCGGTTAAACAAAAGTAAACCTGTTTTTTTCCTAACCTCTGGGGGCAGGCTCGTTTCATGTCTGAATAAACGGAACTCAAGGGGCTCCGTCGGCAGCGGGGGGTAAAACCCTTCCCGCTCCCTGCAAGCTCTGCCATTGGCTCCAACCGACCGGCTCTGACCATTTATGGATCTCCTTTCCGCTCCCTGCGTGTCGCTCTCAAATCCCTCGGTCGCTATGAAACAACAACAACATCGCTAGCTCGTTGCTAGTAGCAAGTAGCAACTTGCTACACGCTGAAAATGGTACATTTGACTACACGCTCGGTACGTCCACTCCATTTTGATCGGGTAAAGGGCAGCATGCGAGCCTGCCCCCTACAAGTGCTGTTATACGGCTTTTCACTGAGCGTGCCGACAGATTTTCGATGCAAGTCAAAACTCTGTCTCGAGAGATCAGGAAGGTGGAAGCTTTTCCCAATGCCACTTTTCATCCCTTCAGAGATACTGTTTCCAATGCTTGTATGGTGGACGATTCTGTGAGAGTGTGTTTGTGCATTCATTGGTGGATGTTTATCCGACATTGATCTCAATTGTCTCGCCTTGTGGTTTGCCATGACTACCAGAGCTGTAGTCCAGTCCGCCTTGGTCGAGTCCTAGTCCAGATGGAGTCATTGGTGAATCGAGTCCAAGTCAAGACCAAGACCGGGGGGGCGGGGTTGAGGGGGTCAAGACCGAGTCAGAGGACGGCTTGACACCAAGTCGGATCGAGACCGAGTCGAGACCAAGACCGCAAAAGTTCAAGTCAATTTCGAGACCAATACCATACCAGAGAAATGTGCTATCCAACATCCAACATGTTGTGTGCCAACATTTATCTCACCTTGTGGTTTGCCACGACTACATGACCTGATCCAAAGCATCTGATGTCAGAGGTGGGATTTGAACCCACGCCTCCAGGGGAGACTGCGACCTGAACGCAGCGCCTTAGACCGCTCGGCCACCCTGACTCCAGTACAAGGCATTCAGACAGATCCAAGAAGGCAACTGGTGCAAACTTTAATCGTGGCACCGTTGGCGCAGGTCAGCGGAGATGCATGTGCTGGCTAACAGTCAATTTTCTGCGGTCAATAATACCCTATAAGCTAGCATTGGTGGTCCAGTGGTAGGATTCTCGCCTGCCACGCGGGAGGCCCGGGTTCGATTCCCGGCCAATGCAGCAAGCTTTTCAACCTCAAGCCGAAGCCGCAGGTTAAACAAATGCAGCAACTTCCATGTTGTTTAGGTGATGCCCACCCTGTGAATGGATGCTTGTAGCAGCTGCTGCACACTTTCCTTGGTGTTTAATTCTGACTGGACACCTAAGGCATGCTGAGCTCTGTTATTTCTTCCATAACAGGACCGTTTAATGTGTTAGACTGCTGTTGCACATCTAGTCATATCACTCTGCCCTCAACTAGTTCTCCCTGTCTGGTTGATTTCCAATCAAAGTAACTAGCAGCACCTTGTGCCGCACATATTTTACCAGCACAGACAAACACCGGGCTGAGTGAGGTTGGGACTGTGGCAAATCTGGGAACCCGTCGGTTAAACAAAAGTAAACCTGTTTTTTTCCTAACCTCTGGGGGCAGGCTCGTTTCATGTCTGAATAAACGGAACTCAAGGGGCTCCGTCGGCAGCGGGGGGTAAAACCCTTCCCGCTCCCTGCAAGCTCTGCCATTGGCTCCAACCGACCGGCTCTGACCATTTATGGATCTCCTTTCCGCTCCCTGCGTGTCGCTCTCAAATCCCTCGGTCGCTATGAAACAACAACAACATCGCTAGCTCGTTGCTAGTAGCAAGTAGCAACTTGCTACACGCTGAAAATGGTACATTTGACTACACGCTCGGTACGTCCACTCCATTTTGATCGGGTAAAGGGCAGCATGCGAGCCTGCCCCCTACAAGTGCTGTTATACGGCTTTTCACTGAGCGTGCCGACAGATTTTCGATGCAAGTCAAAACTCTGTCTCGAGAGATCAGGAAGGTGGAAGCTTTTCCCAATGCCACTTTTCATCCCTTCAGAGATACTGTTTCCAATGCTTGTATGGTGGACGATTCTGTGAGAGTGTGTTTGTGCATTCATTGGTGGATGTTTATCCGACATTGATCTCAATTGTCTCGCCTTGTGGTTTGCCATGACTACCAGAGCTGTAGTCCAGTCCGCCTTGGTCGAGTCCTAGTCCAGATGGAGTCATTGGTGAATCGAGTCCAAGTCAAGACCAAGACCGGGGGGGCGGGGTTGAGGGGGTCGAGACCGAGTCAGAGGACGGCTTGACACCAAGTCGGATCGAGACCGAGTCGAGACCAAGACCGCAAAAGTTCAAGTCAATACCATACCAGAGAAATGTGCTATCCAACATCCAACATGTTGTGTGCCAACATTTATCTCACCTTGTGGTTTGCCACGACTACATGACCTGATCCAAAGCATCTGATGTCAGAGGTGGGATTTGAACCCACGCCTCCAGGGGAGACTGCGACCTGAACGCAGCGCCTTTGACCGCTCGGCCACCCTGACTCCAGTACAAGGCATTCAGACAGATCCAAGAAGGCAACTGGTGCAAACTTTAATCGTGGCACCGTTGGCGCAGGTCAGCGGAGATGCATGTGCTGGCTAACGGTCAATTTTCTGCGGTCAATAATACCCTATAAGCTAGCATTGGTGGTCCAGTGGTAGGATTCTCGCCTGCCACGCGGGAGGCCCGGGTTCGATTCCCGGCCAATGCAGCAAGCTTTTCAACCTCAAGCCGAAGCCGCAGGTTAAACAAATGCAGCAACTTCCATGTTGTTTAGGTGATGCCCACCCTGTGAATGGATGCTTGTAGCAGCTGCTGCACACTTTCCTTGGTGTTTAATTCTGACTGGACACCTAAGGCATGCTGAGCTCTGTTATTTCTTCCATAACAGGACCGTTTAATGTGTTAGACTGCTGTTGCACATCTAGTCATATCACTCTGCCCTCAACTAGTTCTCCCTGTCTGGTTGATTTCCAATCAAAGTAACTAGCAGCACCTTGTGCCGCACATATTTTACCAGCACAGACAAACACCGGGCTGAGTGAGGTTGGGACTGTGGCAAATCTGGGAACCCGTCGGTTAAACAAAAGTAAACATGTTTTTTTCCTAACCTCTGGGGGCAGGCTCGTTTCATGTCTGAATAAACGGAACTCAAGGGGCTCCGTCGGCAGCGGGGGGTAAAACCCTTCCCGCTCCCTGCAAGCTCTGCCATTGGCTCCAACCGACCGGCTCTGACCATTTATGGATCTCCTTTCCGCTCCCTGCGTGTCGCTCTCAAATCCCTCGGTCGCTATGAAACAACAACAACATCGCTAGCTCGTTGCTAGTAGCAAGTAGCAACTTGCTACACGCTGAAAATGGTACATTTGACTACACGCTCGGTACGTCCACTCCATTTTGATCGGGTAAAGGGCAGCATGCGAGCCTGCCCCCTACAAGTGCTGTTATACGGCTTTTCACTGAGCGTGCCGACAGATTTTCGATGCAAGTCAAAACTCTGTCTCGAGAGATCAGGAAGGTGGAAGCTTTTCCCAATGCCACTTTTCATCCCTTCAGAGATACTGTTTCCAATGCTTGTATGGTGGACGATTCTGTGAGAGTGTGTTTGTGCATTCATTGGTGGATGTTTATCCGACATTGATCTCAATTGTCTCGCCTTGTGGTTTGCCATGACAGAGCTGTAGTCCAGTCCGCCTTGGTCGAGTCCTAGTCCAGATGGAGTCATTGGTGAATCGAGTCCAAGTCAAGACCAAGACCGGGGGGGCGGGGTTGAGGGGGTCGAGACCGAGTCAGAGGACGGCTTGACACCAAGTCGGATCGAGACCGAGTCGAGACCAAGACCGCAAAAGTTCAAGTCAATTTCGAGACCAATACCATACCAGAGAAATGTGCTATCCAACATCCAACATGTTGTGTGCCAACATTTATCTCACCTTGTGGTTTGCCACGACTACATGACCTGATCCAAAGCATCTGATGTCAGAGGTGGGATTTGAACCCACGCCTCCAGGGGAGACTGCGACCTGAGCGCCAGCTGCCGCCTGCTCGGCCGTTCAACATTTCAACATTGTTCAACATTCAGCCAATAGCAGCTTCTCGTTTACAACATTCTCAACATTTGTGGCCAATCAACATGGCGAATTCTCAACATTTTCAACATTTGTGGCCAATCAGCTTCCCCCCTTCAACATTGCGTGACCACCCACCACCGTCACCTCCCGTAGTTTCTCACTTCCTGCTTTGAGCTGTGCCCAAGATGACGGAGGAGGACAAGGACAAACTCTGTTTAGGAATTTCTACCTTAAGTAAGTAATTTATAATTCAATTTTGAATAATATGACATTTTATTGATTAGACTCATGTTGTTTTGACGTAGGTTAACTTTAGACAGCATCGCTTTACAGACTTGTGTTGCTGACTGTGCATTCGCGTAGTTGTTTTGGGGTCGGGGGGGGGGGGGCAGATATTGATTTATTAACGTTAGTATCATGTGCTTGGTCGTGGTCGGCGTCTGTTTTCACTGATTTCTGTGTAGAGGTAACGCTCTGATGTGTATGTATAATGTTAGCTTGTATATTAAGGATGGCATGTTAGCTTGCAGGTGCTAGTTTGTCTGGAATCACTAATTGTTTCATACTCGTACTGTAACACGTGACGTGACGTCGTGTTTATATTAGTGCTGTTAAGGGTAGTTAGATAACGTTAATGCTTCCAGATCGTCTGAAACGTTATTGGCATGTAGGCCTACAGTATGTAGCAGCTGGTAAATTATAGATTTAGGTTGTTGTGGAGCCACTTTGAGTTCACAGTTTTTGATGATGATCAGAATAATGTATAATGTTTGAGGGATGCTCTTATGACCCAGCTGCTGCCAGTATATGTATTATATCAAATACCCTGCACCATCACCTCCAGTCAAGAACATAGCCTATAGGTTTGCCTGGAAAAGTATGGGGAGTTTTAAAATGGAAAGTGTGTAGGAACCCTGCCAATCATCTCACATTCTGATATATCTGCCTGTGAAGAACAATCTTCATCTATACTGGTATAACCTAGGTAGCAGGGGCAAGATGTCTATCTCCCTGAACACCAGACATAATCTTTAAAACAAATAAAGGTCTGGAAAACATGGAATTTTTTTATTTGAAAATGTGAAGAAACCCTGTGTTCAACAAAAACACAATGTGGAACATAGGCTATCATTAGAATGCAAAACACAGTATACAATGTATTTTGTTTTATGTGCAGAAGTCACAGCGTTGCGGCACACAGGCCTTCATCAGGGTGACAATGTTGTTGTTGTTGTTGTTGTCTGAGAGGGCAGAGAGAAGACATGCCTGTGCCTGTGGTGTTTTAGAATGTGCAGGCATATAGAAATAAATCGTATCTCATTAAATCAACTGCATCAATTTCACATATTTTATTTAACCATCAGCATCAATAAAATTCTGCACAAACTAGAGAAAATGTTAAATAATTGGTATTTTCTATTTTGTGTTTATTAATTTTCACAGGCTGTTGATGAGCAGAATATGCCAGGATTTCACCACATGGACAGGCTTGCTGAGTACCTGGTAGAGCTGCGGAATCAGTCATCCCTCTTCCTCAGCAACCAGCAGGCAAACAGGGTGACTGAACTGTGGGAGATGCTGGATGCAGTGGACAGGGAGCGGGTGGTGTATGCAGCGCGGCACAAGGACAGACTGTTGAGTGGGCGCTTCAGGACACCGAAAAGGCCCTCGACGACACCTGGTGTTGAGAGCACTACCCACTGCATGTTAGGTGCAGCCAGTGCACCTGCCCAGTGGCCGAATTGCTGCCGGCTGGTGGAGACCATCTTCATCCGCCTCTGCACCCTTTTCCCAGCCCCGCAGAGAAAGGGTGCAGTTTCTCGATGGTCCCTCATACTTGCCGAGTATCGTAAGATTCGGCAGTTGGTGCTCGGCAATGCAATAGTGATGCAGGGCACCAACCTCCAGCTGGTTGAGGTGAACCAAAACACCCTCAAGGACCAGTGGGAACCCTGTATTTATCTTAAAGACTTGTACTCCTCCAGAGTCAAAACAAGGGCAGGACAGATCATCACTGACCCATCTCACCCTGGCCACGACCTGTTTGAACTCCTCCCCTCGGGCAGGCGCTTCAGAGCTCTGCACGCCAAAACCAATAGATGCAAAAACAGTTTCTACCCACAGGCCATCACTCTGTTGAACACCAAAACCACCTAAACCAGCCACTCACTTAATTTATGTTCACTGTATTCACTGTCAACTCTAGCCTTGTTCACATTGAACGGCATACAACTCATTTTACTGTACACATTTATTGTACATTCCCTTATATATTCATATTTAAAATGCAATCCCTGATAAGCCTTGTTTACAATACTATGTAGCGTTGTTGCACTACTGTACATTCCTATAAGCCTTGTAACGTTGTAGCGTTGTTGCACACTTACCATACACTTTGACTCTACACTCCCTCATATATTTAAAAATAGCCACTTTACTACATCATATAGCACAGTCACCACTTTGTATATAGCAGTCACTGTAAATTTGTTTTGCTTATGTCTAACAAAGTATTCCTGCCTTGATCGCCTTGACTATGTGTGTAACCTTCTTTCTCCTTTTTCTCTGTATGTGTGTACTTGTGTACTCTGTGTGTACTTGAGAGCAAAGCTAACCGGAGCCCAATTCCTTGTATGTGTTTGCATACTTGGCCAATAAAGCTGATTCTGATTCTGAAACCGTTTTTAACCTTCATATGTTTTTTTTACAAATTCTTTTGGTTTATTTTCTTCTCTTGTGCATGTCTGGAAAGAGGTTAATAAATTGAAATTGTGTTAAACAAAGGTGCTTGTGGATGTTTCCATTCACTTTTGCTTTAAACAGAATAATTACAATTGTGATAATAATACAGTAATGGCAGTAATGGGGGGGGGCTCTGATAACACTTTATTTATTTATTAAGTTCATTTTACCCAATTAATAAACTTGATAGTTGAAAATGCAAGAAATTACACATATACCACAAACAAAGAGCATTTTTTATTACATTTTCTATTTATTTTATCTTTCGTGTATGACAGTACAGCAATTCACTTTGAGACATTCCTTGTTGCTTACAATACATGTGACATCAAAAACATATAAAAATTAAAAAACAATACCCATTAGGTCAGTAACATGCACATGAACATAAAGGGACATATGACATAACTAGGAAGAATATCTGTTATTTAATTAAAATCAACCCACCCTCCCATCCCAAATGCATGCAGAGGCAATACTGTCTGTGTCCACTAGGCACTCCAGTGCACTCAGTGCAAGTTCGAATCCAGTCCGGGGTGACAGTTGTATCAAAGCTTTTTTTTTATTGTGTTTTGGAAGCAAACAATGCATTTATCAGAAAGATATGATCTGAAACACTCCCAATTTTTCCTCTTTTTATTTCTTTTTCCTCCCCCTCTCTCCCCTCCTTCTTTTTCCTTCTCCCCCCTTCTTCCCCCTTCTCCCCCACCTTACCTGGCCGAATGTCCCCCAGCTTGAGCGCCAGCTGCCGCCTGCTCGGCCGTTCAACATTTCAACATTGTTCAACATTCAGCCAATAGCAGCTTCTCGTTTACAACATTCTCAACATTTGTGGCCAATCAACATGGCGAATTCTCAACATTTTCAACATTTGTGGCCAATCAGCTTCCCCCCTTCAACATTGCGTGACCACCCACCACCGTCACCTCCCGTAGTTTCTCACTTCCTGCTTTGAGCTGTGCCCAAGATGACGGAGGAGGACAAGGACAAACTCTGTTTAGGAATTTCTACCTTAAGTAAGTAATTTATAATTCAATTTTGAATAATATGACATTTTATTGATTAGACTCATGTTGTTTTGACGTAGGTTAACTTTAGACAGCATCGCTTTACAGACTTGTGTTGCTGACTGTGCATTCGCGTAGTTGTTTTGGGGTCGGGGGGGGGGGGGCAGATATTGATTTATTAACGTTAGTATCATGTGCTTGGTCGTGGTCGGCGTCTGTTTTCACTGATTTCTGTGTAGAGGTAACGCTCTGATGTGTATGTATAATGTTAGCTTGTATATTAAGGATGGCATGTTAGCTTGCAGGTGCTAGTTTGTCTGGAATCACTAATTGTTTCATACTCGTACTGTAACACGTGACGTGACGTCGTGTTTATATTAGTGCTGTTAAGGGTAGTTAGATAACGTTAATGCTTCCAGATCGTCTGAAACGTTATTGGCATGTAGGCCTACAGTATGTAGCAGCTGGTAAATTATAGATTTAGGTTGTTGTGGAGCCACTTTGAGTTCACAGTTTTTGATGATGATCAGAATAATGTATAATGTTTGAGGGATGCTCTTATGACCCAGCTGCTGCCAGTATATGTATTATATCAAATACCCTGCACCATCACCTCCAGTCAAGAACATAGCCTATAGGTTTGCCTGGAAAAGTATGGGGAGTTTTAAAATGGAAAGTGTGTAGGAACCCTGCCAATCATCTCACATTCTGATATATCTGCCTGTGAAGAACAATCTTCATCTATACTGGTATAACCTAGGTAGCAGGGGCAAGATGTCTATCTCCCTGAACACCAGACATAATCTTTAAAACAAATAAAGGTCTGGAAAACATGGAATTTTTTTATTTGAAAATGTGAAGAAACCCTGTGTTCAACAAAAACACAATGTGGAACATAGGCTATCATTAGAATGCAAAACACAGTATACAATGTATTTTGTTTTATGTGCAGAAGTCACAGCGTTGCGGCACACAGGCCTTCATCAGGGTGACAATGTTGTTGTTGTTGTTGTTGTCTGAGAGGGCAGAGAGAAGACATGCCTGTGCCTGTGGTGTTTTAGAATGTGCAGGCATATAGAAATAAATCGTATCTCATTAAATCAACTGCATCAATTTCACATATTTTATTTAACCATCAGCATCAATAAAATTCTGCACAAACTAGAGAAAATGTTAAATAATTGGTATTTTCTATTTTGTGTTTATTAATTTTCACAGGCTGTTGATGAGCAGAATATGCCAGGATTTCACCACATGGACAGGCTTGCTGAGTACCTGGTAGAGCTGCGGAATCAGTCATCCCTCTTCCTCAGCAACCAGCAGGCAAACAGGGTGACTGAACTGTGGGAGATGCTGGATGCAGTGGACAGGGAGCGGGTGGTGTATGCAGCGCGGCACAAGGACAGACTGTTGAGTGGGCGCTTCAGGACACCGAAAAGGCCCTCGACGACACCTGGTGTTGAGAGCACTACCCACTGCATGTTAGGTGCAGCCAGTGCACCTGCCCAGTGGCCGAATTGCTGCCGGCTGGTGGAGACCATCTTCATCCGCCTCTGCACCCTTTTCCCAGCCCCGCAGAGAAAGGGTGCAGTTTCTCGATGGTCCCTCATACTTGCCGAGTATCGTAAGATTCGGCAGTTGGTGCTCGGCAATGCAATAGTGATGCAGGGCACCAACCTCCAGCTGGTTGAGGTGAACCAAAACACCCTCAAGGACCAGTGGGAACCCTGTATTTATCTTAAAGACTTGTACTCCTCCAGAGTCAAAACAAGGGCAGGACAGATCATCACTGACCCATCTCACCCTGGCCACGACCTGTTTGAACTCCTCCCCTCGGGCAGGCGCTTCAGAGCTCTGCACGCCAAAACCAATAGATGCAAAAACAGTTTCTACCCACAGGCCATCACTCTGTTGAACACCAAAACCACCTAAACCAGCCACTCACTTAATTTATGTTCACTGTATTCACTGTCAACTCTAGCCTTGTTCACATTGAACGGCATACAACTCATTTTACTGTACACATTTATTGTACATTCCCTTATATATTCATATTTAAAATGCAATCCCTGATAAGCCTTGTTTACAATACTATGTAGCGTTGTTGCACTACTGTACATTCCTATAAGCCTTGTAACGTTGTAGCGTTGTTGCACACTTACCATACACTTTGACTCTACACTCCCTCATATATTTAAAAATAGCCACTTTACTACATCATATAGCACAGTCACCACTTTGTATATAGCAGTCACTGTAAATTTGTTTTGCTTATGTCTAACAAAGTATTCCTGCCTTGATCGCCTTGACTATGTGTGTAACCTTCTTTCTCCTTTTTCTCTGTATGTGTGTACTTGTGTACTCTGTGTGTACTTGAGAGCAAAGCTAACCGGAGCCCAATTCCTTGTATGTGTTTGCATACTTGGCCAATAAAGCTGATTCTGATTCTGAAACCGTTTTTAACCTTCATATGTTTTTTTTACAAATTCTTTTGGTTTATTTTCTTCTCTTGTGCATGTCTGGAAAGAGGTTAATAAATTGAAATTGTGTTAAACAAAGGTGCTTGTGGATGTTTCCATTCACTTTTGCTTTAAACAGAATAATTACAATTGTGATAATAATACAGTAATGGCAGTAATGGGGGGGGGCTCTGATAACACTTTATTTATTTATTAAGTTCATTTTACCCAATTAATAAACTTGATAGTTGAAAATGCAAGAAATTACACATATACCACAAACAAAGAGCATTTTTTATTACATTTTCTATTTATTTTATCTTTCGTGTATGACAGTACAGCAATTCACTTTGAGACATTCCTTGTTGCTTACAATACATGTGACATCAAAAACATATAAAAATTAAAAAACAATACCCATTAGGTCAGTAACATGCACATGAACATAAAGGGACATATGACATAACTAGGAAGAATATCTGTTATTTAATTAAAATCAACCCACCCTCCCATCCCAAATGCATGCAGAGGCAATACTGTCTGTGTCCACTAGGCACTCCAGTGCACTCAGTGCAAGTTCGAATCCAGTCCGGGGTGACAGTTGTATCAAAGCTTTTTTTTTATTGTGTTTTGGAAGCAAACAATGCATTTATCAGAAAGATATGATCTGAAACACTCCCAATTTTTCCTCTTTTTATTTCTTTTTCCTCCCCCTCTCTCCCCTCCTTCTTTTTCCTTCTCCCCCCTTCTTCCCCCTTCTCCCCCACCTTACCTGGCCGAATGTCCCCCAGCTTGAACGCAGCGCCTTAGACCGCTCGGCCACCCTGACTCCAGTACAAGACATTCAGACACATCCAAGAAGGCAACTGGTGCAAACTTTAATCGTGGCACCGTTGGCGCAGGTCAGCGGAGATGCATGTGCTGGCTAACGGTCAATTTTCTGCGGTCAATAATACCCTATAAGCTAGCATTGGTGGTCCAGTGGTAGGATTCTCGCCTGCCACGCGGGAGGCCCGGGTTCGATTCCCGGCCAATGCAGCAAGCTTTTCAACCTCAAGCCGAAGCCGCAGGTTAAACAAATGCAGCAACTTCCATGTTGTTTAGGTGATGCCCACCCTGTGAATGGATGCTTGTAGCAGCTGCTGCACACTTTCCTTGGTGTTTAATTCTGACTGGACACCTAAGGCATGCTGAGCTCTGTTATTTCTTCCATAACAGGACCGTTTAATGTGTTAGACTGCTGTTGCACATCTAGTCATATCACTCTGCCCTCAACTAGTTATCCCTGTCTGGTTGATTTCCAATCAAAGTAACTAGCAGCACCTTGTGCCGCACATATTTTACCAGCACAGACAAACACCGGGCTGAGTGAGGTTGGGACTGTGGCAAATCTGGGAACCCGTCGGTTAAACAAAAGTAAACCTGTTTTTTTCCTAACCTCTGGGGGCAGGCTCGTTTCATGTCTGAATAAACGGAACTCAAGGGGCTCCGTCGGCAGCGGGGGGTAAAACCCTTCCCGCTCCCTGCAAGCTCTGCCATTGGCTCCAACCGACCGGCTCTGACCATTTATGGATCTCCTTTCCGGTCCCTGCGTGTCGCTCTCAAATCCCTCGGTCGCTATGAAACAACAACAACATCGCTAGCTCGTTGCTAGTAGCAAGTAGCAACTTGCTACACGCTGAAAATGGTACATTTGACTACACGCTCGGTACGTCCACTCCATTTTGATCGGGTAAAGGGCAGCATGCGAGCCTGCCCCCTACAAGTGCTGTTATACGGCTTTTCACTGAGCGTGCCGACAGATTTTCGATGCAAGTCAAAACTCTGTCTCGAGAGATCAGGAAGGTGGAAGCTTTTCCCAATGCCACTTTTCATCCCTTCAGAGATACTGTTTCCAATGCTTGTATGGTGGACGATTCTGTGAGAGTGTGTTTGTGCATTCATTGGTGGATGTTTATCCGACATTGATCTCAATTGTCTCGCCTTGTGGTTTGCCATGACTACCAGAGCTGTAGTCCAGTCCGCCTTGGTCGAGTCCTAGTCCAGATGGAGTCATTGGTGAATCGAGTCCAAGTCAAGACCAAGACCGGGGGGCGGGGTTGAGGGGGTCGAGACCGAGTCAGAGGACGGCTTGACACCAAGTCGGATCGAGACCGAGTCGAGACCAAGACCGCAAAAGTTCAAGTCAATTTCGAGACCAATACCATACCAGAGAAATGTGCTATCCAACATCCAACATGTTGTGTGCCAACATTTATCTCACCTTGTGGTTTGCCACGACTACATGACCTGATCCAAAGCATCTGATGTCAGAGGTGGGATTTGAACCCACGCCTCCAGGGGAGACTGCGACCTGTGCGCCAGCTGCCGCCTGCTCGGCCGTTCAACATTTCAACATTGTTCAACATTCAGCCAATAGCAGCTTCTCGTTTACAACATTCTCAACATTTGTGGCCAATCAACATGGCGAATTCTCAACATTTTCAACATTTGTGGCCAATCAGCTTCCCCCCTTCAACATTGCGTGACCACTGTCACCTCCCGTAGTTTCTTACTTCCTGCTTTGAGCTGTGCCCAAGATGGCGGAGGAGGACAAGGACAAACTCGTTTAGGAATTTCTACCTTAAGTAAGTAATTTATAATTCAATTTTGAATAATATGACATTTTATTGATTAGACTCATGTTGTTTTGACGTAGGTTAACTTTAGACAGCATCGCTTTACAGACGTGTGTTGCTGTGCATTCGCGTTAGTTGTTTTGGGGTCGGGGGGGGGGGCAGATATTGATTTATTAACGTTAGTATCATGTGCTTGGTCGTGGTCGGCGTCTGTTTTCACTGATTTCTGTGTAGAGGTAACGCTCTGATGTGTATGTATAATGTTAGCTTGTATATTAAGGATGGCATGTTAGCTTGCAGGTGCTAGTTTGTCTGGAATCACTAATCGTTTCATACTCGTACTGTAACATGTGACGTGACGTGGTGTTTACATTAGTGCTGTTAAGGGTAGTTAGATAACGTTAATGCTTCCAGATCGTCTGAAACGTTATTGGCATGTACAGTATGTAGCAGCTGGAAAATTATAGATTTAGGTTGTTGTGGAGCCACTTTGAGTTCACAGTTTTTGATGATGATCAGAATAATGTATAATGTTTGAGGGATGATCTTATGACCCAGCTGCTGCCAGTATATGTATTATATCAAATACCCTGCACCATCACCTCCAGTCAAGAACATAGCCTATAGGTTTGCCTGGAAAAGTATGGGGAGTTTTAAAATGGAAAGTGTGTAGGAACCCTGCCAATCATCTCACATTCTGATATATCTGCCTGTGAAGAACAATCTTCATCTATACTGGTATAACCTAGGTAGCAGGGGCAAGATGTCTATCTCCCTGAACACCAGACATAATCTTTAAAACAAATAAAGGTCTGGAAAACATGGAATTTTTTTAAATCTCTGCCATTGGCTCCAACCGACCGGCTCTGACCAAATTTTATGGATCTCCTTTCCGGTCCCTGCGTGTCGCTCTCAAATCCCTCGTTCGCTATGAAACAACAACAACATCGCTAGCTCGTTGCTAGTAGCAAGTAGCAACTTGCTACACGCTGAAAATGGTACATTTGACTACACGCTCGGTACGTCCACTCCATTTTGATCGGGTAAAGAGCAGCATGCGAGCCTGCCCCCTACAAGTGCTGTTATACGGCTTTTCACTGAGCGTGCCGACAGATTTTCGATGCAAGTCAAAACTCTGTCTCGAGAGATCAGGAAGGTGGAAGCTTTTCCCAATGCCACTTTTCATCCCTTCAGAGATACTGTTTCCAATGCTTGTATGGTGGACGATTCTGTGAGAGTGTGTTTGTAGATTCATTGGTGGATGTTTATCTGACATTGATCTCAATTGTCTCGCCTTGTGATTTGCCATGACTACCAGAGCTGTAGTCGAGTCCGCCTTGGTCGAATCCAAGTCCAGATGGAGTCATTGGTGAATCGAGTCCAAGTCAAGACCAAGACCGGGGGGGGGGGGGGAGTTGAGGGGGTCGAGAATGAGTCTAAACCGAGTCAGAGGACGGCTTGAGACCAAGTCGGATCGAGACTGAGTCGAGACCAAGACCGCAAAACTAGCCGCATTCCCGTGGTCAAGAAAACGGTTGGTTCCAGAGCTTTTGCCTACCGTGCCCCCTATCTGTGGAACAAACTTCCACTATGTTAGGGAATCCAGTTCAGTTGACATTTTTAAATCAAGACTGACAACACACCTGAAAACACACCTTTTTCACCTTTTTTTTCTTCAAAAAGGCACTACGGCCTTCCCTAGAATACGGTTGGGTTTGTCACATTTTAAAACACCCCTTTTATTTGGGATGTTTTTTAATGTGGCTGTTTTATTAGTTTTTATTTATTTATTAATTGTATTTGTATTCAAACACCCCTTTTAACTGTTTTTTAATGTGGCCCTCAATTGTGTTTGTTTTGTTTGTAAACATCCTTTTAACATTAATTTTTAGAGCATTGTTTGTTATACCCTATGCTTTATTTTAAGTGTAAAGTGTATTGGGGCCATGCTTCATGCTGATTTTGCACTTTAAATAAAAATGGATTGATTGATTGAATAAAACTTAACTGCAAATTACCACAATTTGTGCAATAATCAAAATCCACACTGATACTGTTCACTTTAATGACTGGATGCACCTTACTCATTCTTATTCTTATTCTTATTCTTATTCTTATTCTTATTCTTATTACTGTTGTATTTTTGTTACTATTATTAAGTCAAGTCAAGTTTATTTGTATAGCCCTAATTCACAAGCATGTCTCAGAGGACTTCACAGAGAATATGTCTAGCTAAATCTAGCTCACACAACAATAACAATTACAGTAGTAATAATAACAACATGATTGAACAATCATATGATAGAGACAGAAAGAAAGGGAGAAAGGGGGAGGGAAATGTGGGGGAGGAGAGAGCAGGGAAAGGAAGGAGGTCGGGAGGGAGCAGGGGAGGGGGCAAAAGAGCAGGGAAAGGGAGGAGGTGGGGAAGCAGGGGAAGGGGGGAAGAGGAGAGCAGAACAGAACAGATAGAATATATGGCAGCTACTCAATCCGCCCGGCCATCTGGCTGCAGCGGCACACTGGAACCAGCAGCAGAGCGGCCAGGCCAAATGAGCAGCAGCTCAGACAGTATACTCTAGCCATTAACCTGAACTACTAGCACACAAGGAATCTAGTTAATCTACAGCCTAGTCTGCCCTGTCCTATACTCTAGTCTGATTTTAGCCTGAACACTATTAGGGCCCTATTCTCCCACAGGCCTTAGGCACAAAAACTGGCGTTAAACGCAAAAAAACATGCCTTGCGCCTGCCTCGGGAAGATAGCAACATGGTTTTAGGCCCCGAAATGCGCTTTACACCAAAGAGGCGTGGCGCAGTACCAGAATAGGCCAGAATGGGCGTTTCGGCCTAATATACCGGCCTAACGATATCTTGCGCCCTGGCGTTAATTTAGCGCTTAGCGCTTTTCAAAACCAGGCCTATTCAGTGCGCCGGTTGCGCGGAGCTCTCCTCTGCCATCTCACTCTCTGTCCCCCCTCTCTCTCTCTCACTCCCTCTCTCTTGTGCATCAGACAGGCACAATGACTGATGGAAAAAAGTTTGCCGGTTCTATTATTGTGCGTAATTCCGCGGACTCTCCTCTGCCATCTCACTCTCTGTCCCCCCTCTCTCTCTCACTCCTCTCTCTGGCGCATCAGACAGCAGACAGGCACAAAGCCACAGATGTGAAATCTCCCAGTATGCATTGAGGCGAATCCGTTTGACAAGAAATAGCAACCAAATCAGCTTAAATAGGGTAAGTGGTAGATCGAAATAATGTTTCTCTTAACACAATTGCAATTGTGGAACATTTCAATATTGGACAAAATAAAATGGCGAAATCAAAACACAACCCTATGTGAAACATATACTGTATGTCATCCTGGGGCTATATATATCCCTGGCAGATTTAGCGTGATTTAGATAAGTGACAGTGTAACGTGGTTCTACTGTCATGTCCTATACTGTGATGTCCGCTCCAATAAATTGGCCCTACTTCACAATAATGGTCCATTTCCACCGCTGGTATCAACGTGTCCCCGCACAGCTCGTCTCGCTTTTTTGTCTCATTCCACCGATCAAAAACGTGGACAGCCCGGCTTGAGTCGGGGTTGAGTCGTGCTGATTTTGGTCCCTGCTCTGTTGAGGTTCTAGGGCTGTGGACCCGGTACCATACGGTGACGTGAAAACACTGCAAACGACTGATTGGTCAGGCAGAATCGTGTTTAGGCTACTGTAGGCATCTACTGTCAATGCTGGATACCAGTTTAGTGGGGCTTACCTTCTCTTCTGTTATTTCCAGAAGTTATTTCTTTTGTGTTGCTGCCTTCGGCTCTGGTGAAATAAAATCGATCTCCTTGCTCAGCTTTAACATGGCGGTGGTTTTCAATTGTTTTGAGAGAGAAAAAGTCCGCTAGGCCGCAGGGGTTTAGCGAAGCCGCGGTCTTGCCTGGTGAGTTGCAGCTGGGGTTCTCCCCGTAGCGCCTCTCCCGTCCCCCACACAATGCATGCATGTGAGTTTGAGTAACAACAAAGTGATATCCATTCTCCTAGCCGATTGTCACATTTGCCCATGTACACTGTTGCTCATTTAGAGGCACCAGTATTTCATAATCAGTTCCATGTATGGATTTAATTTTAACGTTATAGTTATAGCCTAAGTATGGGCGGAGGGCAGATATGCGGTCGCTATGACGACCAGGTGTGGGCGGAGGCGAGTAAATTTGCTATGGAAACAGAGTCAATATCAAGTAGAGCCGAGTAAGACCAGATTGAGTAGAGCTGTACTGTGCTGTCATATGTGGTGGAAATGAGCCATTCGTTTTACAATAAAAACACATTTCTGCAATGACTTTACATAATGTAGGCTATATTTATGTGCATCATCCTACCTGTGCAGCAGGGGAGAGAAAACGATATCATTCTGGACAAACTTTCACCAATCTAATCTCATCATGACATAGGGATAGGCTATTTTTTTCTAGCCAATGCGTTTAGAACATTCTTTTCACTTTGATCTTGCTATAGTGTAGCGTATTTACATGCTTGCAGTATTTAAACTGCAGTTAGATTGGTTTGAGAAGCATAATAATATGGAATAATAGCCTATATATGGAGACAGACAGACTGGGATGAAAGGGAGGGGGGGAGCAGAGCGCTTGGGGATGAAAGGGAGGGGGGGAGCAGAGCGCTTGGCCTTTCTGACCGGACTGGATCGCTCCATGGAATTGGAGCTTAAAAGGGTGATTGTGATTTGTTTACTGCACTTCTCCAATGACCAGAGTGTGCATAATTTTACTCTTAAAAGGCGTGGTTATAATGGTTATGGCCGCGCCTGTAGCGCCGACACCAAAATATCGAGTGGGCTGGTCCACGCCCACCAATCTGCGCTGCGCCGGGCGCTGGGCGCAGTTTATAGGCCGATGCAACGATAGAGCATGACAACACTGCAGTTCAGAGGATTCCAAAGTGGGAGGTGAGCACCCCCAGGGGGGCTCAAACAGTTTGAGGGGAGGCTCAGTGAGTGAAATTTTGCTTTCAGTTATAGTTAATTAAATTTGACGTTAGTGAAGGCAACTTTGTCATGGAGCTTTTTTCCATGCTATTTCTGAGAGGCCCATGGTCTCAGACTTGAAATACTCTTATTCAATAATCTCTCACTCTTATTCAATAATTTGAATAAGAATGAAGGCAACGTTTCCATTGAGCTTTTTCCATGCTATATTTCTGAGAGAAAGCCCATGATCTCAGACTTTGGAAACCTCTGGTCTACAGCCTACAGTTAGGCTGTAGCTAATCGATAGCCTAGCCTAAGCTATTCTGACCTACCGGCATCCCTTGACCAGTGATGGAGAGCACCGATGCCCTCACACACATAAGGTGTGAGAGAGAAGGACGGGCCGGGACACACCGGAGCCCCGCTCCGCCCCCAGTGCGCCAAGGAAACCTTTCCACCAGCAGAATTATATCCCCAGGATTGCCTCAGTGAGGCTGAGGAGGAACCTTATGAGGGCAGATGTACTGTAGTGGCCCAACTATGGACCCCAGCTGGGGACCCCCCTCTGGGATAGGCCGAATGGATGCCGGGCTAAACATTTGACAAAGTTTCAGATATAGAAATACAATTTACAAAGGAACAGGAAGTTGAAAATGTAAATAAGGAAGAGTCCAAAAAAGGAATAAGACAATTTTGTATTTAAATGTTCATAAGTGGGAAGAAAGTTGAAAGTGTAAAAAGGAAGAGTCCAAAAAAGAAAATAATTTTTGACTATAAATGTTGATAAGCTCAGGGAAGGGAGATAATTAGTTAAAAGGGGAAAAGTAGTCTCTAGTAAACTAAGAGTTCGATGAGGGCAATCTATTATTATTATTATTAGTAGTAGTAGTAGTAGTAGTACTAGTATTGTATTGTATTATTACTACTACCACTACTCCCTCATAAGGAAATAGTAGGTACAGTACCTCAGATATTTCACTTTACTAAAGGGTACTTGACTGATGACTGATAGAGAAGGCACATATTGTTGTGACACTTACTGTACATAGGCTATGTAACATAATTGTATTCTATTTTATTTTATTCTATTTCATTGTATGGAACAGTCCTATGTCTCTTATAATGTTGATGCTTATGTTGATATTTTTCCATGCCTGAGTACGAGCAACTGTAGCATGTCCTAATTTCCCCTCTGGGATCAATAAAGTTATTCTGATTCTGATTCTGAAGTGAACGTCACTTCCTGCTTCAGCACTGTACCAGAGATTTTCATCCGCCATTTATTTTCCCATAAACATTTCATAAAATGCTTATGCATAAAAATAGTTTTACTTGTTCAAACCAAATGGTTCCGATATATTTAGAAACAGGAGAGACCACATAACATTTCACTCAGACCAAAACGTTAAAAAAAAAAAAAAAAAAAAGCGGATTTAAAGTTTTTTTTTTTTTTTTTTTTTTTTTTTTAAGTTTTGGTCCGAGTGAAATGTTCTATGGCAGGGGTGTCACACTCAATTTCATCCCGGGCCACATCAGCCTTATGGTTGCCCTCAAAGGGCCGGTTTTAAATGTAACACGAATCGATATAAATGTATCTAGCCTACTTGTTATCATATCACATAATTGCCACTGATTCGATCAGTACTGGTTTTAAGTAAAAACATAATAATTAACTTGCTCTGAAAGCAGAATTATAGGAACAATAATGGCAAACAGACAACTAGTAGCTTACAGACAACTAGCCTACAACTATTAGAACTAATTGAATTGTATTGCGCAAATTGTATTCTTTGCTGGCTCTCGCGGGCCACATAAAATGAGATGCTGGGCCGGATTTGGCCCCCGGGCCTTGAGTTTCTCTATTCTATCGTCTCTCCCAATTTGAAATATAGCTGAACCGTTTGGTTTGACCAAGTACAACTATTTTATAAGCATTTTACAAAATGTCTATATGAAAATAAATGACGGATGAAAATCTCTGCTACAGTGCTGAAGCAGGAATTGACGTTCACTTTGGCTCTCTATATGACTGGATGTAGCCTACCGGGTAAGTGTTCTCTCAACTACGGCATTTGCATTGCCAAATTTATATTATATTATATTATATTATATTATATTATATTATATTATATTATATTATATTGTATTATATTTTAATATTAGCCACCTGTCTTTCAATTGCAATGTTGGAGAGAGATCAGTGGTTCCTGGCTATTTCCTAAGGCTAAAGTTGATTTCAGTATAATGAAACTAAAGAAAGAGTGGGAATCAAGCGAAATACAATCTGGGAACCCATCGGTTAAACAAAAAAAAACTAACCTCTGGGGGCAGCCCCATTTCAATGTGGTGCAACAGGAACTCAAGAGGCGCCGTCGGCAGCGGAAAGGGATTTTCTTCCGCTGCCGACGGCGCCTGCAAGCTCTGCCATTGGCTCCAACCGACCGGCTCTGCCCATTAATGGATTTATTTTCCGCTCCCTGCTTGTCGCTCTCAAATCCATCCGTCGCTATGAAACAACAAGAACAACTCTAGCTCGTTGCTAGTAGCAAGTAGCAACTTGCTATACGCTGACAATTTTTTACTACACACGATCACGTTCACTTCATTTTGATTGGGTGAAGCACAGCATGCGTGCGAGCGCTGTTACACCCCTTTTGACGGAGCCTGCTGACAGATTTTCGATGCAAGTCGAAAGTCTGTCTCGAGAGATTAAGCGAAATAGGACACTGCAAACCAGTACATAAGCAGTCATTTTTACAACTATTTAGCTACAGATATTTACGGACGGATCAAAAGATCAAAATGATCATGTAGGAACAGGGGTGTACATCCCACAATTTCAAATTAATATAGGAACAAGAATTTCAGATAAATTATCAGTTTATACGGCTGAGATGATGGCAGCGATTTTTGGTCTTCATGGGTGGAAGAAGTGAGACCAGACAGGGTGGTGTGTGTCGACTCTGCAGCATGCAGTCCTTTTAAGTTTACAGTCTATGGAATCAATCAGGGAAGATCTTTTGTTTGAAATATTACAATGGCTATTTAGAATTCAGATGTTGGGAATAGAGGTAGAATTTTGTTGGGTACCTGCACATGTGTGGGATTGAAGAGCAATGAAGCCGCAGACAAGGTAGCACATAATGGATCTATCATTTGGTAAAGGAGAAGGTAAAGGTCTAATTATAAAGAAATGATCACGGCTTTAGCAGAAAAGGTGGGATGAGGACACTAGGGCAGAACATAGCCTACTATAGAGTTCAAAAGACAGTTAGAACACAGGGTCTTCAAGGGAGAAATAGAAGGGAGGTGGTAGTTCTATCCAGGCTAAGATTAGATCATACTGGTTTAAATAAGACTTTATTTATTTTGGGAAAAGTAAATTCACAAGACTGTGCACACTGTAATATTGCTGAAAACACTGAACACGTATTGATGCACTGTCATAAATATAATGAAGAAAGGGTAAACTTGCAACAAAGGGTGAGAGAGGCTGGGTGAGGATGGGATTTGAAATGGATTTTAGGAACAAAAGGAGATAAGGTGTGGATTACACAGAGAGTAATTTAATTCTTAAAAGTTACAGGGCTGTTTAAAAGAATTTAGTTTATTTTATTTTCTTTTCTTTTCTTTTTCTTATTTAATTTATTTTTCTTATTTAATTTCTTTCATAGACTGATGTAAGTAAATTTGATCCTGAGTGAACTGCATCCTCCCGTACAGTAGGTGGCGGTATGCACCTTAATAGTTGGATTGCAATCTGCCAAAAAAAGACGCAAAGAAGAAGAGGGTAATCAGTGGCAAAGAAAGAGACGAAACTCCGGCCATTTTTGGAAACAGAATGCGCCTCGCAGTGGTCAGCTGCGGTAGCGCGGGCCCCTATAATCAGCCTCTCTAAACAGTAACTCAACGGGAGAACACTCTAAATTTCGTGGATTCACATCTTTTCTGGGCGTACTGCAAATCTTGATTGAAGTGGTGTAGTGCAGGGATGTAAAACAACAACCATATTGTGGAAACTAAGCAAAATTTTTCGTTTTTTTCTTTTAGTTTTTTCAAGATAAATAGCTAATGCAAGGACCCGAGGTTAAAACCACGGCAACGCACTTCTGACGGAGTGGACGACAGCCGCATTTGCGCAAACTGTTTAGTAGCTTCTTGTTAAATTTGGATTCTGTCAGTTTTCATTGTCAGTCAGTTTTTTACAGACAGCCGAATTATAGTTGAGGCTTTCCTCCTCTCCCAAACCCGGTCTCGGTCATTAGAACTGGTAAAAACACTATAAAGCAGTTTGTTAAAACTCGCCAATTTCCCTACAAATACACGCTGCCTTTTACGGGAGGTGTGCCACGTGGGTGCAGAATAGGATGAATGGATGTTTGATGAGGATAAGCGCAGTTTTTACAGTAGCCTAATATAGTTTTATAAGTGTATATGGTTTATATGTTTACAGTTTTATAAAGACAGTCAGACGTTGGAGCCGCGCTTTCACCCTCCCTCGCAAGGCTCAGACAACAGGAGTAACAGAACAATGCAGAAAGAGATGACACAATGACGGGGAAGGAGAATTTAAAGTTGAAAAATAAGCTCTGTTCAGCAATTAACTGCAGAAACTCTGACAACAAACAACATGCCTTTTGTCGTTTCCCCAAAGACCCTGGAAGGTAATTATTCACGACCATGAACAATGAAGGCTATTAGTCTCGCTCTGAGGCTATAGTATTTTCAAGTTGAAGCTGTGTTCACATATTATGTACATGCTAACTAGTTAATTGAAACTAAGATGACCAGGGTTACAACCTAGTCACCTTTAGGTGAGTCACCCTTTTCATCCCGAAATAGGCAGATTTCTGAATGGTTTTATGTCTGCCCTAGCTGGTATCTGTCACCTTTTTCCACTAATCACTATGAACAAACATCCAAAAACATCAAAGCTTGCCTTTTAGCATTTGGAACTGAATCCCCTCCAGTTTCCCCCACCCCCATTTTCTTACTCTCAGCAGTTCTTGTTCATTCTAATAATTAAAATGTCATGTAGCCTACAAATCAATGAAGGAACAAACGAATGAATTTAGGAATAAATACATGCTTCTGCCTTTTACAGGTGTGCCAGGTGGGTGCAGAATCTGAGGAATTAAACTTTGATGAGGATAAGCGCTGAGCGCCTTAATCGGACCTACAGAGTGTGCAGTGCACATTTTCACCCCAGCCAGTTTAACTCATTAAGTGCCATAGACGACCTAACTCGTCTTACATAATCCAGCGCTTAAGTGCCAAGGACGGACTAACTCGTCTTACATAAAGATTTTTTTTTTTTGACGGTGGGACATCAATCAACCCCTTTTACATCTTCGAGATAACTATTTGGAGCAAGAGCATGTGTGTAATCTATTTTACCGACCACTAAGTGGCGACAGAGACCGAGAGAAGTCACAGCCACGGGACCCAAAAGCCACAAAAGCAGCCGCCTCCAGCCCGGACACACACACACAGAACGGACAGAGATCCCTTCCCCCCAGAGCCGCGCAGCAACGCGCGAACACACACACACACACACACACACACACACACACACACACACACACACGCACACACACACACACACACACACACACACACACCGCGGGAGCAAGCCAGCCATTCAAGGAAATGGCGACGCGATTTTACAGTAATCCATTTCAGACTCGTCTTGCCCGACAGGCAGACAGGCAGGCAGGCAGCAGCAACGCGCTTCTGACACGCCCGCTGTTAGGAGGAAGGAGGAGAAGACACACGGAGGGAGGAGTTTGAATGAGAGGGGTGTTTCCTGTTGTTATGGAGGAAATTACTGTTCAAAACTATTGTTTAGAATGTCTGACGGTCTTACTGATGCCAAAAATGAATGGTTAAAGTGACTGTTTCACAAAAAGCCATTTATCTCTGAATAAATTTCCAGACGCTGAAACCATGCTGTACTCAACGGCTAATATCTACATAACTACTAACTCTGCAAACTAACTCTTTTAGACAGAGAAAGCACACATTCTATTAGTTATTTTTAGATGATTGATGTTCATGAATTCTTAACAGAAAAGAATCCTCGGCTGTTCTAAAATGAGCCAGAATCGTCAAAAACACCCCTGGCACAACTTACCTACAGGAATGAAAACATGGCTGGCATTCAATGTGTTAAGACACCGTCTGATGTGTATGTATTTACTGAAAAATATCACAATCAAACAATATATATATTATATAACATCTCTCTCTCTCTCTCTCTCTCTCTCTCTCTATATATATATATATATATATATACATACATATATATATATATATATATATATATATATATATATATATATATATATATATATATATATATATATATATATATATATACATACATATGTGTGTGTACAAGTAATGTACAGAGTGAAAATGAATTTCCCCTTGGGGACAATAAAATCTATCTAACTGTCTTTCTGTCTGTCTGTCATGTAGCCATGCAGGATTGAAACGGGACGCAGTGCCCACAAGGGTTGATTGCCCTAACCCACCACATCCACTGTATGTGGAGTTAAAGAGAAAGCCACCACGAAACCGTCAGGATTTGCCATCAAAGAAAAGTAAGATTCTCATTGTATAAAGCCAGTGCTACTTTGAGATGTCAGTCATAGCATCCCATTTAGAGTGAAAGCTCAGTCACTCTGGATTTCTTTAGAGTGACTATCACATTTTTCGTTTTAGTGATTTTACTTCATATTTTCCAAATTTGTGCTTTACAGGCAAACAGACTGGTTCAGAGACACATTTCACGGCACCTGATTCTCCTGTAGCAGGGCCCTTGATACCAGTGACACCACTGCTGCCATCTGCATCAGCGCCAACAGACGTTGAAGCTGCTGCCGGGCGGAGAAAGCCACTAACAAACGTCCAGGATTTGCCATCAAAGAAAAGTAAGATTCTCATTGTATAAAGCCAGTGCTACTTTGAGATGTCAGTCATAGCATCCCGTTTAGAGTGAAAGCTCAGTCACTCTGGATTTCTTTAGAGTGACTATGACATTTTTTGTTTTAGTGATTTTACTTCATATTTTCCAAATTTGTGCTTTACAGGCAAACAGACTGGTTCAGAGACACATTTCACGGCACCTGATTCTCCTGCAGCAGGGCCCTTGATACCAGTGACACCACTGCTGCCATCTGCATCAGCGCCAACAGACGTTGAAGCTGCTGCCAGGCGGAGAAAGCCACCAACAAACATCCAGGATTTGCCATCAAAGAAAAGTAAGATTCTCATTGTATAAAGCCAGTGCTACTTTGAGATGTCAGTCATAGCATCCCGTTTAGAGTGAAAGCTCAGACACTCTGGATTTCTTTAGAGTGACTATCACATTTTTTGTTTTAGTGATTTTACTTCATATTTTCCAAATTTGTGCTTTACAGGCAAACAGACTGGTTCAGAGACACATTTCACGGCACCTGATTCTCCTGTAGCAGGGCCCTTGATACCAGTGACACCACTGCTGCCATCTGCATCAGCGCCAACAGACGTTGAAGCTGCTGCCAAGGAACGTGCCCTGAAGATGAAGATCAGGAGGCTGCAGTCACAGGTGTGCAAGCTGAAGATGTCACGGAGAGAACTGACCCAGTTAAAGAAGACCAACAAGGCAGGGGTTAATATGGAGTCATTGATGAAGCAGTTGAAAAAACTCTTACCATCCAAATCCTATGCTTTTGTGAGTACACAGATTCGTATGTCTCAGCGCAAGGCTCGTGGTTTCCGGTGGACCACTCAGGACAAAGCTTTCTTCTTGTCTCTACGACATGCCAGTCCAAAGTGTTACAAGCTACTCTGCAAAGTGTTTTCTATGCCATCTGTCCGCACACTGCAGAGTCTTATGAAATCCATTGATTTCAAACCTGGTTTTAACCAAAATATTCTTGCCACCATGAAGAAGGCTATGGAGACCACAAACCCCATGGATAAGGTTTGTGCCATCATCACTGATGAAATGTCTCTCAAACAGGCGGTCCACTATAATGAGTCTGCAGACAGGATTGAAGGTTTTGAGGATTTCGGTAAACGTCAGCGTACTCCATATGTTGCCAACTACGCCTCTGCATTCATGTTAAGAGGGCTGTTCCGGAAGTGGAAACAACTCTTTGGATATTGCTTCACCAGTGGGCCCATACCACATAACCAGCTTCAGACATTACTGCTAGAGGCAATTTGTGAGCTCAGGAAGGCTGGGATGGAGTGCCTAGTCTTCATCTGTGACCAGGGTGCTGGTAATCGTGCAATGCTTGCTCGTCTTGGTGTAACAAAGGAGAAGCCATACTTTGAAGTAGATGCTGTCCGAGTGTTTTGCCTGTGGGATCCACCACATCTGATCAAGAATATACGCAACAATTGGCGCAACCGCGGGTTCACACTCAATGGCAATCACATCAAGTGGGCCATTCTGGAGGATCTCTATGCACATGACAGCAAACAAGACATCCGATTGTGTTGTCGGCTTACTAAGAAGCATGTGTATCTCCCCCCGTTTGCTTCCATGAGAGTCAAGTTTGCTACTCAGGTCCTGAGCCACTCAGTTGCTGTGGGGATACGTACCATGGCA
The DNA here is from genome assembly GCF_964638095.1 of Poromitra crassiceps. NCBI lineage: Eukaryota > Metazoa > Chordata > Actinopteri > Beryciformes > Melamphaidae > Poromitra > Poromitra crassiceps. The sequence goes on along the minus strand of NC_139626.1, from coordinate 70,468,552 downwards.
CAGTTAAAGCAGCTCACAGGTCAAGCACAGATGAACTACATGGCAGCTGCCAAATTCTGTGAAAACTTTGATGGCATCTTCAACTGCTTCAACTCCAAGAATCTCAAAGATTCCCACAGGCTGAAGTCTGCTCTCTCAGATGCATCCGCACATTTCCCATTCTTGGAAAAGTGTATGGAGTGGCTCCCCCACCTGGAGCTTGTAGGTGCTCGCCCTGGAACCAAGCAGGTCCCATGTGTAGAGGGGTGGCAGCACAACATTGGCTGCTTGAAAATGATCTGGTGTGATCTCCGTGAACGTCACCAGGTGTCCTTCCTCTTGACAAATCGTTTGAATCAAGACTGCCTTGAGAATGCCTACTCATCCATTAGGGGTAAGTAAAATAACTATTGTATTTCAGTATCTTGCATTGCATGTATGTTACTGTAATTGTATATTGTAATTGTATACTGTGTGTGTGTGTGTGTGTGTGTGTGTGTGTGTGTGTGTGTGTGTGTGTGTGTGTGTGTGTGTGTTTCAGCTCGTGGTGGTAACCGTGACAACCCGGACTCAGTCCAGTTTGAGTGTGAATACCGGGCTGTGGCTACTGGATTGATGTTTAACAACTCAGAGAAGACCAACTGTGAGGAAGACCTTGACACCTTCTTGCTGCAGATCAGCGCATATGGCCCCCAGGAGAGTCCCCAGGTCATCATTGACACAGAGCAAATCTCAGCTGAACATTGCTATGCTTCCCAGGATCGTACCGGGATCACAATCAATGCTGAGAAGATTATGGATGAACACAGCTATGCTGGAGTGACTACTGATTGTAGAGTAGCTGAGACATGCACCGTGCAGGCATATGCAGATCCAGCAGTCATTGCTAATACCGGAGCCAAAGCTGACCAGGTGGGGGAGCCAGTGGATAATTCACTGGAGAGTCAATTAGATACCCACCAAACACCTTCGTGTAGCTCTGGAGATCAAGGTAAATGATATTTGATTCTTCAGAATGTTTAGGGAAAAAACTGTGTGTGTGTGTGTGTGTGTGTGTGTGTGTGTATACACATTACAATCCCTTTATTTTCCATCAAGAAGATCCGATGGACTGTCCCATGGTCCTTCCCTGGATCTGTGAATCAGAGAGATTTACCTCCAATAACCCGGAGAATCTCAGAATCCAAGAAGAGTGCTCAGCCAAGACCAGCTATCTCCAAGAATATGAGGTTTAGGCAACTCAGAACAGAATTGGTTTATTGTCACTGATTATGTGTAGTGCACACAAGTAATTCCACTTTTTAACAGACTATACAATATATAAGCTACATATACATACGCGTATGGTACATGTCGGTACAAGAGGGGGTATGTGGAATATGGAAAAATGTAAGAATAAATCATGAAAATAATAACATTAAATCTCGTCAGGAGGCACAAATTGGAACTCTTTCACTCCATTTCTTATTTTGTAATGTTATTAATGTTGTATTATTCAGAATGTGGGTTATCATTCATTCATTGCATCATATGCTATAGTTTTCTCTTGCCGTTTTCTAAGCACAATGCTGTATTTGGGAGTAAAGAGGGTACTTGGATTCAAAAATCAGGCAAAGGGCGCACTGAAGCCACAATTTTGAGAACCACTGGGCTACATACACACCAAAAAGATCAACAACCTTTAAAATATGCATACCCTTATCAGCATAATAAGTATTATTTTATGTGTGACATGTATATCATTATGTAGAGCTTATGGATAATATTTGTATAATCCCCCTCAGAACTGTGCTGTGCTGGAGTCAGACGTCAACCAACCTGAGGGTGTCCTACCAAAGGAAGTATTGGACCTGCTGAGTCAGATAATGCCACCAGCTGCAGCAACATCTGCCTTTGACCACGATGGAAGTGTACTGGTTTATGTCGCAGGGTATATGGGCAATAAGATTGTGGGGAAATTCACAGACCGTAAAGATGGTCTCTGTAAGGAGTGTAACATCTTGACCACAGATATACCTGCTGATTCACGGTACACATTCCTCAAGGACAAACAATACGCTGACCTCAGGTTAGGAGAGAAGGGCCTTAAAGTGCCCAGCATGGCACTGGTGGATTTAACCATAGCCCTGGAGTCTAACTTCCGAAAAACGATCAGCTCTGTTATCCACACAGTTGGCCTAGGATGGAAGCTGTTTAACAGTAGTATGGAGATTGTGAGTGAGTGCAGGGGAGTGTTTTGTGACCAGGAGAAGTGCAAAAAGTCACTGATCTATATGGTTAGACTCTTCATACGAATCAGAATTCATCACATCTTACGCACCCAAAATCACAGAATCTCAGAGCCAAATCAGAAGCGCAATAGAAAATTTCTCAAAATAAGTCATCAGTAAATTGAATTAGATTTTTTTCATTGTTTATTTATGTATTTATTTGTTTGTTTGTTTATTTATTTATGTATGTATTTATTAATGCTCATCTCAAATTAGAATAGTTTAACTTGCGGGTATTCATCCCCCTTTTTTTTGACAGATTATGAAAGTGCAGATTGTAAACTTTCAAATGATGTGTCATACATTGGAATCTGTAAATAGTATATAGTGGGAATTACACAGAGCCCTCCCACTGGCCGTGATGCCTAAGGCCATCTTGGCAGTGCCCTGCTACCAGCCTGCTACTGACAGTTGCTTTAAAAGCATCAGTGGTCTCAGCCCTGTGCAAAGATTTCTAATTGGCTCATTTGAACACATTTCAGAAAATTCGCTCTTCACAATGTCAATAGAGCAATGGCCTTTTGACTTGGCATGTGGCCTTGTGCCCTACAAAAAATTGTGACGCCAAAGGCCAAATGGCCTTTCCCCTAAAATAACGAAATTCCCACCCTGAAAAGATGTGCTTATTTGAATGTCCATACTCCTAAAGGCAACATTCAGAGAAAATCGCCCTGAAAGTTGAACAAGCTTGGTTTGCTATAATATTTTTCAATGTACCTTCTATTCTCTGTTGGAGGCAGTGTGCTGTTATAAATCTTTGACAGATTTGTCTACTTCATGTGGTTTTCAAAGTGGGAGGCGGCCCTCCGCAGGGGGGCTCGGGATCCAAGCAGTTTCAGGGGAGGCTCAGTGAATTGAAGTGAATAATATATGAGCTATTACATTAGTTATCAAAAGGAGATGTGATTTGGTTAAAGAGATAGTTCAGAGATCCAGTAGTTTGGGGGAGTTTTACAGTATATCCCCCACTTTTTTTTTAGTCAGAAAGAAAGAAATGTCTCCAGACAGAACTTATGGGGGGTACCTTTTATGTATTTTGTGTAGTCTGAAGAATGTCAAAGAGCAATATCTGGCTATCTTGGCTCAATTAAGTGTTTTAATTTATGTTTGCATTAAAATTCCATGTCCGTTTCCACTCGAGTCGACTAATTTATAAATGGGTGATTTAGCAATGGGAGTATGCCATGTCTTGTCTCTTTGTTGTTTGAAAAATTGTTAAATAAAGAGTTTAAAAAAAAAGAATAGCTTAACTTTTCTAGCCAGGTTCAGTCTATCCAGGCCTATCCACTCTACATTTTTACGTTAACATACATTTACTTGAATGTTTGTTATGGGTATAGATTTATACATGATTGCAAATTCTACATTGACATTTTTTTCCCCTGATTATAGTCTGGACCATGTCTGCATATACTATTGTAGTCAGTGAATTTTTCAGCAAATGTAATCAGAATCAGAAAGACTAATGATCCCTCCCTGCATGGGAAATTGGGACAAATTAACGCAGCTTTATCTATATACAGTATAAGCACACATGGAGCTGATCTTTCATCAATAAATGTGTAATGCAGACACAACATTAGTAGGACGATTAGTGTCCTCTGTGTAGGATGTAATGCAGGATAGCCAAGCGAATGTGTTTGGATGGAAGTTTGACGCTAGGCCAATCAGAGGCAGAGAGGGGCGGGTTTTGCCTTCGCATAGCCGCCCTTCGCTAGTCTGGGCACCTTCCACTCCGCTTTTTGTCATGGGGGCGTAAACCCCGGACCCAGAATTAACACCGGATGGCAATGCGCCTAACAACGTCTTTGTTGCCGTTAGCTTGACGCGGTGATGTTACCTAAACTAGAGTCTGATCAAAACAAAGCTAGCGTTACATAAAACAAAACGTTTATGCAATATGGCATCTCCGCCACCACCGCCTGACACACCGGTCAAAACGGTGAAAGAGGATTCTGATACTTGGGTCAAATTGTCAAGTTAACGTGAAAGTTGACGAGCTAGAAACGCTGCCATCCGGTCTAGGGCGGGCTCTAGGGGGGAACCAGTAGGGTGACAAAATCAATTGTGGGCGGGAGCCAGGCTCTTTCTCGCCGAGAAGAGCCTGGTGACGCGAGGTTAGCCCTTCGCCGCCATCATCCGGAAAAAATATCGCTGGCGGTAATGCACAAGAAAGCTGTTTGCCATGCGCCAATAAACACTAAAGAAGAAGAGCAGACGATGACGCATTTCCAAGATGGCGGCGCACTGGGCGCAGGTGGAGTTGTGTTGTTTGGAGAGTTTCCCTGCTCACATGAACCCCCTGGACGCGCTCATATTAACCTCCCACTGGAGCTCCGTGTTCCCCAACCAACCAGAGCCAGACCCAGCGCCCCCGACCGTGCTGTTCAGCCCGCACAGGCCGCCCCACAGGCCGCGGGCTTCAGGGAGAGCTGGGGGGATCTTACTCTGCCTTCACCCCACTACAGAGGAGGAGAGTCCGGGCTGCGGAGAGGGTAAATACACCCCGACAGCTGCCATATACACCGTGATATAGGTTAGGGAACAGAGAGGTGGAAGAAGCACACTACTAACACAACACTGCAAAGATACAGATGCTCCATTACAAGTAAAAGTCCTGCATTCAAAATATACAGTGTAGTACAGACTCAAGAGTATCAAAGTAAATACTCATGCAAACAGTCCCCATGTTTATACAGTCATATATATTTCCATAAATTATTATTATTATTATTGTCACGCAGCATTTTGAAGTTGTCAACGTGAAGCGAATCTGAACATTTATACTTTTGGGTATTCTAATCTATTCTTACGGTTATGGACACACATGTCACTTCGCTACATGCGTCACGCCCACATGACATGACACACATGTAATTGTGGTTGCAAGCATTCAGGGTGTGTAAACAGGGCAGGCGCTGCATATACCACGGCTTTGATGCTCTTTTTCACTATTTCCTTCATACATTTGTCGTGATGTCGGCTGATTACATTAACGTGATCCAGCTCTAGGACGATCTAAGCAAAAACTGAAGCTTTGTAGACTGCAGGACTCAAAGAATAACAAAAGTTAGCCCCATAAGTGACGCTACTACTGTACATATCAACTCCCTTCTTCTCAGGAGAGAGGCATTTTGGATCTCAACTTTAGACACAGTCAACAGGGGGCTGAATGAGTCATTTGACATTAGGGCATTCCTATAGCTGTCCGTTTTTTGCTTCCTTATATGTATATGTCTGTGTATGTAAGTATATCACCTTTATAGTCTTTAGTCCATGGGCCAAGGCAAAAATCGGTACCACCTGAGGTAACCGCACGATTTTGTTATTTTTGTCTTCCTACATGTCTAGTTTATATTTTGGTATGATAACCCTGCTGATTTGGTAGCTTAAGGATAGTTATCACTCTGTAAACAAACCTACCCCCATATAAATGACAAAACCCTGATTTCTGTGTATTAGTCCAGATGATATGTGAAAATGATGTTCCCTTTTTCGTAAAAGCATGAAACTTGGTACGCTTATAGTTTGGGGCCCTGTACAGTTTCAGAAATTGAGCCATCGCAAAAATGCCTTGTGGCGGCCATTTTAATTCTGCCATAAGAAAATTATGTAGTTTGCATCATATCTCCTGAACCACACATGCTAACACTGAAAAGGAGATGTCTATCCCAACGTTTTCATGGTCAAGGATTACAATGATACCATATAGAACATCATAAACTGTTAAAGTGACTAATCAATGGTGAATTTGATGACGTTGTGAGAAGGAAATGACAGTATCTGATAACTGATGCTATAACTTCAAAGCCATGACCATTATCTGGCTAAGATGTTTTGATGAGTGATTTGACTTATATAGACCTTTTGTTAAAATAGCGCCCAGGTCCCTCCTAAGGATCCTGGGATTTTCCTTGCCAGATGGCCAAATCCAAGATGGCCACTGGCGCCATGTTAAAAAATTGACTTTTGACCCAGAGCACATATAATAATGTATGAAGACACTTTTCGGTGTAAGTCAACCACGAGGAATCCGATTCTGACATCAGTTTGACATTATGGCATAGTTTTGACCCAGAATTCCAAGATGGCTGCCATCCAGTATTGTGGAAATGTAACTTTTGAATGGGAAGGTATACTGTGCGTTTGGGGTTTACCACAAGGAAGGAGATTAACAATGGTGGATGTTTTGGGAGTCATTTCAGAATTATGTTCACTGAAAATATGTTAATGTCAACACCCATTTTACCTTGGTACTGCTGTACCAACTACCCCCAGGATTTCTTGCATTAAAATATTTAATGAATGTATGACAAGATAACTAAAATAAGCTATTTTTATTAGCTGTAGCTATAGATTCTGAATCATCAGATTCCGCTCATCATCTTTAGCCAAGTATGCTGTGTCATACCGGTCGATCACACAGATGATATGTCAACATCACCATGGCGGACAAGGATGATGGATGACACCTTGTGGACATAGTCCGACCACTTGTATGGGGTGCCATCTTGTGTCTGCCTCCAATCCAATTGCTGATGGAGTTGCCATCATCTCGATCATGCCCATGTCAACGAGAGTGATGTAGGGTTCTTGCAGCCCTACAGATTGGAGATAGAGCTTCTTCTAGATGCGCTTGCTCTTCTGCGTCTTCCTGTATGTGATGTTGGAGTTGAATAAGGCCACACATTCATCAAAAACACAATGTTCCAGCAACTCGTGGAGGTTTACAAGTTGACCACAACCAGGTCAATCACTGCCTTGGAGCGCTCCACTCCATCTCAGCAGCTCCTACCTTGAGTTCCTTCCCGGGTAGTCTCGCTTGCCAGACTCCCTCCCTACAATGGCAGAGTCTGGCTGCTAATACCTCCACCCTGGTATAGGGGAAAAAGGCTCCGTTCACCTTTACAACTATCCACCAAACGTATCAAGCAGGCCTGCTTTATTGCACAATCCAGATCCAACCGTTTTCAGCATGTAGCAATGAGCTAGCATTGTTGATGTTGTTTCACAGTGGCACAGGCATTTGAGATAGACAGATTCGACACGGAGGGAGTGGAAACGAAATCCATAAATGGTCGCCACCAGTCAGTCAGAGCGGGTTGGAGCATCCATGCAGGGAGGAGGGTGGAAGATGATTGTGATGCTGCAGACGCGAAGTGCCGCTGTGTGTAAATTCAGCTCGAGCAGGACCCTGGCCATTCACACCAGACGCACTGCTTTGCTCTGCGCCGGTGACCACTTGTACTGACTTCCTATCTGGCTTCACACAATCACTCGCGGGTCTCACACAAAAATAGATCAGACGCCGAAACAATCTCTGCATGGGGTGAGCCGGCCTCATCACGGCTGGTCTGACTGAACGGTCTAATGTGCTAACAAGTGCACCAAAATGAAACTGGCTGCGCTTCCAGATGCTTCGTCACTTCAGCGTCTGGTGTTTTTGCTCCTTTTCGCATCCACTCATTGCAGACTTAAAATCAGCCCATGCTGCAGGAGAGGAGAAGTTGACCAGATTCTTGCAAGTCCCGGGGGCCCTATCTTCGCAAAAGCGGTACGCCGCGCGCAATGCAAATTGGGGGCGTGCACAAGCGCATGCCTGTTATAATTTTACTGGACATAGGCGTGCCACAATCAGCCGTTTCTGCTCAGAATACGGGGCAGCACCTCTTACACGCTAAAAAAAAGCACCTCTTACGCGCTAAATACTCTGCTGCGCTTGAGCGCACCATAATCTCTATGCTGTGCAGCGCAGCGCAGAGTAAAATTCCTTTTGGATATGTCATTACACACGGACGTGCCCACGCCAGGACATCAAATTCTGCTGCTAAAATTGGATATTAGCAGATAATTCAGTGAGGCAATGCAATCAACTATAACTCACTGAGAAACTTTTATCACATCGCAAAGAGGGAAATTAATTGAGAAAACTTGTTGGACAATGGACATAGGCTATTCACCTTCACCTTTCCCATAGTCTCGCTGGCCAGCCTCCCCTCCCACGCAGGTCTCCATAGTGGGATTGCGATGGGCGGCGCTTAGCGGCAGTGCCCTTGGAAAATAGTTTCCAATAATCCAACTTGCCCTTTTCAGCGTGTAGCAACGAGCTAGCGTGTAGGTTTCTGCCGTTAGCTTGCTAGCTAGTTAGCGTTGTTGTTTTCACTGAGGCGGCAGGGCACTATTTACAGCGACACACAGGGAGGAGGGAGCGGAAGCTGCTCTGATTGACGTGGTCGGAGCCAATGACAGAGCTTGTAATAAGCCGGGAGCAGACATCCGGCACCCACTGAAACAGTCGCTCCAATGGGGAGCAGCTGTAGAGCAGGGGAGGGCTTATCCCAGTTGCCTGTTTCCGTGGTGCCAGACTCCTCTCCCGGTAGGGAGGGGAGGCTGGCCGTGGCCAGCGAGACTAACATAATTATGAAATTACCCTCAAAACACAATAATTGTCATTACTAAACCATGTTTGGTCGGCATGGATTTGCAATTAAAATAGCTATAATTCACCATTGTTAATCTCCGTCCTTACTCTAAAAATGGTAAACCCCAAACACCACATACGTATATGTTGCCATTCAAAAGTTAAGTTTTCACACTACTGGATGGCAGCCATCTTGGAATTGTGGGTCAAAATTATGACAGAATGTTAAACTGATGTCAGAATCAGATTATTTGTGGTTGACTTACACCGAAAAGTGTCTTCATACATTATTCTAGGTGCTCTGGTTCAAAAGTAATTTTTTCAAGATTGTACCAGTGGCCATCTTGGATTTGGCCATCTGGCAGAAAGTCGGAGGATGTTTGGGAGGGGCCTGGGGGCTATTTTAACAAAAAGGCCCATAGAAGTCAAATTACTCATCAAAAAATCTTAGCCAGAGAGTGGTCATGGAATTGAGGTTATAGCATCAGTTATCAGAAACTGTGATTTCCTTCTCACGTCATTAAATTCACCATTGCTTAGTTACTTTAACAGTTTATGATGTTCTATATGGTATCATTGTAATCCTTGACCATGAAAACATAGGGATAGACATCACCTTTTCTGTGTTATCATGTGTGGTTCAGGAGATATGATGCAAACTACATAATTCACTTATGGCGGAATTAAAATGGCCACCGCGAGGCATTTTTGTGATGGCTTAATTTCTGAAGATTTACGGGGCCCCAAACTATATGTGTACCAAGTTTCATGCTTTTATGAAAAAGTGAACATGATTTTCACATATCATCTGGACTAATACACAGAAATCAGGGGTTTGTCATTTATATGGGAGAAGGTTTTTTACAGAGTGATATATCAATAAGCTACCAGATTGGCCTGGTTATCATACCAAAATATAAACTAGAGACATGTAGGAAGTAGGGTTGCACGGTATACCGGTACTACAACAGTACCGCGATACCCTGACGTTAAAAAGGATACTATACCACGTTAATTTAGTACCGGTACTTTTAAAAATGACATGAGTTGCGTTGCATCCATGTGCCACCGTCTGTTTCTCCACCGGAGTCTGTGTGCTGCAGCTTTGCTCTGTCTGTTTCAACTCCCTGTGGGCGTGCCAAGTCCGCCCTCCCCTGTCTCACTGACACTCCACTCCACTCTCCAGTCCTCTGTTCAGCCGATCGGGTGGACATGCAGTGTTGCCAACTTGGCGACTTTGTCGATATATTTAGCTACTTTTCAGACCCACGTGGCGACTTTATTTCTCAAAGGCAACTAGCGACAAATCTGGCGACTTTTTCTGACCATGGGAAGCAACGTTAATGTGTTGAATCTCTACGGATTTTGCCTGCTGGCTTTTCTCCCTCTCTCTCTCTCTCTCCCTCTCTCTCTCTCTCTCTCTCTCTCTCGTTCGCTCTGCCTGTCTGACACACACAGCGCTTCGCCTTCACTGCAGCCTCTATCCTACCTGAGAGCAGCAGGATAGGGTTTGCTTGTCATTTCTAACAGCCTATGTTGAATCTGGCCCACACGGGCGGAGTCAGCACTTAATATTACAACCATACAGTCAGATTACAACGGCTATGCCGAAGCATGCACGGACATCAAAGCTGTCCGTCTGTAAAACGATGTTTACACAGGCAAAAGGGAGACAACACGTCCACTTGACTTGCCAAAGCATCTCTCCAACAGACGATCCGACTAGTACAAAGTGTCACAGTTTAGCGAATGTGATAACGTCAAGTCAAGCGAGTGTGATTTATTTTGTGACAAGCAAACGTTTTTCAGTTCGTTTGACGAGGCAATTAAAGGCAATGCGCCTAACCTCTGCCAAGGGGGTAGGCTATATGACGGTGTTTAAGAGTGATATGAGGTTGCAAACTGTATAACGTTAACTGTCAAATAAATCACATACACTAAGTATAAGGAACATCATATTACTGCATATTACCATGTAAAAGCTTTAATAACACTGAGAATTATTTATTTATTTAGAATAATCCATGATTAATGTTATACTAATTGTCAAAAACTCACCTAGCCTACATGTATGAACAAACAAGAAAACACTTGACACCACATAGGCTACCACATACATTTTATTGTGGAAATAAATAAAGATACATGAGATTAACTGTAAATCTGGCACTTAATGATGAAGCTCAAACTCAGATTACACTAAAGTAGACTGAACAGACATTATTCTATTCTGCGCTCTACTGAACACATTTCCTCATTTTCTATTGAGTCAAATGAGATGCCAGCAGAATCAGTTGAGGCAGCCTTCCCCAGCTATCTTTGAACACCACATAAAGTATGATGAAGACTCAAAACATGAATTTTAACTCCCATGTTCTTCTGTCGTCCATTATTACACGACTTTTCCTGTTGTTTTAGCTTTTTGCCGTGGTATCGTTTAAGTATCGAGTATCGCGATATTTAGGCAGGTATCGGTATCGAAGTCATAATTTTGGTATCGTGACAACCCTAGTAGGAAGACAAAAATACAAAAATTGCGCGGTCCCCTTAGGTGGTACCGATTTCACCATTGGCCCATGGTATAGAGTAATTGCATTGTATCCTTCTCAAAACACCACTGAATTCACCAAAACACCACTTAATTCACCATTAACTATTCATGTGAACAGTTTATGATGTTGTATAGGGTGTCATTGTAATCCCTGACCATGAAAACATAGGGGTAGACATCACATTTTCTGCGTTATCATGTGTGGTTCAGGAGATATGATGAAATCAGGGTTTTGTCATTTTTTGGGGGTAGGTTTGTTTACAGAGTGATAACTATCCTTAAGCTACCAAATCAGAAGGGTTATCATACCAAAATATAAACTAGAGACATGTAGGAAGACAAAAATAACAAAATCGTGCGGTCACCTCAGGTGGTACCGATATGTCAAAATTTGAGCCTTGGCCCATGGACTACTTTAAGTACGGTCTTATCAACATACTCAGTTGGTACAGTTAATCTGGGACCCTTCTCCCTCTTATTGACCCCTTTTCTTAAATTAATTTTAACTTTATTAACTCATTCTCTGCCAGGGTCATTTCGGTCTGTGTGCTCCCAGTGCCAGGATTTTGAGCATATTTCCTGATCTTCCAGGACCCACAGAATATTCTGTGCTAGGAATAAAATTACACAACATACTGTATCTCACAATAAAGCAGAGACTCTCTTCTTACCCCTTGTAAAAAACTGAAACTCTACCATGTTTCCTTGTTTAGTTACAAGCAGTGGAAGTTAGCTTGTTTTCACTAAAAATGCCCTCTTTGGAACAGAAATAGGAGAAAAAGAGGTTTTTAGTGAAGGACACCGTTTCAAGCAGAACTCTCTTTTGAGCCTTTTATTTTTTGCCTCAGTGACACATCAGACACATTATACAGTATTTGTTTTCCCAAATAAATAAATAAAAAATAAAAAATAAGAGAATGTATTTGAGGGAGCTGTGTCGGTCCATCCCGCCCAGTGAGCGGCTACAGAGAGAGAGAGAGAGAGAGTCTGGCCCCTGGGGTTTCTTGACAGATGAGGCTTGGCCGCAGTATTTATCAAAGTATGATAAATATGTGCACAAAATCAAATAAATAATTTACTTTTACAGTTGCCATGTGGATTTTTAGCTTAGCTTGATAAAAGCATAAACAAATGGAACGAACCCTTATGTGGTCACACTCACACACTCTCTCTCACACACACACACACACACACACACACACACACACACACACACACACACACACACACACACACACACAGGAATAACGAGTGCTGTAACGTTACCTGCTGTCACGTTACCTCTCATAACTAACGTTAGCACAGAAGATCACACAATAGCTACGTTAGTGCTGTAAACTTTGAAATGTTTATGTGACACATGTTTCGCCTTGGTTGCTGGGGACGGGTGTGTGACGCGGTTTGACGCGTTTGACGTATCCATGTGATTCCCCCTCCCTTGAGTGTGACAGAGCTCTCCCTTGAGAGGGAGAGCTGGCAAGAGGAAACGTGAAGCGAGTCATGCCTGCGGCATAAGTTATAAACAATGCGTGACAATTATACTCGAATGTTGTGTGTGTGATCATTTCATCTCAAACGCGATACAAAAAATAGGCTACTTTTTACCATCGTCATCGCTCTCTCCAAGTGGCACCCATTTCTCCTCCTCCGAATCATCTGTGTCAGACGGATCAGAACGCTGTGAAGGGGAGCCTTCGTCGCCATGGCGCTCCTTCGTGGAGCAATAACAAAAACGCTGGCGTCTTCCTCGCCATCGTCGCCAGCCGAGAACTCTGGATCGGACTCTGTTTCGACCACAGGCTCCACCCATAAATACTAAACTAGCGGGTTCCTTTTATCAGTTTGACTTGAAACAATGTCACAGGCTGGGAAAGTGTCTGATGTAATGTAAACAGCCAAAACATGAAAGTACGTCCGAGTACGTCTTTGGCACAGAACGCCATTGTTAAAAGTACGTCCGGGTACGTCTTTGGCAGAGAATGAGTTAAGATAATTTTTGCTATCTTTTCTTCTCCTCTACACACTGTCGATTCTCTTTTGGTGTCCCTGATTTCAGTGTAGGTAATCCTGACCATGGTCTAGAGACTGTGGGCCTCTTTTTTCTCTATGTAATTCTACCTGGTGCTTGTTGGTGGTTATACTGTGTTGTCATGACTATTAGTGTTTTGCACACCTCATGGCTAATGAGAAACCTCATTGAGGCCAGTATCTAGAATACTGGTCTCATTTTATAACTATTAAAGATGTTGTTGGTTTTTTATGTGACCCAACACACTACCTACACTGCTTACACTGAATAGATTTATATAATCAATTAAATTCAAACTTTATTCAAGACACACACAGGGGGGTCCATAGCGAAGAACACATAAAACATATAAAAAACAAGACAAAAACAAAACAATAAATCAACAGGGCATATATAAACAAGGCAGGACTTTCAGCCTTATCTATGTTTTATTTTCCTTGGGTTTGCATTTATATAATGTCAGTTGTTAGTAGTGAAGGTGTATACGCTCTGTACTTTTACTTACATGCAAATGTATACCGGCATCTATGTATTATTCTGTATGAACATTGATTGACACAAATGTTTTCACCTGTCTAGTTGTCTCTCCACCAATCGGTGTTGAGTCCCGGTATGTATAAGAGTGCTCCTCCTACTTCCTCCTCCATTTCTGATGAAGACCGTTGGGTCGAAACGTTAAAATAAACTGACCTGGGAGCTGACAAATTTCAGTGTGCGGACTCTATTTATTTACTACTGTACATATACCCTCGTACAGTAATAGCGTCACACTCACCTCCATAAGGCAATAGGGGGGGACGGCTGTTCAAAACGCTCTCCTACCCGTCTCCGACGTCCGATTGCAAATCCGAAGATCTGAAACAACCGTTTAAAACCCCTTTCCACAGCCTGTGCCGTATTTAGGAGAGGAGAAGCTTCCTAGTGCTGCCAGGAACCTTTGGAGTTTGAGTATTTCATGACATGTTTTGCTTCCCAGGTGCGCTGGATGATTTGATCACTGAGCCACCGTCTCCGTGTGACTACATGTCATGTGTCATGTGTTTGCAAGCGGTGCACCATGATAGTGAGATCAAACACACCCTGCTATCAATTCAGCACAGGCTGTGGAAAGACTACTTTTAAACGGTTGTTTCACCCAGCAGTATCATTTCAACTGCCCCGGCTAAATTACTGGCTTCCGTAGGAGGACTATTATATCTTCAGATCTGCAATGGGACGTCGGAGACGGGTAGGAGAGCGTTTTGAACAGCCGTTCCCCCCTATTGCCTCATGGAGGTGAGTGTGACGCTAGTACTGTACGAGTGTATACGGAGTAGTACAGTAGTAGCATCACTTAGTAGCATCAAGTCTTACGGGGCTAAAGAAAAGCAAGCTGCTTGTCACTGTCACCCTATATCAGCTTCAAAAAGATTTAGTGTTCGATTTCACAATAATCTTTCACTGAATTAAAGCCAAGGCTACTAAAATCTGGCGAAACCCCCAAAACAGCCCAAATCAATATTTTCTGTCTGTAGAAAACTCGTGAACTATGTAAACTGATGGAATCCAGAATTAAAACAAGCTGCTCACCTGCAAACAGTCTTGGGCTAACGTTAGCGCAATGCGGCATTGCGGCTGTCAGCCCCTCCTGCACAAGTGCGTTGGGGAACCAGTGGTTTTTAGCGTGCCCTCCTCCCGGCCTCCTTCTCGTGGGGACCTTGAAAAAGATGACTGTTTTGCACTATTCTTCATGATTCTGGTTGTCGTATAGGTCCCTGCACTGCACCACTTCCACAAACTTTTGCCTTACGACAGAAAAAGATGGCAATTCACGGATTTTCTAGCATTCTCAATGTTGAAAGCCGGGGCTTTGACGCCCCGCCTCTAAATGCAGCCAAATACCCTATGTGTGCCGGAAAGAATAACAATGCTGTTTTATAGTTAGGCTATTTTATGAAGATGATGATCAAATGTTTTAAATCAGAATCAGAATCACTTTTATCGCCACAATATGCGAGTTACATACGAGGAATGTGTCTTAATGTCTGTGTGCAGCGTAGCGGTCAGGTCAATATACAGAGATAAAGATAACTAAAAGACAATCAGAACATTGCAAGTGCAATCAAATCAAATATATATATATATATATATACAATATGTCCATGAGTGGAGGAGTGTTCCGTGGATATTAAATATGAATTTACTTTGAATTTACATGAAATTTACAGTCTGAGTTAAATATGAGTTTACATTGAATGTACAGTCTGAGTTAAATAGTCATTAAATAAGCAGTGAATTTACATGAATTTACAGTCCAAGTTTAACGGGCATTAAATTAGACGTAAATGTAAAATATTGATCTGAAAGTAACCAGTAACTAACTATAGCTGTGAAATAGTAAAAATCACAATATTTCCGTCTAAAATGTAGCAATCTGGGCACCCAGAGTGATGGACACGGGGTTCCCAGATTGTAAAAGTAGTGGAGTACAAGTACAACTAGCGCTGCACAATTAATCATATTTTCATCGTCATCGCAATATGAACATGCACAATAAACACATCACAAAGACTGCCTGAAACGCAATGAATAACAAAAGTGGTTTTATTTACATGCGTCATGCATTCCCACTCAGCATCTGATCATTTTGTCTTGTGTTGTAAATCCAGCGTACACCTTTCCCTTGCAACAGTGCGCTCCACCCCTCTGCCAAACACGCTGTGTGTAGTTTCAGCTAGAGTCAGTGTGTATTTCATTTCTTTATTCAGTGGGCATAGGCTATGTTTGGGGTCTATGTTTGCATTATTTAAGCAGAAACTGTATCGCTAATATGCATACTTTAATATTTGTTTATTTATCGCAAGTCGTATCGTCATCGCTATATTGAACAATGTTATCGCACATCGGAGATTTTCCTCATATCGTGCAGGCCTAAGTACAACGTAGCATAAAATGGAAATACTCAAGTAAAGTACAAGAACCTTAAGAACAGTACTGTTACTTTACACAACTGACCCCAACTGCTGCCATACAGGGTTTGGAAAACGTTTTCGTTTCAAATATATTTATTTTCAAGCTTCAAAATTCAAACATGAATGACACACTGAATGCAAGTGAAAAAGTGAACAAAATGAGATCATATAGCAGCCTATGTGTGATTTGGTTAAAGAGATACAGTAGTTTTGTAGAATTGTACAGCCTTCCCCCACTTTCCCAGAGTCAGACACAAATAAATGTATGTATCTGGTGTAGTCTGAAGTATGTTATAGCGTTATGGTATGTTATGGTGTAGTCTGAAGTATGTTATTATATGGTGTAGTCTGAAGTATGTTATTATATGGTGTAGTCTGAAGTATGTTATTATATGGTGTAGTCTGAAGTATGTTATTATATGGTGTAGTCTGAAGTATGTTATTATATGGTGTAGTCTGAAGTATGTTATTATATGGTGTAGTCTGAAGTATGTTATTATATGGTGTAGTCTGAAGTATGTTATTATATGGTGTAGTCTGAAGTATGTTATTATATGGTGTAGTCTGAAGTATGTTATTATATGGTGTAGTCTGAAGTATGCCAAACAGCAATATCAGGCTACCTTGTCTCAATTGTTGAGTGTCTATGGGATCAAATAACATAATCATGATCCAACAGGCATCCAGGAATTTACAAGCTCTGTCTGGGTGGAGGGCGGCCCACAGTCTCAGACTTTGACTGTGTAAACGTGTGTTTCTGTGGGCTAATGTGTGTCATTTTAGCAGGTAAATACTGTATTAACAATTGTGCCAAGGCTTTGCCACCCAATTCTTTATAGGAGACGGCCTTTCCTCCTGTGTGTTAATATTCACAAAGCATTCTTATGCGTGTGTCTATACTCTATGTATATAATGACTATGCTTTGTTATCTATCTATCTATCTATCTATCTATCTATCTATCTATCTATCTATCTATCTATCTATCTATCTATCTATCTATCAATCAGAACATTCAGCCCAAACCGAATCGGACTCCAGACATGTGGTTAAGCTGTTCACTAGCCGTCTGTTGGTGCGACAGCGCGGGCTACGGGGGCCTGGCTGTGTGGGCACCGTTCGGCCCCTGAACCCAGTCAGCCTGGACAGAGTGGTGCTGGGGGCCCGCAGCAGGCAGAGCTTCAGGTGGGCTGGGTCCCAGCGTTTCTCCGGGGGGCTGTTGGCTCTGTCCGGCCCAGGACAGTGGCTCCTGGCCAGGCAGGGAGACCCGCTGCTGCTGCCTCGCCATCCTCTGCTGGGAGAAGACCCAGCACAGGTACAACCAGCCCCGATAAGATCGTGTGTAGTGTGGAGAGAACGCGTTACCAAGCTCCATTTAAAAATCTTGCAATTTAACGCTCCCTCGCCTATTGGCTAACTTACACAGCTGATAGAACAGGACTCATCATCATATTTTAATATTTTAGCATCCACTCTACAATTCAGCATACATCGAAAATATCAGCAACACTGATTTCAATAAAATCCTCACTTTCCACTAAAATACACCAGGGGGCAAGTGTGAGCCGTAGTTACTCTGCAAACTTGTTGCAATTCATATATTTAATAGTTTTCACACACACACACACACACACACACACACACACACACACACACACACACGTGTGTGTATGTGTGTGTATATATATATATATATTAGGGCTGTCAAACGATTAATTTTCTTAATCGCAATTAATCGTGCGATTAATTATAATTAATCGCGATTAATCGCATATTTGTATCGCATGTTTAAAATGCTATATTTTGCATTGCAAAGCATTTTTAATTAGATATTAATCATTATTACCAGTGTGTCGTGATTGGGAATCAAATGAATGCAAAGAAATGTACTTTGTGATCTTGAATTTTAGATTTATTTTCAATTCAATAGAAGTGCAATGTAGACAGGAGGTCACAAAATGTCTACAAAATGCATCTTGAATAGAAAATAAATGCACAATAATTGTAAACACTCCAGAACGCTCCAGAACCGATACTTCCGGCGGCGGCGCTGTGGAGCAGTCGAAACCCAAAATGACACAGCCGAAGAAGGCTGTGTCTGAGTTAAAAACTTTGGCACTTCCATGTGAATAATGGCTCAGTAGGCCTATTGGAAACTGTGTATTGATAACGTATATATCGCGTGAAGCCATTGGAGCCGACCTCCCAGTGGTTAGAGGACCCGCGCATCCGAGACTCTGAAGGAAGAATGAGTGACGAGTCTCGCGCTAACTAGCTGGCTGCTAGCTGGCCGCTAGCTACTTTTAGGTGATCGCTCGCCTCAAACTCGATACTTCGGTGATATTTTAATTCCGTTTTACACAAGGCGCAAACTACGGCTCTCGACTTATCCACTGTGCCATTTGGGAAGTAAAACGAGCCATTTAAAAGCGTATTGCTGTCGTTCTCGCCTGCACAAGCAGGAGACAGGAAACCGAACTGCTTGACTACAAGTACGGGTGCGCGAAGGGACAAAATAGCGGCATGCGATTAACGCGATTAAAACAAAATAACGCGTTATGATCGGCAATCGCGCGTTAACGCTGACAGCCCTAATATATATATATATATATATATATATATAAATATATATATATATATATATATATATATATACCGTAATTCTACCAGTAAGAGCCCGGGCGCTTATTATGCTAAATCAATTTGGACCCAGGCGGTAAAAGGAAGACAGGCGGCAATTAGAGTCAGGCGGTTATTTTCATTTTGACATAATTGAGCCAGGCGATTTTTTTTTTTTTTTTAACAGAAATGCCTACTCAGCAAAAATGGAAAGTATCAAATTGCTTATTTAAACCATTGAGATAGTACTTAGTACACACAAGAGGGTAGGTACAGGCAGTTTAAACCAGTGAGAGAGCAAGTAGGGGTCTGACTTATATGATGCACACACTTTTTTCCAGATGCCCTGAAAATGTAAAATAATAGGGTGAGTTTTAGCTCTCTGAGGTAAATGGGCAAAAATTAAATTTAAGGGGGGCAAAGTGTCCAGCAGGGAGCTCTCCATCGCCACCCAGGCTGGTGCCCTTTCCGGCGGAAGCGACCAGTGGGCCAAATGTCTAAGGCTGAAGGCATAGTGATAGAATAGTAAATTTGGGAAACCCATGCCACCTCTATCAACTGGCCTCTGCAGCTTCTTCATGTTGAGTCTGGGGCGGCGGTTCCCCCATAATAATTTTTTGCATAGCTCGTCAAATTGTTTAAAATATCTCAGTGGGATATCTAGTGGAAGGGCCTGGAGCAGGTATTGGAATTTAGGAACACTAATCATTTTAATAACATTCGCCTTCCCCCACAGAGAGAGGTAAAGAGGCGTCCATCTGTCGATATCTGCTTTATATATATATATATATATATATATATATATATATATATATATATATATATATATATATATATATATATATACACACATATATATATATACACATATGTATATGGTATATGTAATATGTTACAGTGTTGTAATTGGTGGGTTGGTCTCTTTTTGTTGTGTTTAAGCCCCATTTGCCCATTACTTCCTGACTTTTTTTTTCTGTGTCTGGTTACTGTTTGCTGCTACAACCACTCATTTATTTTATATTAACATTCTCATAATTTTTTTCTAATGCAAGTGATGTAATGTGATGTGATGTGTGCGTTCTGTCTGACACAACAGGCACATCACACATCACACACCTGTCACCTGACAGTCAGGTGACAGGTCCAGCAGAACCTCTGATGTAATCTAATGTGATGTATGTATGTGTTGTGTCAGGTGCAGCAGAACCTGTTGGATCTGGTTGTGTTGGAGTGCAGCCCGGTCACGCAAGGCCGGATCACCGCTGACACCACACTGGTTCTGACGGACTGCTCGGAGTCCTGGCCCCCGAGCCACGCCCCCCTGGGTCAAGGCCACACTCCCCTGGGCCCAGGCCACACACCCCTCTCCAGACCGCTCAGCACGCTCTTCGTGTCGGACTTCGCTCACTACGCCGATGGGCTCGGCGCCGGGAGCTCGCTCCTAGACAGCAGGCAGTTGCTGGGGGACGGGCTGGGGGACGTGCTGCGTGCGCTGGAGGGCCGGCTGGACGTGCGCGTGGCCGACACCCGACCGTGGCTCGGGGTCAAAGGTCGGTCTGGGCAATATAGAGCTCAACAGTCACCGCCCACTTTTTCTCAGCTCCCGTTCCGGAAGAGAATTCCCCATTATTTTCTCCATAGACATTTCGAAAAATCCTTATATAACGACTTTTAAGCCTGGAACCAAGCCAACCAGCGACCAACTGAGCTCATCTAATCACTGTTGAGCTCTATAGCGATATTATATCGTGATCGTATGAGACTAGATAGAGTTAGATTTTGGATATCTTAATATTATAAGTGCTGTCTTGAAGGCTGCATTACAGTAAAGTGATGTTATTTTTCCTGAATTTACCACACCGTTCTATTATTTGCTTTTACCTACTTAGTCAATATATCCACATTACTGATTGTTTATCAAAAATCTCATTGTGTCAATATTTTGTGAAAGCACCAATAGTCAGGGAAAGAAACCGTGTCTTGACATTTTTATTTTGATCACAGTCTTGTTTTAATCAAAGTGATTGTGACTTCTCACTTGTGACATCAACTTACAACTGAACATTTAGTAAAATACAGAGATATGATTTTTGGTCCATATCGCTCAACCTTAGTTGTCCTGTAACTTGCAAAATAGTCTTTAACCAACATGGGAAAAAAAGTTGTGGATTGGGATCCTGCCTGAAAACAAAAACATGATTTGATATTTGATATTTATATATACTGTATATATTTTGATATTGTTGCCATATCTCACACCCTTAGGTCTGGGGGGAGCCGCTGTGGACGGTGACGGCTGCGTCTTCGTGAGCAAACACCTCCTTCTCAGACTGGGGCTCTTTAACCAGGAGTGGGTGCTGCTGTCCAGACAGCCGGCGCCCGGGCGGCCCGCAGGCAAGGTCCGCCCCGCCTCGGTGACGGTGGTAGACCTCACGCTGCTGAGCCCAGAGCTGGAGCTCCACGATGAAGTCGGTTTCATATCGGCAACGCTCTGGTTCAACCTGACCGAGGGAGAGCTGGTCCCCCTCAGCATCAGCACCCTGAGGATCCAGGTGACACACAGCCACACTGACACTGAGATGATCAGAGGATAATATAATGGGTCTATAAGCTATGATAAAGCTATGGTTGCGGAGAGCTTTAATGAGCTCTTCACAACCATATCCAATAACTTAGTTCAACAGGTTCTGCTGCTGGTACTGGAGAGTTTGGGGAACTACAGGTGAAAAAGTATTATGAGTCTAAGGGGAATGGTGGAGGGGCAGTTCTCTTTTACTCAGATAACTAATGAAACCACCTTTAAATTGTTAAGGAGTCTGGACATCAGTAAAGCCACTGGGTTAGATAGCATTCCAGCCAAGTTTTTGAGGCATGCGGCAGAGATCATTGCACCTTATGTCACACACATTATCAAGCTGTCAATCTCCCAACCTCAAATCCCAGATGAAACTAAAAAGGCCAGGGTGACTGCTCTATATAAAAATGGCAGCAAGGTGGATCAAAGCAATTACAAGCATATGTCTATTTTAAAGTGTGCTAAGTAAAATCCACGAAAGAGTCCTTTATGAATCCTTGGATGCTGTCTTTTATATCCACAATAAAAATCAATCAATCAGGAGAGGAGAGTAGATTTCATTTACTGTATTGGTCTCCATAGAGACATTTGTGGTAACACTTCCTTTTACTTTCCCTAATAAGTATTTACCCCATAAATATATGGTAAATTATAGAATGTTATTGGGTGATTACCACTGGTAAATGTCAGCACCAGTGGCTCCTGCATCACATTACTGGCTTTCCTTGGGAAGCTAAGCAGGTCTGGCCTAGGATACTCCTTGGATGGGAGACTGGTGCTGGAAGTGGCGTTGGAGGACCAGTAGGAGGTGCTCATCCCTCTGGTATCATCATGAATAATCTCCCCATTCCCAATGCCCCAGGGCAGAGACAGGTAGGGGCTCCCTGCTGTGAGTGAGCAGTGAGCACCATCCTTCAAATAAGATGTTAAAGGAGGTCCTGCCTCTCTGTGGTCATTAAGGATCCCATCAGCACTATTCACAAGAGTAGGGGGGTAGCCCCGGTGCCCTGCGGGGTGTAGCCCCAGTGCTCTGGTCAGATGAGTTAACTGTTAATTAAGCATTCATTAACCCTTCATTAATATACCCTTATTGTAAAATGTTGCCAAAAATAAAGGGCTAAAATAATGAATAGATTATACATAAAAAATTCTAAAAGTACAGAGAGAAGGCCAGAGTCTGTTAAAGGTTACAGTGAATATGAAATATAGAGTGTGTTTTGTGTTGTTTTTTGTCCCAGCGGCGTGCACTGGCTGGTGCAGCGCCCCCTGGTGGTGCCCGGCGGTCGGATAGTTTCTGCCGGTCGGCTTCTCCCCCGCTCGCCTCTCGCCTTCACGTCCAGCCTGTCGTCTCCCCGCACCACAGCACCCACGGGTGCTACGACTCACTCCTGTCTGAGCACTTCACCACACCCAGGTACACACACACACACTGTACTAAGGCTGTCAATCTTCCTCTATAATCCAATTTGATTTTCAGTGCTTTATTATTTTAATATTCGATTTTTATTGCAATTTTTTACAGATTTTTTGTGCTCAAATTTAGCCTACCGTATTTCCCCAAATAGTAGCCCGGGCGTTTAATACGCAAAATCGATTTGGACCTCAGGCGTTTAAAAGAACCAGGCGGGTATTTGCTGCAGGCGTTTATTTATTTTTGCACCGACCTGCACCAGGCCATTATTCGGTGACAGTTCCTCTCCAGCATGTTTTTTAGTGCAAAGGTCCTCACTCCCATCAACTGCCACCGTCAGCCCACACACCTTATTGGAGGATACCAAAAATCAGCAATCAGCCGTGGCTACCTACCCTGTAGCGCCCACACACACACACACACACACACACACACACACACACACACACACACACACACACACACACACACACACACACAGCACTGCAACAATCACTTGCAAATAAGATGACGTTGACCGACGCAATTCTATCAACACCAGCAAATAGGCTACGACCAGTCTGAACATAGCCACATCCCAAACACAACACAGTGTTGTCAACACTACAACAACTTGCAAAAACACTACACACACCACGGCGGGTGCTGATTAAACATAGTCACACACAATCATTACGCACGTAATCGGTATAAATATAACACAATTTCAGTCTTACCATTGACGTGTCTATTTCCAATAGCCACTATCTCTTGAGCTCATCTGGGACTTTCAAGTGAAGACCGCGGTAGCCGTTGTCAACAGAACTCTTTACATAATCCAAACATCGTGGAAATGCTTCCATGCCATCAATTTCCCTGCATTGCTTTTGGTAACGTAAGTTGAGCTCCGTCGATTAGCGTTTTCTTTCACGTGTTTCTCCGTGCTGTTTCATGTATTGCGCGACACTGGTGTTGCCTTCAAGTGCTGTCAGCAACGTAATAATTTCGGGGTTACCTTAAGATAATGCAAATAATGGCCCCGGCGTTTACTCGGACCGGCGTTTAATACGCAAAATGGGGTCAGACCCCCGGCGGCTATTAGGGGCCCGGCGCGTATTTGCTGCCGGGCTATTATTTGGGGAAATACGGTATGTCTCTGTACCTGATATAGGCTAATAAAGCCTAGTAATGTCTATCAGCCTGGTGTTATTGTTATGTACCGTTCTGTCCACTAAAGGGCAGTTCAACCACTCAAATGTACTTCTAGAAGGAATGTCTGTAATATTCAAAATAACGTTAGGCTCATCACAAATAGTCCAGCAATGATGTTTAATAAAGAAAACGTTGTTTTTGCAGGGCTCAAGGGTGTGACCAATTGGTTCCACTATGCACACTAAATCTCTCTGCCCAGCACAACTAAACATTTTCATTCGTCGCACCGTACTAGCACCTAATATTTAGCAGGTATCTGTGTGAGTGTGTGTGCGTGCGTGTGCGCACGCTCTGTCTCCACAGTGTGCTGTGTCAATCTCTCTCCCCTCGTCATGCGCACACAGAAAGATGTGAAAAACCAAGATAAAACATGTTCAATGGCTTCTGTGTGCCTTAGACTTGTGCAGAACTGTTTTATTTTGAAAATATCCGAATGGAATTCGTATTGTTCTTATCGCTAGCGGAACACAGGAGTGCAGCCAGCCTCAAATTCTCCGATCTAAAGTTAGCAGGTTAGCTGGATGGTGTGACCACAGTCACAAACAGATGTCATTAAATGGTCACACGATGGTTTTGTATGTGGGAGACAAAGCTGCAGCTTCAGCAGACAAGTGTTCTGCGTTAGCTGGCTGGCATGACAAGGACATCGCTAACGAGATTTAACGAGATCATTGTGTTTCAGACCACTGACCTATATTCAGACTCTTTGTGATAAACTTTAATAGTTCATCACATGTCCCAAAACAATTTGTTTTCACACGCTGGTTGGATGGCAAGACGAGACAGGCGAGATTCGCTGTAGGCAAAAAAAACAACAACAAATAACAAAAAACGGGGGGGGGGGGGGGGAATTGGATTTTGTTCATATTTATTGAAATCAAATTATATTCATATTTTGATATCCTACACTGTACACAGACACACACACACACACACACACACATCACACATCATGAACACGAAGCGTCTTGTTATATATTTATTTAGTCGTTTTTTAGTCCAGTGTTTTTAAAAATAAATGACTTTTAAGACTTCTATTACCTGGATGTCTGAGAAAGGAATACTCATTTGCAACAGGTATCGATAAGTATCAATACTAAAAATTTGAAATGGATACAATAGTCATTTGCAACAGTTTTGATACCATCAGTGCTTTCTTTTAATGAAAAAAATCACAGATTTTCCCCTCCCTATTATTGGTGTGTATCTCTGTTGCTTCAACAAACATAGCAGGGGGCGGGGGGGTGGAGGGGGGGGTGGATCGGGCCAATGAATTGAATCTGTTTTTCAACAGGTTTGATGCAGTTGGCCCGGGTGCCCCCTCCCCCGACTCTCCTGACTCTCCTGACCGCTGCATTCCAACAGCAGCCCCCGCCATACGGCTCTCCCCCCCCCCCCGCCCTCTCTCTGGCTCCGGCTGATGGCCCACCTGATGGCCCACCTCCCCCCCCCCTCATACCCCGTCACCCAGAGATGAGGTCCCACATCATGAAGACCCTGGAGAAACTCGTCCTGCAGCAGCTCAGGCCTATGGTCAAATCATCCCTTGACCCCCTCCAGTTCGCCTACCAGCCCCGACTGGGAGTGGAGGACGCGGTCATCTACCTGACCAACCGTGCCTACGCTCACCTGGACAACCCAGCCAGCACTGTGAGAGTCATGTTCTTTGACTTCTCCAGTGCGTTCAACACCATCAGGCCGGCTCTACTGGGTGAGAAGCTGACGGCGATGCGAGTGGATGCCCCCCTGGTGGCCTGGATTGTGGATTACCTGTCTGGCAGACCACAATATGTGCGCTTACAGAACTGTGTGTCAGACAGAGTGGTCAGTAATACTGGAGCTCCTCAGGGGACGGTCTTCTCTCCCTTCTTCTTCACCATCTACACCACGGACTTCACCTACCTGACTGAGTCTTGCCACCTTCAGAAGTTCTCTGACGACTCTGCGATAGTGGCATGTATCAAAGATGGTGACGAAGATGAGTACCGGGATGTGGTGGCCAACTTTGTCACATGGTGTGAGGAGAACCACCTGCAGCTCAACGTGTCAAAGACAAAGGAGCTGGTGGTGGACCTGAGGAGGGTCAAGGCTCCGGTGACCCCTGTTTCAATCCACGGGGTCAGTGTTGACATAGTGGATGATTACAAGTACCTTGGAGTGTACATTGACAATAAACTAGACTGGGCTAAGAACTCTGATGCACTCTACAAGAAGGGGCAAAGCCGTCTCTACTTTCTGAGAAGACTGAGGTCCTTCAACGTCTGCCGGACCATGCTGAGGATGTTCTATGAGTCGGTAGTGGCTAGTGCCTTCCTCTATGCTATTGTGTGCTGGGGCAGTAGGCTGAAGGCGGCGGATGCCAACAGACTTAACAAACTGATCCGTAAGGCCAGGGACATTGTGGGGCTGGACCTGGGCTCTCTGACTGCGGTGTCAGAGAAGAGAACGTTATCCAGGCTACGCTCCATCATGAACAATGACTCGCACCCACTCCATGGCGTGCTGGTCAAACACAGGAGTACATTCAGTGAGAGACTGATTCCACCTAGATGCAGCACGGAGAGGCACAAGAAATCATTCCTGCCTGTGGCCATTGGCCTATTTAATGCCTCTCTTAAAAGAGCACCTCGGAGACGCTCAGTCTCCCTGAGATTGAGCCAGCCGATAGGCTAACTAGAAAAGTGTCTGGCTGAGCCACGTGTAACGTATAGGGCAAGCCGAATAATAATACATGTTCAGTGTGCAATAATTTAGATAGGTTAACTGGAAAAGTGCCTGGCTGAGCCACGTGTAACGTATGGGGCAAGCCGAATAATATAAATATAAATATAAGTTCAGTGTGCAATAAGGACAATTTGACACGTAAGGTATACTCACTCTACGTATTTGCTTACTTAAACGTACTCCACTACTTTGCTCCTATCGCAGTAATACTGGTTAACGTTTATACTGTTTATACTGTTTACTCCATGCTATGTTGTGTTGTTTGTTTCTTCTATTCTGCTTATTTTACTATTGCACTACTACTGTGTATTTATTTTAGGATATGTGTGTTTTGTGAACGAGCAGCTGTGATTTGTCCCAATTTCCCCCTGGGGATTATTAAAGTCTTTCTGATTCTGATTCTGATTCTGATAAACGTGTTGTGATGTCTAGAGCAGGGCTAATCTGTCTAAATTCAAAGTTTTATCAGTCCTAGATTATGGAGAAGTGTGCGTCTGTCCGTCCATCTGTCTAACTTTATTTATATGCCTCTTGATGTGTCGTCATCCATCCCCCCCTTCCCCTGGTATCGAAAATGGTATAGAGTATCGATATTTTCCTGGGTATCGGTATCAAAGTAGAAATTATTGTATTGTGACATCCCTAGTCACTTTAGACTCCAACCAGCCCTTTTTTGGTAACAGCACAGTGGTATTAACTCTTCTGCAGATACAGTTTCATGGTAAAAAGCTAACACAACAAGCTACAAGCTAAGACGAAGGCCCCTCATGAGTGATGTTGACTCTAGTTGGACTCTGTGTTGTGGTGGGTCGTTTGCTGACGTTAGCGGACTCCGTTTTGAAGTTGACACATTAGCTAGTGTTGCAGCCTCCTCTCTCATTTACTGGTGGAGCGCTGTAGAAAATAGGCGAGCTCAGGTGTGCAAAGAAACATCACATCCATTTGATTTTCTGCAAAAACACGATCGAGTCCTTCACATAGAAATGGCAATAGGCAACAGAGAAAGTTGGGGTCGGGGGAGGTTTAATTTTTAAGTTAAGTTACTCATTTGCAATAAACAAATAAAAATAATACATGTAAATTGCTTCCCAATTCTTACATATAGGACATTTAACCCGTATGTCTCCTCTGCAGACTGGTTTGTCAAGGAGACATTTTGAGCGTCCCAGTTGAAAACCATCCAGACCTGCTGGAGAACAACACAGACGGAATATACAGGTATCCTTCCTTTATGATAATATGATAACCTTTATGTATTTATAGAGCAGTTAAAAAGTGCAACATGAATAGAAAGGCAAGCAATGAGGAAGAAAAATGTAAAAAACAAAACAGAAAAATAATAATATAATAATAATAAATGTTCAAGATAATTCAAACAAGAATAAAAACAGATTGTCAAGAGTCGTTAGTGATTACTACAGCAGAATAACATGGAGCTGATATCACCATTCATGTTCCTGACAGCAGAATAACATGGAGCTGATATCACCATTCATGTTCCTGACCCCTGATGCAGACTGAGCCATTTTGTATTGTGATAGATTGAATTTAGATTTCTGGTCTGGTCTCTGTCAGGTGTCCAGTGGTTTACTTCAAAGTGCAGAAGGTGTGTGGATCTGCAGAGAGAGAAGAAGAAGGAGAAGATGGAGGAGTTTACCTGGCGGACAGACTCCACACATCGCTCTACATGGTGAACTTTGACCTCTGACCTCTGTGGTGGAGGAATATATGATATCAATTCTACGTTATCATTTAGCCAACATCAACTAGAGCTACAGTGTTGCTGACATAAAAATGGACAAAAACCTACATAAAAATTGACCAAAAAAGACATACACAATGGACAAAAATTACATGAAAATGACCCCCCAAAAAAGACGCGAAACACACAACAGGCATGCTCAACGGACAACAAAATGACATACTAAACTCACAAGAAATAAAGAAGATGAAAACGGACAACAAATGTATAAAAAAGAAAGGACAGAAAAGACATACTAAACGGACAATAAAAGTACATAAATCCACTCAAAAAATTACGCATAAAAACTTGAGAGACCAAATAGACAAAAAAATTACATACTAAACTGACAAAAAAACTTAAATGAAAAATTGCTAAAATAAAAACGGAGAAAAAATATTTAAAAAAAAATCCATAGAAACAGTGTTGCTTAACTCAAGCCGTGTGTGCCCTCTCCCAGGCAGAGCCCACCAGCAGCAGGGTGCCCTGTCTGGTTGACGGGGCGTCTCTGTTCAGCAGCCTGTCTCCTCCAGGCCTGGGATGCACTGCTGACCGCATCACCACCATCATCCTACCACACCTGCACCACAGGTAACACACCTGACTCACAGGTAACCAGTGTTGGGAACGTTACTTTAAAAAAGTAATTAGTTATAGTTACTCACTACTTGTTCCAAAAAGTAACTGAGTTAGTAACTGAATTACTCTATAATAAAAGTAACTAGTTACCAGGGAAAGTAACTATTTGCGTTATCTCCACCTTGAAAATGCCAAATTTTCATGGATTGCTGCAAACCTGAGGGTACCCTCACGGGCCCCTCGGGCCGACCAAAACGGGCCGAGGCCGGGCTTGTTTTTTATTTATTTTTAATTAATAGGTCCGGGGTCGGGCCGTTTCAATAATTCAATTAAATAATGTTGTATTAGCGTATTCGCTTGATTTTACACAGCGGAGCAGTCAGACAAAGAGGAGGAGAGGTGCACAGACACTCCCATAGCCACACACAGACCCTGTCCGTCCATGTACAGCGAGCGGACAGCTCCCGAACACAGAGAGAGAGAGAGAGAGTCAGAGAGACAGACAGAGAGAGGCTGCGCAGGACGGCCGCGCGGCGACGCAGCACGCGGAACAGAGAGGGAGAGAGATGTGTCATTATATCGTAATATTGGCTTCGGGCCTCGCAACGGGCTGGATCGGGCACGGGTCTGCATGTCACGGGCCGGGGAGGGCTCGGGCCGAAATTTCAGCCCCGCGCAGCTCTCTACTCCGGACTCGCCATTTCTGCTGCTTCCTCAAATCTGTTTGGTGTGTCTGTGTGTGTGTGTGTGTGTCGCCCGTGTCCTGACTCCTGGCTCGTGTGTAACACTGGCTCCGATTGGCTACCATGAAACACATGACTCTGCCTTAGCCAATCATAATCGTTTATCTCGTTATAACCCACCCGGTCTCCTCACTTGACAACACTAGTGTAGGCTACGGGTAGTTTACTCAATCATTTCATAGTAACGCACCGCATTTAGCGTTCAGTAACGATAACGGCGTTGTAACGACGGAAACAGTAATTAGTTAGATTACCCCGTTACTGAAAAAATAACGGCGTTACCTAACGCCGTTATTTTAAACGGCGTTATTCCAAACACTGCAGGTAACACACCTGACCCACAGGTAACACACCTCCACAGGTAACACACCTGCTCCACGGGTAACACCCAAAATACTGTCCACTCAGCTGTCACACTAGCCTGATATCAGACTGAATGGTCACACATATACTCCATTTCCTTCTTCAGTCTGACATTGCTTCCACTTTAACCGGTTTCTGGGGGGAAATGCCAGAGGGGGATTCCATTTCCCCCAACCAATCACTAGAGACCAACAACGTATCCACTTGAATCTCATCAAATCATCAACAAATCACCAATGTTGTTATTACTCCTGCTTGGACCAGTGCACTTGACAACGGCGATGATTGCACTGATTGGCTAATGGTTAATCGCTCATTGGGCCGAAAAGATTTTCAGCCGAGAAACCGCTGCTGCATGTCACGATGCCAGACCAGAAGCAGTCAACTCTGTGGAGTGGGCGGAGTCAAAGGTCTGGACCCAGGCAGCTCTCAGACAGGAAATACTACTTAGGAACTTTGGTGACGGAGAGAGAGAGGCATGATGGGATGTGTGGTCATGTGACTAATGTTGTGTTGTCTGTGAGGTGGTGTGGTCATTAAGGATGGGGCTCGAGACCCGGTTCCATAGGGACCCGGTAAGCTTATCGATCCTCTTATCAATACTAGCGGCCACGGATCCTTTTCCCCCCACCCCTCTCTTTCTCTCTCTCCCTCTCCTCTGTCTCTAGTCCGCTCTCATATGCTCTGTCACTCTGGTGCTGCGCAGGGCACGCATTCCAACCCGTGCAGCCCTAGTGCACACATCGATTGTCTAATAAAAATGTTAATCGCGTGCGTCACGTGTAGGGATGTTCATCAATTATCGAAAATCGATAATTGATCGTTAAGGAATTGAATCGATCATGTGGAATTTTGATCGATTATTATTATTATTATTATTATTTTATTTTTTTGTGGACTAGGTTTGGGTGGAATTCGTTCCTCCTCACCCCACTCCATTGCACAGCCGACTAACGAGAGGTGGAGCTTCATATAGTCTCTAGTTTTCTGGCTGGGCACGGGCCTTTGTGACAACAAAACTGTTTTAAAAATGGGGAATTCACACCGGCATGCGCCGGGGACACAAACAAACGCACCCAGCGGTCTGCGGACCTCAGTGAGGCTCAGGCCTGTTGATTTGACTCTTGTGCTGTCAGCTAAGCTGGAAGACGCCGATTGCCTTACATCATGTAACCTGACATGTAACATGTTTGTTTACCTGGCCACAGCACTAGTGTCTGATATTCTTACTACACAGCGGCATCGCCATTATAGCTGGCCGAGAACGCGCAACGTTATTACCAGACCAGAGTAAAAAATATATATAAATATATATATATACCGTAAATTCCGGACTATAAGCCGCACCTTTTTTCCCGTTTTTTGGGCTTTTTTGGCCCCTGCGGCTTATATAACGGTGCGGCTTATCTATGGATTTTTTCAAAAAAAAAAAAAAAAAAAAAAAATCTCTCTTTTTTAGCACTCTTTCTAACTATAAATCCTATATAACTATAATAAGTTTTAATTTCCTCTCTTGCCCTCTTTTCACCACACTGTATGACACTGTATGACACTGTGTGCACTGTAAAAAACAACACAGGTGGTGTTGTGTTATGTTGTTTTGTTGAAATGTTAATAAATGGGAGCTTCCTCAAACAGCCATCTCTTTCCCGACAATCCCCTCTGTGCATGCACCCTTACATATGGTAATTAAACATAAAAAAAAAAAAAAAAAAAAAAAAAAAAAAACATTAAAACACCCGCGGCTTATAGTCCGGTGCGGCTTATATAAGAAAAAAATAGTCAACTTTGCAGGTGCGGCTTATACACCGGTGCGGCTTATAGTCCGCAATTTACGGTATATATATATATATATATATATATATATATATATATATATATATATATATATATATTAGAGATGGGAATAGATTCATTTTTTTAATCTAGATTAATCTAGATTAATCCTGGTCATTAATCTAGATTAATCTAGATTAAAATGGGTCATTTGAAGTCTGTCGAAGCCATTCAAAATATGTGTGTGCAACATAAATAATGACTAGAAGTAAGTCCTTGTGAACAGGTTTCTGTTTATTCGGTTGTTCACGCCCCCCCCCACAGCAGCCAGGATGGGGGAGGCAGACATAAATGTCTGCGCTTACATACCTGTTCCATTCTAAAGTGATAATCATCATGGCCTGCTCAATATAAGTGGACCCTGCTACCAGACAACTTTGAGAATAATAATATATATAATAAATAATAATACAGTGGAGCTGCTCAGTGGCCAGCAGATCGGACTGTGGTTGTACTGGACAGCTTCCAGGTATGAATGTGTGTGAATGTGAACAGGGCGCTCCTGAAAAAGAGAGCATTGAGACTCCCCCTGTATAAATAAAGGTAAAAAATAAATAAAAATAAATAAATAAAAAATAAATAGATTAACGGCGATAATTTTTTTATCGCGCGTTAAGAGTCTCGCGTTAACGCAGCCGTTAATGGCGTTAACGATCCCATCTCTAATATATATATATATATATATATATATATATATAATATTATTATTGTTATTATTATTATTATTATTACGGTATCGATAATCGATAATTGATCATTAATTTTCCCGATTTTCGATTATGGAAATTGTTCAAAATGAACATCCCTAGTCACGTGGCACGCCCCCTTCGTTCATTTGGTTGCTTGACAGACAGGATGGCTGAGGACGCACCAAAACGTTGTAGCAACTAAGTCCCGTTCGTTGACAATAATAATCAAATTGATACTAATCCAAAAATATGCGATCTCAGTGATGTAGTTGCTTGTTGTGCCGTGCGTCCTGCTCTCTGACACACGGCATGACATGTATATTCCACAGTGTCCTTATTAGGACATCCTCAGACCTTAGAATAAAAGGCATCAATCAACATGTATGCATGATGGGTTCAATGTCTATTCAGAAAAAAAAGCGCATTGGCGAAGGTAAATAACGTTAGATGCGTTCAAATAAATGTTATGCAAACAAAAAATACAATGCACAATAAATGTGTTTGTGGGCGTCAATTGCCCCACGAACAGGCTTGATGGTGGGCCATTACAGAGCCTTTTCTACAAAACACATCAATAGCAAATGCTACATAAAACAAAAGGATTGCCTAGATCTTATTAAATAGTGGACATTTATTCATTCCCACTTAGACACTATTTCTGATGGTAAAATTAGCGTAAAAAGCAGAATTCAGAAAAATTCAAAGGTAAAAAAAACGTGACCCCAAAACCGAGGTACGTACCGAACCGTGACTTTTGTGTACCGTGACACCCCTATTATCTACATCAATAAAAAATCATGTGACTAATGTTGTGTTGTCTATGTAGCGGCGTGGTCATGTGACTAACATTGTGCTGTCTGTGTAGCAGCTCGCTGCCCAGCTGCACCGTCCTGTTGCATGGCCCGGCCGGAGGCGGCAAGGTGACTGCCGTGAGCGCCGCCACCAGGAGGCTCCACCTCCACCTGCTCAAGGTACCACTCACCAAGTTTATTGTAGAAAAGAATAGAATGGAATAACTACAGTAGCTTGCTCTAATAGTGGGAGATAGTCAGATAATGACCGGGGGGGGCGTGGTCGATACAAATAAAGGTCGACCCCAAATACAGACCGGGAAAAAGAACACAGCCGGCAGAAGTCCCTGGAGCCCCCGTTGTCGATTACCGTAATTATCATAATACTTTACAGTAGGGCTGTGCAATAAAATCGATACGGCAATATATCGCGATACTTTTTTCTGCAATACTGTATCGATATTTCCCATATCGATTTTTTTGCACAGCCATGTGGTCAGTGACACAATAAGAATACTTTTTTATTTCAGTGCGTTCAGTAACACCCTCAACACTCGTAGTTTTGACTAAATTTGTCCACTAAGTTATCAATATAATGTGATGTACATATTATTACACTACCTGGGTGGTGTGTTGTATTTTTAGCTCTATTTCTATTCATTTTGAGTAAATTGTGTAGGGTATTGCAATATATCGCAATATGTATTGTATCGCAATGTATCGTGATACAATCGTATCGCGACCCATGTATCGTGATTCGTATCGTATCGTGCGGTCCTTGCCAATACCCAGCCCTACTTTACAGTCACAGTAAAGTAGTTACATAACGAACCCCAACAGAAACATAAAAAAACAAGGAGGCTTGGTACTAAAATATGAGCCAAACTAACAGAGGCAATTAGAAATATAATATAAGCCTGCTTCCAATAAAGGCCTGGTCCTTCTGCAGCTGAACTAAATAAAGGCCTGAGCCAATATGAGAGGAAATACGGTAATACTGAAGTTTAACACTTCAGCATTTTGCTGGGGACACCATGGACCCCATTATTCTTTCCTCAAGCAAAAGAAGATGAGAGCTGACTTATGCCAGTGTGATTTGCAACTTTTTATGAGACATATTCTCAATTAGAAGGAGCTACTGTATATTATGAAACCATTAAGTGAGCAGAATGGTAGCCTGCTTTGTTTGATGAATCAAATCTCACGCAGGCGCAGAACGTATGAGCTAGTTGCCCGTCACCTGTTGTGTTTGCGCTGTGTTCAAATGCAACTTTTTGGACCCGACACCGGAGATGTGAGGTGACGCAGCGCTCTGGCTCTAGTTGCCGCTAGTCCTTTCTGGTTTTCCCGGTGTGTCTCCGCCTTTAGTGTCCTTTAAAAATTAGCACTAACGGGGGATAAAAATTGGATAAGAAAATGGGGGGGGAGTCGTTACCTGTCCACATATGAACTGCTGAGTCCTTTCAGTCGTTGCCTGTCCACATACGAACTGTTGAGTCCTTAGAGTCCTTTTTAGTCTTTACCTGTCCGCATACGAACTGTTGAGTCCTTAGAGTCCTTTAAGTCTTTACCTGTCTATATGCGAACTGCTGAGTCCTTACAGTCCTTTAAGTCTTTACCTGTCTATATACGAACTGCTGAGACCTCAGAGTCCTTTAAGTCTTTACCTGTCCACATACGAACTGCTGAGACCTTAGAGTCCTTTAAGTCTTTACCTGTCTATATAGACAAGTTTCCTGGGCACTTCCGGTTTGCTTCCGGACTCGGCCGCGATCGTGTCAGTCGCTTCCGGTGTTTGTGAATACGGAGAAGCGTAACGTACTACCGTAGTAGCCATAGTGACCGCCGAAAAAATGCAAACTTGGGATCATTCTGCGAGGCTCCTATCTAATGAAAGAGTGTCTATACCACACCCGTTGACAGTGGACACATGGGAAGATAATATGTGTAAATGGCCGAACGTAACTACAGGCAGGATTATAGCGTATTTTGAGGAATCAATGGCGGTGGACGGCAACGCGATGAACTATCTCAAAAGCTCCGAAGCGTCAGCCAGACTAACGTTAGGTTACAGTCCTCTCCTCTGTCACAGTCAGTCAGACTAATGTTAGGTTACAGTGACAGTACTCTCCTCTCTCACAGTCAGACTAACGTTAGGTTACAGTCCTCTCCTCTCTCACAGTCAGTCAGACTAACGTTATGTTACTGTCCTCTCCTCTGTCACAGTCAGTCAGACTAACGTTAGGTTACAGTGACAGTACTCTCCTCTCTCACAGTCAGACTAACGTTAGGTTACAGTCCTCTCCTCTCTCACAGTCAGTCAGACTAACGTTATGTTACTGTTAGGGCTGTCAGCGTTAACGCGTTAATCGCGCGTTAACGCGCGCCGATCATAACGCGTTATTTTGAATTAATCGCGTTAATCGCATGCCGCTATTTTGTCCCTTCGTCGCCCCGTACTTGTAGTCAAGCCGTTCGGTTTCCTGTCTCCTGTTTGTGCAGGCAGGCATGGAAGAGAACGACAGCAATACGCTTTTAAATGGATCGTTTTACTTCCCAAATGGCACAGTGGATAAGTCAAGAGCCGTAGTTTGCACCTTGTGTAAAACGGAATTAAAATATCACCGAAGTACATTGAGTTTGAGGCGAGCGATCACCTGAAAGTAGCTAGCAGCCAGCTAGCTAGCGCGAGACTCCTCACTCATTATTTCTTCAGAGTCTCGGATGCGCGGGTCCTCTAACCACTGGGAGGTCGGCTCTAATGGCTTCACGCGATATACACGTTACCAATACACAGTTTCCAATACCGAGCCATTATTCACATGGAAGTGCCAAAGTTTTTAGCTCAGATACAGCCTTCTTCGGCTGTGTCATTTTGGGTTTCGACTGCTCCACAGCGCCGCCGCCGGAAGTATCGGTTCTGGAGTGTTTACAATTATTGTGCATTTATTTTCTATTCAAGATGCATTTTGTGACGTCCTGTCTACATTGCACTTCTATTGAATTGAAAATAAATCTAAAATTCAAGATCACAAAGTACATTTATTTGCATTAATTTGATTCCCAATCACGACACACTGGTAATAATTATTAATATCTAATTAAAAATGCTTTGCAATGCAAAATAATAGCATTTTAAACATGCGATACAAAGACGCGATTAATCGCGATTAATTATAATTAATCGCACGATTAATCGCGATTAAGAAAATTAATCGTTTGACAGCCCTAGTTACTGTCCTCTCCTCTGTCACAGTCAGTCAGACTAACGTTAGGTTACAGTGACAGTACTCTCCTCTCTCACAGTCAGACTAACGTTAGGTTACAGTCCTCTCCTCTCTCACAGTCAGTCAGACTAACGTTAGGTTACTGTCCTCTCCTCTGTCACAGTCAGCCAGACTAACGTTAGGTGTCTCTCCATTCAAAAACAACCCAGTTTGCCTTGATCACTGCAAAACATGACATGCCGTGTGTAGCCTCCACACAATAGGGCTACACACGGTAAATCATGGTAAATACGCAGCACAATACCCGCCGTGGTAAACAGAAGAAGACTGGGATATTAACTTTAAGGCGACTCACTTCTAGACTTGAATGAAATTGTATTCACCTACTATCTGCTCCGTGGATTACCATTTTACAATTTCGGACACGAAATTGTAACATAGCAACGTTGGTCCACAAACGTTGCTATTTAAAAAAAAAATTTGGGAGATCGGGTTGGGATTATAACGTTAGTTTGCCGAGTCGCACCTGGTAATCCAGAAATGGCGTTATGGTACCTTTGTCTACTTGTAGATCATCAAGAAACTTTAAATTAATAACGTTAGATGTGTTTAACAGAGCTGTATATCGGGTCTAGCAGCTGATCAGCAGCTCAGACAGCCTCAAACACGAGGTGATTGTCAGCTCTATAATTCGCAAAATAGCAGTGGATGGAAACGCGCACTGTGTTTTGTGACAGCCACGCACTGCACAATGTGTTCCAGAATAACCCATTGTTAATAACGTCTGCTAACGTTAGTGTAGCTGATGTTATCGATCGTTGTAAAAAAGTTTGGATATTTCGGCTGCTGCCTTCTGATGTGCTCGCTGCTGTGGACGCAATGTGGACTTAACCAGAAGCCGGTGACACGCAAGGCTGCTATGGCGCCGCCCTAGGAACGGCCCAGGAAACTTGTCTATATGAACTGCTGAGACCTTAGAGTCCTTTAAGTCTTTACCTGTCTATATACGAACTGCTGAGACCTTAGAGCAGTGATACTCAACTGGCGGCCCACGGGCACCCCTTGGGTGGCCCGCGATGGAATTGATTATTATTATTTTTTTACAGTGCACCTGAACGCAACATGCAAGATACTCCACTTCTGTTATAGCATTTCAGTCTGGAATATGGAATATCTTTCAATAATCTATGATTTAGCTGCTAAATTGTCAAATACCGCTGTCTGCTCGCTACCCAGGCACTTATATATGTACTACTTAACCTAACTAACTATCCGGTGTTCACAACATTGTCAGACTAAACTCCGGCTGCCACCCCAAAAACCTACAATCCGCTACAGAAAAATGTATATTGATTGTTTATTAACTGGCCCCTGGCCTTCTATCATTTCACCAAAGTGGCCCCCGGGCAAAGCAAGTTGAGTATCCCTGCCTTAGAGTCCTTTAAGTCTTTACCTGTCTATATATGAACTGCTGAGACCTTAGAGTCCTTTAAGTTGTTACCTGTCTATATACGAACTGCTGAGTCCTTAGAGTCCTTTAAGTCGCTACTAAAGACCCATCTTCATTCTGTGGCTTTCAACTCAAGCTGAGGTGTCAGCTCAACTTCATCTT
This sequence comes from Poromitra crassiceps, assembly GCF_964638095.1. Taxonomy (NCBI): domain Eukaryota; kingdom Metazoa; phylum Chordata; class Actinopteri; order Beryciformes; family Melamphaidae; genus Poromitra; species Poromitra crassiceps. The sequence goes on along the minus strand of NC_139626.1, from coordinate 70,430,251 downwards.
ACTGTGTTTATTGATGGCCATTTCTTAAATGTATTTTTATATTTGCTTACACGTTAAGCACTTTGGTCAACTGCGGTTGTTTTAAATGTGCTATATACTGTAAATAAACGTTGCCAGTTGCCTGGCCTTGCCTCTGTGCAGGTGGACTATATAAATAAACGTTGCCTTGCCTGCCCTTGCCCCTGTGTGCAGGTGGACTGTGTGTCTCTGTGCTCAGACTCTCCGGCGGCCTGTGAGGTGAGGCTGTCTCAGGCGTTCCTGAGGGCGGAGGCCGTGGCGCCGTGCGTTCTGCTGCTGAGAAACCTGCAGCTGCTGCTGCGCCCGCCAGGCGGCGCCCAGGCCGGGGAGGACGGCCGCACGCAGGCCGCGCTCCGACAGCTGCTCAGCCACGCCCCCGCAAGGTGACACAACGCACGAAACGCTGCCACATAGTTTGTTCTGGTCCTGGGTTCATCGTCGCGTCATTAGTTTGTAAGATCTGTCTGTTACCTTAGTTTGTCAGCGGTATAAATTGCAAGTTGACTGATTTTTTTTCTTTTTCTTTTTTTATCTACTACCTAATGGTAACTTTTCTCAAATGCAATTTGCAAAGTTTTAGATGATTTTCTCTGGTAAAATTGCAGGAACTGACAAAAATTGCAAGTCAAGGACCCTGTTTTGACGTTTTTGCCGAGAAATCGTTGGAATTTTTTAAGATTCCAAGCCCCTGCAAATATTGCGGAGATTGGTTGAATTTGCATTCATTATTGCAATCGCAAAATCACAAGTTCCTGGACGGACTGATGCATTACAATACAAGACAACACTTGGCACAATTTGATTTAATTTAGAAGCTCTGCTATAAAACATGAGGATATGTAACATAGTGATGTCCAAATAGAGTGCTTGAGAATGCCTAATACGTTTTTGAAAATGAATGCATAGCCTTGAAGTTACAAATGTCATGTCTGGAGTCATTGAATTTCACAAAACCAGACCTGGGAAGTCATTGAATTTCACCAAACCAGACCTGGGAAGTCATTGAATTTCACCAAACAAGACCTTGAAACTAAGTCATTGAGGGTCATCCTTGGCCCTCAGTCCAAGAACGCACATTGGCCCATCCCACTTTAAAGAGTTGAATTGGCTCCCTGTTGAAAGCAGAGTTCAACAGTTGAAGCTTATCATGGTTTATAAAATATGACATGACCTTTGTCCCAACTATTTCAACAAGTACTTCCAGTATGTCCGTGACATCCATAGCCGGAACACAAGAGCCAGTGTAGCAGATTTGAAATTGCTCAACCTGAATAGCAAAGTAGGAAGAAGTACGTTCCTCTATATGGGGGGAGAGGATTGGAACTAAATCCCTAACGAAATTAGGTTTGCTAATTCTCTGAATTGTTTCAAAAACCTTCTGAAGAAATTCTTGTTGAGCAAACTAGTGTAAAACGTGTCTCCCGGTGTTATGGTATGTTGGTTTTTATCTCCTGTCCCTTTTATCCTTTGACTGTTCTGTATTGTTTTATCTGATGTTGCTATGTTATTGTGTAAAAAATATAAAAAGAAATAGAGTCCGCACACTGCTCGACTTGCTCCCAGTTGATTTATTTTTAACGTTTCGGTGTTGACCGAAACGTTAAAAATTAAAACCCTTGGAAGTCATTGCATTTCACTAAACCAGACCTTGGAAGTCAATGAATTTTTACCAAACCAGACCTTTTGAAAGTCATAAAATGTCACAAAAAAAGACTAGTCATTGAGCTTCACCAAACCAGACCTTGAAAGTCACTGCGAGGTGTTTGACTGTGCTGTGCCCTGGTTGCAGCGTGGCGGTGGTGGCGACGGTGTGCCGGCCTCGGGAGCTGCCTGCGGGCGTGGCATCAGCATTCGTCCACCAGGTGGAGCTGGAGAGCCTGGGGGAGGAGCAGCGGCGCTCCGTGCTGCACAGCCTCAGTACAGACCTCAGCCTGGGGAGGGAGGTCAACCTGCACCGCCTCGCCAAGCTCACTGCGGTACGCCAACAGTCTCATTCAAAGCTTTAACCCTAACCAACAGTCTCAACAAGTCTCTTTCAAAGTTTTAACCCTAACCCTAACCAACAGTCTCAACAAGTCTCTTTCAAAGTTTTAACCCTAACCCTAACCAACAGTCTCAACAAGTCTCTTTCAAAGTTTTACCCCTAACCCTAACCAACAGTCTCAACAAGTCTCTTTCAAAGTTTTAACCCTAACCCTAACCAACAGTCTCAACAAGTCTCTTTCAAAGTTTTAACCCGAACCCTCACCAACAGTCTCAAGAAGTTTCATTCAAAGTTTTAACCCCAACCCTAACCAACAGTCTCAACAAGTCTCATTCAAAGTTTTAGAAGTAGTTTGAAACTGAATCAGTTGTGCCTATTCCCCTGAAGTAGGCTGTGCAATTAATATGACAAATCAGCATGTTTGTAAACAAATGGATTGGCTATACTTCCGGGTGCAACTGCCATTCATTTTAAACAGCAGTTCATGGTGAAACCATGCCCTCTTTGAACTCTAACTGCTCCTTCATACTTTAAGCTAGACACTCCATTTGAACCTTAAATGAGTCACCACCTTTAGGACATCACCTTAATTCAGCTTTAATTTATCTTTTGTACTGTTTGAGAAATCACAGTTTATGTTTCCTACTTTTTTCAGCCTTTATAGTGGGACCCTATGCAGCCAGGAACTCACAGCTCTAGCAGGCTGTACTTTTTACTAAATTCACACATTTTCAAACTGACAGTTCACAAAACTTACATAGCTGTTTCTAAACATGCAGTGAACTCCTGAACATATCCAGACTTCACTCGGATCGCCTGCATGTTTAGCACTAAATGTCTGTTGTGAGCGCGAACATGGACTGGTAAATGGTAAATGGACTGCATGTATATAGCGCTTTTATCCAAAGCGCTTTAAAATGTGCCTACATTCACCCATTCACACACCGAAAGGCGGCCAGCTGCCACGCAGGGTGCCGGCACAGCCATCGGGAGCAATTTGGAGTTCAGTGTCTTGACCAAGGACACTTCGACATGCAGACTGGAGGAGCCGGGGATCGAACCACCGACCTTCTGATTAGTGGATGACCCGCTCTACCTCCTGAGCCACAGCCTGGGCCTTACCCACCCAAGCCTCAAATTAGAGGTCGACCGATAGTGGAAAAGGCCGATACCGATAGAATAACGATAGTTTGGAGCAGGGAAAAGCCGATAGCCGATTAATCGGCCAATAGCCGATAGCCGATTAAACGGCCGATATCATACCCCCGCGGGGGGAAAAATCGACACAGTTGTAAATGAACAATCTTTTTTATTTATTAGAAAACAACACTGTCCCATACAGGGACTCTGTTTCCTCCAGCTGCCATCTGTTGAAACAAGAAAATAAAAAAATATATTAAATATATTAAACTAACATATATGTATGTGTTTCTATATTCACAATTTAACTTAGGCTTTAATATGGGGGGGGGGGGGGGGTGATAGTGGAGTTGTTTCTTAAGATTGTTGTTCAAATAAAAAACCCTCAGATCGGCTAAAGTTAAGAAATTATCATTGTCATCATCACAGAAGCTTCCTAATTTAATTTATCAGTCAACATCAGTCACGTGGGGTCACTGGGGACCCAGGGTTAGAAAATAAACAATCTCAGCTGCTTGCAGCATGTAACAGCAAAGATAATTGAGAATGTGAAGACAAGAGTATAGTGCCTTTTTGAAAACAGCGCTGCGGCCATTTTGGCCTGAAATACGGCTCCTTGCTGGGGCAGAATGGGCAGAACCTAGTCTCCAAAATGGCGGATTAGCTGTGTGCTGTCGCATCTTTACAATAAAAGGTCTTTGGTTACAGTACTGCTCCGTTTAACAAACACAACAAAGGAGAGAGACAACTACTTTTCACACTCTGTTTTGGATTAAGAGGATGTCCTGAAGTGTGACGGTGGATTAAAGACTTGATGACAAAACATCGGTTGATTTGGTGGATTATAGTCTTCATGACAGAAAGAACAGGACACCCGATGGATTAACTTTACATGGATGCGAGTTTTACTGCCGAGTGCGACTTTCTGCTTAACACTTTCAGTGCCACGGCCCTTGGGCAAAAGGTTGCTTGCTGTGCCACATAGGCCGCAATGCATTTTAAAACAGTCATATAATTTCTTTAATAATTACTATGTAAACACTGAACACGCACAAATAACGATGAGACTCTCTTCTATCACCTGCAAAAAAAAGTTTATTGATCCCATTTTCCGTTCTTTAGTTATGAGCCGGAGAAGATAGCTTGATTGAACGAAAAACAGAGCTTTTTTTCTACGAGCTGAGATAATGAGCCTTTTGTGAAATTAAACATTTCAAGCACATCACTGACTCTGAAGCTAATTTTCTGATGTAGTCACACCTCAAAAATAATTTCCTTCAATAAAACAGTGAAGGCAAGGGAATTTTGTTTGGAAGAATAATATTTTTAGCTGAAACCAGCAGCGCTGGCGCCTGCATGCGCTGCTGGTTGCAGCTTCTTGCTGATCTTTTGCTGCTGGTGGGCATCGGATATTCTGGCTTGCGTTTGCCAACCCTGTCCTGCTGTCTGGGTCTGTGTTGTGTACTTGGCTCTGCGTGCCCCACCTCCCCCCCTCCTCCTCCCCCCCCCCCCGTTGTGGGAGGAGTGTCTCTCTGCTCTGCTGTTTTCTCTGCCTGTGCTCAGCACTGAAAAAGTCCGCTAGATCCTGCTTTTTTACAGCCGCGTGTACCAGCTCCCATGCTTCGAGTTGAGAATAATAACAAATCCACGGCTGATCATGTGTTGCAGCGGACACGGAGGCTGTTGCAGCGGACACCGAGGTGCTCAATTGTGATAGCAGATTGGCTGCTGCAGGGGCACAGCTAAACGTTGCTTCAATGAAGCCGCTGCATACGGACGGATGCGATGCGATTTCCTTCCCCCCAATGACTTCTTCTGTGTGTTTCACTCCACGTTCTCTCATCTGGAGAGCGCTGTCGCCACCTAAGGGTTCTGTAAAATAGGTTAGACACATTCAATACCTCTGAATATTGTAAGAGGCGATGTAAGAGGCATAGATCGACACCCCCCCGTCAAAAAAAAAAATTCGAGTTATTGACGCCATTTGGCGTCGCTGGCACTCTACGGTAAATTTCTAATGACGCCATATGGCGTCGCTGGCACTGAATGTGTTAACTGCATGTAACGTTAAACTTTTATCGTCCATGCATTCCTGGGAGTGTTTATTCTTTTCGTAAATGGATTATTTTACGTCGCTGGATTTGGAAGGGAAAGCAAATTGAAGTTAAAAGTTTAATGGGTCTTGCTACAGGTCTCACTATTTGCCAGATTGCAATTTTTAGTTGAATCAAATGCATTGCATAATTCATTGAAGGCTTTTCCATTGAGCGAAGTGCTTGAGGTAAACTTTACGCCCGCCCTTGTCCACAGCAGCATGCGCTAGTAAAATACAGAGAGTATAACGTTAACGCATAACGTAGTCTACATTGAAAAACGTAATTAAAAGTCTGCAACATAGCCTCTGATGTGCCGACACTGACGCGTCTGAGTGTCTACTCAGGCAAACTGCTATCGTTAATAAGCTAACCCTGTCCGGAGTTTTAATTTAACTGCTCTCAGTCACACCCGTCAAGATAGTCACCAATGCAAGCGTGGTAGGGATGTCAGGTTAACCACACAGCCGTAGATGATACCTCCGCCGTTGATGACATGACTAGTGACTAGCTGCGCTCTCTCTCCCCCTCCACTGCAGTTGCAGCAGCATGCTACCGAGGCGCTAGCAAAACACAATCAGACAGCATGGCTGCCTGCGTTCGGTAAAGCGGCTTCTTCAATATGCCATGAACAGCAACCTTATCTTGCCCACAATTTACTAATAAGGCTGTCTTAAAGTTAACTTCATTTAAATATAGGCGAAATTAGTGAGTGAGTGAGCGGGTGGGGCTGAGAGGGAAAGTGAGCGAGACGATTATTATTGCCTAGTTGTTAAATGGTACTATTACAAACCATTAATGTCCCCGTGCTATTTAATTTCATGGACGTAGTTACGTGGCTGGATTATTTGGAAGAGATACAAATTGGTGAGTAAACAAATGAAAGTTCAATTGTTTCTTTTCCTCCATCTGCCAGTTTGAAACGTGAAAATGCAACAAGAAGATGAGTGCTGCATTAGGCTATATATTCGAGACGTAACTTTTGTGCGGAGAAATACAGTAAATTGAAAACTAGTCAGATATGACTTGAATGCCACTTGTAAAATCACCTTTACCACCGTTTAACTTTAGTGCAATCACTATTTTGACTGGCGGCTTTTGGGCGATTTGTAAACAAGCGCTCACTTTTTGGCACATCGCCACCCCACTTTATCACCTGACTAATGCGTTGATGGTTTTTCATGGAGTGGAGAATTGCTGTCTGAAATATATCTCTGATGTAGTCTACATTGAAAAATGTCATTAAAGTCGAACTGAACCGGTTCGTCACGTGCATATGAGTCAGTTTCAGACTGAAAACATAGTTTGTCTAAGATGACAGGTTGAGAGGCGGGTCATAGTATCATGTCGATGATTTTATTTGACAATTCTGGGGACTGGATTGGGCTTTGGCCAATCCTGGCGTGTTCCTCCTCCAAATCGAGTGGGATTCAGTGTGCTGTGGCTCGGGAAGAGCCTGGTGACGCGAGGTTAGTGGCTGAGTGGAGCTCAGCGAGCCGCACGCAGCCAGCTGCCTTCGTGTTGCCGAGCGGAGAGTGCAGCACGTCGGCCTGGAATCTTCGAAGTGCGACCCCTGACAACCAAGCTCTCAGATGCGCGCGCCATTATCGCTGCTGTAAATACGATATCCCTGGAATGGGCGTTTTAACGAGCCAGTTACATTTCTTTGCATTCTTAGAGATTATAGTTTTTGGTTTTTGTTCATGTTTCTAACAATTGGCCAAGTTAGTAGTTAGTTCATGGGATAGGAATTCTGCCAGATGACAGGCACTAGGCGCCATTTTCTACTTCATTTGGAAGAGAAAATTATCCTGAAATGAAGATTTGATTGACAGCTGCATGTCGTGATATGATTGGTTGAAATGGGGTAGAAATTTGATAGTACTAGGTGACGTCAGCAAACTGTACATTACTGTTATCAATGAAATCTTGAAAAATGAATTTTTGATGTGAAAAAGTGTGAAAAACTAAAGAAATTAGATTGTTGTGATTCTTTTTGCATACATTATTAAATAGGTGCACTGCATACCCAGGTATTTGAACTAAAATAAAATAAAAGTCATTTTTGGGTTCAGCTCGACTTTAACACATTCACTGCCAGCCGTTTTTTCAATACTGTAGGTAGGTTCTGCCAAGGTTTTTTTTTGAGGATTCTGGCTCATCTTTCAAGAGCCGAGGATTCTTTTCTGCTAAGATTTTGTGAACACAAATTATCTCAAAAGAACTAATAGAATGTGTGCTTTCTCTGTCTAAAAGAGTTAGTTTGTAGAGTTAGTAGTTATGTAGGCATTAGCAGTAGAATACAGCATGGTTTCAGCGTCTGAAAATTTATTCTGAGATAAATGGCTTTTTGTGAAATTCGATAGAACAGTCACTTTAACCATTTATTTCTGGCGTAAGACGTCAGACATCTAAACAATAGTTTTGAACAGTAATTTCCTCCATAGCAGCAGGAAACCCCCCTCTCCTACAAACTCCTCCCTCCATGGGTGTGTCTCTAGTGGCTTTGCAGCGTTTGTCACAAGCGAGGCTCTGCCTGTCTGTGCTGCCTGGCTGCTGGCGGCTGCTCTTTGGGCGAGTCTGCATGAGTCGTTTCGATTGTGAGCTCAGCTGCAATGAAGCTGCGTGCGATTGTGGGCTTTCTGCGGGTGTTTCAAAGTGTGTTGCACGCATAATCTATTATGCAAATTTGCAATCCCCCACCGCCAGCTCCCAGCGCGATAATGCGCGAAAGCGTTTTCGCCAATCCATTTTACAGTATGAGAGAATGGTTTCCTCGCGCGTTCCCCTGCAGTTTTGGCTCGGCTTTTTCTAGTCTGGAGAGCACTGTCGCCACTTAGTGGGTCGGTGGAATGGGTTGTACACGTTCGGTGGCTCCAATATTTTTATAGGAGACGTGGGGGGCGTTGATCCACGTCCCACCGTCAATTTTTTTTTTTTTTTTTTTTTAAGACGAGATATCTCGTCATTGGCAGTCAACCGTTGGATTTTGTAAGACGAAATATCTCGTCAATGGCAGTGAACGTGTTAAAAGTCTCGCATGAACACTGCGATTCCCGGCTGCAGTCTACAGACTAGTGTGCAGCACACTAACATCTCTACCTCCCCCCCCACACACACTCTCTAGTCTCGATACCGGAGAAGTGTGGAAACAAAGCTGCCTCTTGTCTGGAAGGGTAACTCCGGGAAATACCTGCACCTGATTCAACGGGCCAGAGAGCTCGTGTCAGAGCTAGTCCAGAGAGTTCATGTTTAGCAATGTATATTATATAGCAGACCCTTTAGCTACTTCTGCTCTCACTGATACTGTCAAGATACAAGCAATGTGATGTATAGTTTTTGAGATATTGTTTGTTTGGCACAACTTAAGTATTCTTGGCTTGACTATGTGTAACCTTCTTTCTCCTTTTTTATTTTTATGCCTCCGCTGGCGATAGCCAGGCCGGAGGCATTATGGATCCGGGTTGTCTGTCCGTACAATGTTTGTTAACGCGATATCTGAGGAACGCCTTGACGGAATTTCATCAAATTTGCCTCAAACATCGACTTAGACTCAAGGATGATCTGATTAGATTTTGGTGGTCAAAGGTCAAGGTCACTGTGACCTCTCGAACGCCATTTTCAAGCTTGCTAACGCGATATCTCAGGAATGCCTTGACGGAATTTAATCAAACTTGTCTCAAACATCCACTTGGACTCAAGGATGAACTGATTAGATTTTGGTGGTCAAAGGTCAAAGGTCAAGGTCACTGTGACCTCTCGAACACCATTTTCAAGCTTGTTAACACGATATCTCAGGAATGCCTTGACGGAATTTAATCAAACTTGTCTCAAACATCGACTTGGACTCAAGGATGAACTGATTAGATTTTGGTGGTCAAATGCCAAGTCAAGTCAAGTCATCACATCAAGTTTCATACACAGAGGCAATTCAAAGTGCTTCACATAAAATGGTTGACAGGAAAAGAAAAGAAGAGAGTAAAATGGACATTTAAAAGCATCATTAAGCACACAGGAAAATAAATGAAAAGAAGAAATAAAATGGACATTTAAAAGCATCACAACAAAACTTAAAAAAAAAAAAAAGTATAAAAAGTGCAATAAGCAACAGGCGCAGCAGTTGCAGAAAGAGCTAAAACTTATAGAGGACTCATTGGGTTTGCATAGTAGCTGTCAGCATTTAAAAGCGACGGTAAACATAAAAGTCTTTAGTCTATTTTTAAAAGTAAGTAAGGTTGGGGCAGATCTGAGGTCTTCAGGCAATTTGTTCCAGCTAGCAGAAGCATAGTGGGTAAATGCAGCCTTCCCGTGATTTGATTTGATCCTAGGGACAGTTAATAAGCTGGACCCTGTTGACCTAAGAGTTCTAGACGGTTTGTAGCGTGGGAGCAATTCAGCTATGTATTTTGGGCCTAGGCCATTAAGTGATTTATAGACTAATAACAGTATTTTAAAAGCTATTCTCTGACACACTGGCAACCAGTGTAAGGACTTAAGAACTGGAGTGATATGATCAGCTTTCTTAGTCTTCGTTAGAACTCTAGCAGCAGCATTCTGAATGAGTTGAAGTTGCCTAAGTTCTTTTTTGGAGAGACCAGAAAAAAGGCTATTGCAGTAGTCTAACCTACTATAAATGAAGGCGTGAATTAGTTTTTCTAGATCCTGTCTGGACATGTATCCCCTAATTCTCGCTATATTTTTAAGATGATAAAAAGCAGATTTTCTAATTGACTTAATGTGGGAGTTGAAGTTGAGATCGGAATCAATAATAACTCCAAGATTTTTGACTTGATCCTTAGGCTTCAGGGATAGAGACTCAAGGCGGTTGAATTGAAGTTATCAAGAATCTCATTGACAGAAGCTGATGTGGGAGGGGATAAAGAAAATGTCTCCATAAACAGCGCGCTGGTGCCTGCATTAATGTCTCGTCTTTTAACCGTTTGTGACCTATTAATGATCTCAGGGGAGATCTCGATTTCAAAAAAGATGCAAAGATGGTCAGACAACGCAACATCAATAGTCGACACAGAAGAGGACTTGAAGCCCCTATAACTAAATCCAGGGTATGGCCTCGGTTGTGAGTAGGCCCCGAAACATGTTGAGACAGATCAAAAGTATCAAGTAAGATATTCAGTTCTTTGGCAAAATTATCCGTCGGGTTATCAATATGAATATTGAAATCCCCAGCAATAGATATACAGTCATGTTCAATGAAAATTAAGGAGAGAAGATCAGCAAATTCAACGAGAAAGCTGGCTGAGTATTTTGGTGGTCTATAGATATTCAGCAGTAACACAGTGGTTGAGCATTTCAGAATAGCAGCAAGGTATTCAAACGATGGAAAGTCTCCAAATGTTACCTGCTTACATTGAAACATATCAGAAAAGACAATCGCTACTCCCCCCCCTCGTATCAGCTCTGGGAGTGTCAATGAAGCTATAATTAGGCGGTGCTGATTCGGACAGAACAGCCACTCTGTTGTTCATATCGAGCCAGGTTTCGGTGAGGAACATTAAATCCAGATTATGACTGGTAATCAGATCACTGATGAGGAGAGATTTATTTGACAGCGACCTAACATTAAGGAGTGCGGCTTTAATATTTTTAGAGCCTGGAACTTGTATCGTTTGCTTCACAAGGGGAATGGCGATTAAGTCTGATTTAGAAACAGATCGTGTTGGGGGGAAAGTATTACTTCTGTATGAAATCAAGACTGGTATCGAAGCATTGGATCGATAGACCAATAGTGGTTTATCGCAGCCAGATCCATTTCTAGTGTGTGCTGGCGCAGTTCCTTTATAAGGCTTTGGGACCTTGTTTCTATGGGGACAGGCCGGGATGGAGGGGTCTGGCGTCGGGCTGGTCGACGCTTGGGGACTTGGACCACAGAGGGGGGGGCAGATTGGGGGGGGTCTTGGACGGGCGGGGGTGGGGCGCGTCGACTCTTGGGGGACTGCAACCACAGCCGACTCTGCCGACTCGGGGTCGGTGGGTCGGGGGTGGGTCGAGGGGGTGTGGGGGATGGCGGAGAGAGGGTGGGTGGGGGGGGCGGGGAGCAGGTAGGTTGAGGGGGATGTGAGGGAGGGGACTGTGGGGGGGCCAGGTTCGGGGTCGGGAGTGGTGGGTCGGGGGTAGGTCGGGGGGGTGTGGGGTATGGCAGAGAGAGGGTGGGTGGAGGCGGCGGGGAGCAAGTAGGTTGAGGGGGATGTAAGGAAGGGGGCTGTGGGGGGGCCAGGTTCGGGGTCAGGAGTGGTGGGTCGGGGGTAGGTCGGGGGGACGTGGGGGATGGCAGAGAGAGGGTGGGTGGGGGGGGCGGGGAGCAGGTAGGTTGAGGGGGATGTAAGGAAGGGGGCTGTGAGGGGGCCAGGTTCGGGGTCAGGAGTGGTGGGTCGGGGGTAGGTCGGGGGGGGCGTGGGGCATGGCGGTATGGGAGAGGGCTGGAGGGCATGTGAGGGAGGGGACGGTCGAGGGGCCAGGTTCAGGGTCGGGAGGGTAGAACGAGGGGGCTTAGATGGACAGGGGGACTGGGGGATCATAGACAGTCCAAAGCTTATCAGTTCGTTCATCCTGCTGGAGAATGGAATGGGGGAGGGGGGTGGGGAGAGGTGGAGGAGCAAAGAGGTAGGTCACTGTGACCTCTCAAACGCCATTTTCCAGCTTGTTAACGCGATATCTCATGAATGCCTTGATGGAATTTCATCAAATTTGCCTCAAACATACACTTAGACTCAAGGATGAACTGATTAGATTTTGGTGGTCAAAAGTCAAAGGTCAAGGTCACTGTGACCTCTCAAACGCCATTTTCCAGCTTGTTAACGCGATATCTCACGAATGCCTTGACGGAATTTCATCAAATTTGCCTCAAACATCGCCTTAGACTCAAGGATGATCTGATTATATTTTGGTGGTCAAAGGTCAAAGGTCAAGGTGAGCTCTCGAACGCCATTTTCAAGCTTGTTAACGCGATAACTCAGGAATGCCTTGACGGAATTTAATCAAACTTGTCTCAAACATCGACTTGGACTCAAGGATGAACTGATTACATTTTGGTGGTCAAAGTTCAAGGTCACTGTGACCTCTCACTCACCCAATTTCCAAGCTCTGTAACGCAACATCACAGGAGCGCCTTGACCGAATTTCTTCCAATTTGCCTCAAATGGCGATTTGGACTCCAGAATGAACTAATGGCGGAGGCATAAGTCCGCGTTGCGGTCGTTCTAGTTCTCTATATGTGTGTACTTGTGTACTCTGTGTGTACTTGAGAGCAAAGCTAACCGGAGCCCAATTCCTTGTATGCGTTTGCATACTTGGCCAATAAAGCTGATTCTGATTCTGATTCTGAACTTTTCGGCTTCATTTCATAATAGTTTCTGCTGTGTAAGTACTTTTCTGCTGTTGTGATGTCACACTGATTCATCCTATAGGAAGTTGTACAAAAAACAAAACGGGGGAAATGCATCTTGTCGTTGTATAGTACAGCAGGAATGAGTCCTTAAAGGAGAACGTCACTGAAAAACAATGGTGATTTGTTTTGCACATGAGCTCACACATATCTGAAAACTGTAAATAGTTTTAGTTTGACAGTTATTGAGAGTTGATTTGAGTTAAGTTGTGGACCCGTGATGTAATTTGCATAAATTACATCACTGGTCCACAACTTAACTCAAAACAACTCTTAACTAGAAAAGTGCACTCGGTGGAGTGCGGATCTCCGCCAGGACCGCGTTTTCCCCCAAGCTGATCCATAGACCATGTGTGTGACGAGACATCGTCTGAATGCAATGTGGTAGTGAGTGTTGTCATACTGAGATGCTATTGTAAATCATATATTGTTATTGTCTGCTTTTATTTTAGTGGTTTGGTGATGTATTTATTATGATGGGTTCATTGTATGTGTTGTAACGCACGTATTTGTGTTTTTGTCAAGTTCTTTATTGTGCGTTTCGTTTGTGTTAGAATAATTGTGGTTTAGTTTTTTTGATTAGGGGATGAGGTTACGCGTAGAAGGGTGCATCTGGGTCCGAGCAGCGCACTCCCCAAGTTTGAAGTCAATCGGACAAATGTTTCTCAAGATAAACTGCTTTTTGTGTTGACAGTAGGTGGCGCTGTCAAATTGCAAGAAATTCAGGACTGCACTACGTCGAGTCCCCAGCAGCACACTCCCCAAGTTTGAAGTCAATCGGATGAACGGTTCTCAAGATAAACCATTTTTTGTGTTGCCAGTATTTATTGTGCGTTTGTCTTAGAATAATTGTGGTTTAGTTTTTTTGATTAGGGGATGCGGTTAGAAGGGTGCATCTGGGTCAGAGCAGCGCACTCCCCAAGTTTGAAGTCAATCGGATGAACGGTTGTCAAGATAAACCAGTTTGTGTTGCCAGTAGGTGGCGCTGTGCCGAATTGTACGAAATTCGAGTTCCCATCAGCACACTCCCCAAATTAGAAGTTGATCTGACAAACGGTTGTTGAGACATTTTTTGTTGCCAGTAGATGGCGCTATGGCGAATTGTCTGGAATTCAGCTCCTTGCACTCAGTTGGTTCCCCCTAACTCCACTCCCCGAGTTTTAACCCTTGTGTAATGTTCATATTGTTGTTACTCAGCCAGTGTTTGTGGGTCTGATGGACCTGTTGCATTTTGTGGCTTTTAATGCCTCACAATCAAACACTTTTATGTTAAAATACTGAACAGATGTTTACCTTATCCCAATTACAAGCAGTATAAACAATATATATGGTTAATATTTGCCCTTTACCTTTGTTAGGTCACATTTATAACTTCACTGTCAGACTCAGAATTTTCAGAAATGTGATCCTCAAATTCTGAAACCTCTTCTTCTGAATCCTCTCCCTCTACATCATCATCAAAAACTTATCTCTCTTCCAAAATCAATTGCAGGGCCCTCTGCGCAGAGTACCTTTTGGCCATCTTGATCGGTTGTGATAAGAAACCACACTGGCAAAGCTATAATTATAGTGTCCCGCCTCCAATTTGTAGCAGATAGAGTGTGAGAAAATAAAGATTCCCGCAAGACAGAGGGTCAAATGTGCGAGAAAATGAGAGCAGACAAAAATGAAATGAGAGCAGACAACAAACAATGTTGCAACCTTGTGTGGGAACTGCTTCTTTTGTGTTTCTGCACCTGCGGTTCCCACACAAGGTTGCAACATTGTTTGTCAACACTGTCTGCTCTCATTTTCTCGCACATTTGACCCTCTGATGTTCTGTGTACCTACACTCTGTCCTCCTCCTGTCTAGGCCTGCTGTGTGTGTGTGTGTGTGTGTGTGTGTGTGTGTGTGTGTGTGTGTGTGTGTGTGTGTGTGTGTGTGTGTGTGTGTGTGTGTGTGTGTGTGCGCGTGTGCGTGTGCGTGTGTGGGTGCGTGTGCGTGTGTGTGTGTGGTACACAGAACATCAATTTCCACACTTCTATTAGCCCCGGGTCCAGTGGACCCGGACATCTTATATGTAATAGAAATGTGTAGGGGGGGTGTATGGTGTGTGGTCATTAAATATGTATTCTGATATATGTTCTTCACAGAAAATGAGCCAAAGTCAGTGAGTCTCAGTTTGAAAAATTAATTAATTGTATCATTTTTCTTTTAATAAAAAATGAAAACTGGTCCCACAGACCCGAACACCACACAAGGGTTAAGTTGATCGGACCAGCGGTTCTCAAGATAAACCACTTTTTGTGTTGCCAGTAGGTGGCGCTGTGCCGAATTGCACGGAATTGGGCACTGCACTGTGTGGAGTTCCCATCAGCGCACTCCCCAAATTTGAAGACGATCGGACGAACGGTTGTTGAGATAAGTTGTTGAGATCAAAAAAAGAAATTGCCAGTAGGTGGCGCTATGCGGAATTGCCTGGAATTCAGCTCCTTGCACTCCGTTGGTTCCCCCTAAGCGCACTTCCCGAGTTTGAAGTCGATGGGACGAACGGTTGTTGAGATAAGATGTTGAGCTAAAAAAACGAAATTTCCAGTAGGTGGCGCTATGCCGAAATGCACGAAAACAGGTCACTGCACTCCGTCAAGTACTCCTTAGCACACTCCCAAAGTTTGAAGTCGAGCCGACGGTTCTCGAGATACGCGAAGGCCAAGCTAGAGGAGAGGAGGAACACAGACAGCGAACACACGCACGCACAGACAGACGCAGCCGAAAACATGATCTCCTGGCGGAGATAATAATAACTGTTAAGCTAAATGAATGTCTGCAAAACTGTTTAAAGTGTTAGGATATGTGTGAGATCATGTGCAAAATAAATCAGTGTTGTTTTTCAGTGAAGTTCTCCTTTAAGGATTCATTCCTGCACTTCTCAGTCAGTACTAGTGATTAAAATGTTTTTCCTCTCCTCCCCCTTTTCTCTCAACTCTCCCCTCCCCTCTCTCCTCTCCACTCCTCAGGGTTTTGTGTTGATTAAAATGTTTCTCCTCTCTTCCACCTTTCCTCTCCCCTCTCCTTCCCTCTCTACTCACCCCCCTCTTCTCCCCTCTCCTCTCATCTCCTCAGGGCTTTGTGTTGGGGGATCTCCACGCTTTGCTGGTTGAAGCTGGCAGAGCTGCCTGCAGGAGGCTGCTCCACACCTGGTGAGACATCAACCCAAAGGCCGAGACCGCCACCCACTGCTCTGTGTTTCAACTCATGCCAGTTAAAACTAGGGATGTTCATTTTGAACAATTTCCATAATCAAAAATCGGGAAAATTAACGATCGATTATCGATAGCGTAATAATAATAATAATAATAATGTTTTTTTTATATATATATTTTTTTTACTCTGGTCTGGTAATAACGTTCTCGGCCAGCTATAATGGCGATGCCGCTGTGTAGTAAGAATATCAGACACTAGCGCTGTGGCCAGGTGAACAAACATGTTACATGTCAGGTTACATGATGTAAGGCAATCGGCGTCTTCCAGCTTAGCTGACAGCACAAGAGTCAAATCAACAGGTCTGAGCCTCACTGAGGTCCGCAGACCGCTGGGTGCGTTTGTTTGTGTCCCCGGCGCATGACTGTGTGAATTCCCCATGTTTAAAACAGTTTTGTTGGCACAAAGGCCCGTGCCCAGCCAGAAAACTAGAGACTATATGAAGCTCCACCTCACGTCAGTCGGCTGTGCAATGGATTGGGGCGAGGAGGAACAAATTCCACCCAAACCTAGTCCGCAAAAAAAAATATAATAATAATAATAATAATCTATCAAAATTCCACATGATCGAATCAATTCCTTAACGATCAGTTATCGATTTTCGATAATTGATGAACATCCCTAGTTAAAACACAGACCGCCACCCACCGCTCTGTGTTTCAACTCATGAAAGTTAAAACACAGGTGAAGTTTGTCCATATAACACACAGGCAGTTTGCCAGCACAACTGGAGAGAAATCCAGTCACCATTGATTTGTGTACCGAGTGCTACTCGGCTGTGACGTACAGGCATAGTTGCAGCTGTGTGTAGACTGTAGGGCTGGGGGGGGAAATCGATTGACTTAAGTATCGCGATTTTTAATGTCACGATTTTTTTAATCGATTTTTTATTCCAGAATCGATGATCGCATTTTTTTGGCGGGCGAATTTTGACGAACAGTCAACTTTGGCCCAGCGAATTTCGACTAGTGTTTTTGCTAGAAATGCCCATCCCTAGTGTTCTATTAACTCATTCATGGCCAGTTTAGGACTGCCAATATTTAGCACAGGCCAAAGATTTTCATAATTGTTGGTCATCTTTCAAGACCCACAGTAAATTATCTATTAGCACCAAAGTGATTTGCAATACCTCAAAATGAAGATGTACGTCTCTGGGTTCACCAGGAAAAAAAGTGAGCTTTTAGCATGTTCTGTACTCTACTTATAGCCATTTATATACACCCTGTTTTCACCAAAAAGGTCTCTCTGAGAAGAGAAATTGGAGAAAATGGCATTTTTCTAAAGCACACAATCTCAGGCAGAACTCGCTCTCAATTCTTTTATTTTGAACTGTATTGACATCAGACATGTAAATATTATTCGTTATGACACAAATGACAAAAAAAAAAATATATATATATATATATATGTATATATATATACATGAAGTGCTTTTTTTACATTCAACAATACAGTTTACTCAGTGTGAGTGAGTGTGATCATAGAATAGAATGCAGAGATCAGTGTAGTCTCTCTCTCACACACACACACACACACACACACACACACACACACACACACACACACACACACACACACTCCTTACCACGAGATCATCCGGGTCCTGTCGCATTGGAGTCCAGTCAGTCTTCCTCGCCCTCGACAGGAAAGTGGCCGTGCTGCTTGGCTCTGTGTGAAAGCCATTTCTGTGGCGAGGCTGCTGTTCTCCTGCTCACAAAGTTGTGACTCCGTCTCGTCTCTTTCGGGCTGGGACACAGGAACGGGGTCCAGGGACCAGGATCGATCATGTTGGTCACGGGTTTGACTACCGCGAACAACTGATCGATGTCCGCTGCCCTGCAGCAAGCCGACCAGCTCGTGCAGCGCGCCGAGGGGCGTTTCAATGGCGTTTCTCCTCTCTGCACAAGGAAGCGCGTTTCTCTGTTTTCTGTTTTTCCTCCTGCTCATTTCAAAACAACAGCTGCGGTATGTGTTTGATCGCGTGTTGTCGGCTTGTCTTTGATGCTAGGGACCTGATAACATGTCACAGGCTGGGGAAGTCTTTGAACTACGCGCTGCACTAATAAAAACGAAAACACGTCAAACACGTCATTGGCCCTCTGGGCTATTCCTGATAACACGTCAAAGACGTCTTTGGCCATGAATGAGTTAACTCATTGAGTGCCAGCCACTTTTGGAAAACGGATGCTCCCAGTGCCAGAGTTTCAGAGCGTTTTCAGTGATTTCTCGAGGCCCACAGAATATTGTGTGATATTACTATGTAAACACCGAACACGCCCAAAGAACGATGAGACTCTCTTCTATCATCAGCAAAAAAAAGTTTATTGATATTAGGGATGTTCATTTTGAAAATTTTCCAAAATCGATAATCGGTGAATATTAACGATCAATTATCGATCATCGATTTTATTAATACTTAGAAAATTTTCAATATTTTTTTTTTTTTTTTTTTTTTTTTTTTTTTTTTACAAAATGAATGCCTATGGCAGAAAATACGAAAGACAACGTGTTCTCCTCAATGAACTCTTTATTTCAATGTGTCTCCTCTCCAACACTGCTGCCCCCGGCGCATGCCGGTGTGAATTTCCCATGTTTAAAACAGTTTTGTTGGCACAAAGGCCTGTGCCCAGCCAGAAAACTAGAGACTATATGAAGCTCCACCTCACGTTAGTCGGCTGTGCAATGGAGTGGGGCGAGGAGGAACGAATTCCACCCAAACCTAGTCCAAAAAAAAAAAAAAAAATTTTTTTTTTTTTTTTTTTTAATAATTAAAAAATCGATCCAAATGCCACAGGATCGATTCCAATCCTTAACGATCGATTATCGATTTTCGATAATTGATGAACATCCCTAATTGATATCATTTTCCGTTCTTTAGTTATCAGCCGGAGAAGATAGGTTGATTTCACCAAAAACAGACGTTTCCATCTAGAAGCTGAGATAATGAGCCTTTTGTGAAATGAAGCATTTCAAGCAAATCACTGACTCTGAAGCTAATATTTTCTGACCTGAAACATCTGAACAGTAATTTCCTTCAATAAAACAGCACCCCCACCCCCCTCAACTCCAAACTCCTCCTCTGTGGGAGTGTCTCTGGTGGCTCTGCTCGCTCTGCTGCGTGTCAATTCAATTCAATTCAATTTCGTTTATTTGTTCGATAGGGGACAGGTGTACATTAATGAACATTTAAAAAAAATGTAATGCACGACAATTGCAGTCACAGGACTGATTTCCATTGCTTGTCCCCCTGCCCGATGATATAGGCTTAGAGTCCTGAAGGGTAAAAAGTAACAGTGCAGCAAAACATATTTAAAATGTAAACACAAAGCAAGGTGCATTTATGCAGAGAGGTAGTCCTAATAGAGGTAAAAGGTAGCATAGTGCAACAAAAACATATTAAAATATAAACACAATGCAAAATGAGAACTGAGTTAGAGCTCTACATGGCTCTACATGGCTAAGTAAGAAGTGCTGAGTAAAATAAAATATACAGGAATTACAGTCTGATACTAAAACCTGAGTTTAGGATCAACATACAGCTAAAAAGTGAGATCCACATAGAGGACTCACTCGGACAAGATATAAGAAAAAATAAAGAGTAAAAAAACAGATACAACACATATAGTATACACATACTGTTCTATGCCCTAGTGATGTGTGCATTGTTGAGTGGACTTCAGCCATCTCTTTATTTGATTTGGCCCTTGAACATGCCAAGTGTTGGGCATTCCCTAATGGCCGATGGGATTGTGTTCCAGAGTTTTCCACCCTTGACCGACAGAACTGTCTGGCCAAAGGTGGTGCGCCTGTACGGTATCACACAATCGCCTCTGACTGAGGCTCTGGTGGTTCTGGTTGTGTGTCAGGCGAGTCTCTGCTGCCTGCTATGGCAGGCTCTGCTGCCTGCGGATCCACGTTCGGATGGCGGCCGCTCGTCGGGGGAGTCTGGATCGGGCTCGCTGAGTTCGTCTGCGTTTCTGGGGTTTCGGTTGTGAGCTGGGATGAAGCTGCGTCCGATTCTAGGCTTTCTGCTGCGCGTTTCAAAGTGCGCCTGCACCCAGAGTCTATTTTCGGAGCGCTCCGCCTTGTGAGCCATTCTCATGAGAATGGTTTGGCTTTGGTTTTCTTTTCTGGCGGCTAATCGTGTGGATAAACTATCGCAGCAGAGACAGAGGGGCTCAGTTGTGGGAGCGGATTGGCTGCTGTTCGCAGCTAACGTTAGCTCCAGCCAGAGCAATCTGTGCCGCTCTGGCTCATGCATCGGTTTCTCTTTCATCACGGCTTTTTCTGCTGTTTTTCCTCAACTTTCTCTAATCTGGAGAGCACTGTCGCCACCTAATGGGTCCGTAAAATAGGTTATACACCTTCAATAGCTCCAATATTTTTACAGGAGATGCATGAGGCTTTGATCCACGTGCCACCGTCAAAAAACGCATTTGACGTTGTTCGACGTCATTGGCACTCTACGTTACTATTTGATTTGACGCCGATCGACGTCATTGGCACTCAATGAGTTAATAAGTGCCCGGGACATTAACGTTAATGTTAGACACCAATTTCACAAATACGGACGTCTGCAATGTTACTTTGTGGAATGCGGGGCAGCTCATTCACTGATTCACCTAACATTAATCCTACATCCCTGAAATACACGTTACCAAACTTTTTTTTTAGAAGGCTGTCAACGCTAGGCTATGTCATCAAAATAAAACGTCGCCATGTAAATTACTGCTTGCAGTTGCACTCAGAGCATGTATGTGTGTGTGACAAATTACCTGTGTGCCTTGAAAATAACTAAGGTGGTTCAAAATAAAGTGGTTAAATGCCTTTTTCGTCTCATGTTTTTTTATGAATAAAAACGGGTAATTAAAATGATCAATAATCGATATCGACTGATATGAAATATTTTATATCGATATACTTTTTAACTATATCGCCCAGCCCTACTCATGATATAATATAGTCTCTAGAAGTGTATGATAAGAATTTAAAAAAGGAAACAAAAATCGCAATAATCGTAGAATCGCAATACTTAAGAATCACAATATATATCGAATCGGCACCCAAGTATCGTGATAGTATCGAATCGGGAGATAAGTGAATCGTCCCACCCCTAGTAGGCTGTGATGTACAAGGGTAGATAGAGGCAGCTGTGTGTAGCCTGTGATGTACAAGCGCAGAGGCAGCTGTGTGTAGGCTGTGAGCTACAGGCATAGAGGCAGCTGTGTGTAGGCTGTGATGTACAGGCGTAGAGGCGGCTGGATAATCTAGACCTGGAAATCACTCAAATCAAATTCCATACTTTTCCATACTGCGTAGGAACCCTGCAGGAAGCCAGTACTTCACAACTCTTCCTTTGTGTTTTTCCTAAGGAATTGTTGAGCTGTTCTGACAAAACAGTTGTTCTCCAGAACTGAGTGTTCTGGAGATGGGCCTGGCCGGATCTCGCGAGGAGGTCTCTGGACTCCTCGCAGATAAGTTCTAAGAACCAACTTGTTGTGAAGATCTAGCTGGGCTCACTGGGACGGTCTGCTGTTGTAGAAATACTCTTGGTTCGTCACTGCTAGCATGCATCGTCCCAGGCACACTCGTTAGAGCATGATGGAGATCTCGCATACCCATAACCCGCTGGCTAACTGAAGGTTGTGATGGTTGTGTTGGCCAGCACCTCCTGTAAAGTCTTGTGGAGAAGGTGGTGTCTTCTCCCGTAAGGCTTCTTCCCGTAACACGAGCGAGCGATGCGTGAGCACACCAGACGTCCAGCTCCTGGAAGTCATCGTTTCTGACATGGAGTTGAAGTCCGCTTCGGTATCTGCTTGATCTTCATGGGATGTGTCGTCAGAATGTCGGGTCGTGCTGGACGAGAGTCGATCGATTGTTGATAGCTTCATACTGTCATGTGCTTGCTGATATAGTATCGTTTGTGGCGCATATGACATCACCGGTGATGTCATAACATTAAATACTTAAGACGTCATCCGCTCTGATGATGTCATCACCGAGACGTCACATCTGATGATGTAATTTGTTCTCCCATTGATTGATTGATTGATTGACATCTTTATTGATACTCTTCCTCCCAGGGAAAGACTGCCCTCTCGCAGATCTCTCCATCTCCATTGACAACACCACTGTACTTCCCTCCCCAACAGCTAAGAACCTTGGGGTGATCCTTGACAACCAGCTGTCTTGCTCAGCCAACATAGCTGCTACAGCACGCTCCTGTAGGTTCGACATCCGCAAAATCCATCCCTTTCTCACAAGAGAAGCGACTCAACTCCTGGTCCAGTCTCTTGTCATCTCCCGCCTGGACTACTGCAACGTCCTCCTGGCCGGCCTACCTGCCACCGACATCTGACCGCTTCAGCTCATTCAGAACGCTGCAGCCCGTCTGGTTTTCAACCAACCCAAATTCTCTCACGTCACTCCCCTCTTCCAGGAGCTCCACTGGCTTCCCATCTCGTCCCGCATCAAATTCACGTCACTGGTACTGGCCTACAGGGCTGCACACCAAACAGCTCCCCTGTACCTGCAATCTATGGTCAGGTTCCAAACCTCTCAGCGCTCCCTTCGCTCCTCCACCAGTGCTGGTCGCCTCGCCCCTCCTTTGCTACGGGGGCTCAAAAGTCGCTCATCCCGATCTCGACTCTTCTCGTCCCTGGCACCTCAATGGTGGAACGAGCTTCCACCTTCGGTCAGGATGGCTGAATCACTGCCGATCTTTTGGAAAAGACTAAAGACATACCTTTTCAGGCTCCATCTGGGCCCTTCTTGATCTAACTTCGTTCTCTCTCTCTTTCTTAACACGTTGACTGCCAACAACGAGTTGAGTCGTCAAACACAATCCAGCTGTTCACTGCCAACGACGAGTTGAGTCGTCAAAAAAAAAAAAATTTTTTTTTTGACGGTGCTACGTGGATCAATGCCCCCCGCGTCTCCTATGGAGATATTGGAAGTATTGAATGTGTATAATCTATTTTACCGACCAGCTAGGTGGCGACGGTCACCTCCCGACAGAGAGAAAGTCAACCAAAAGCAGCCGCCTCCCGCTGCTGCTTCCTCCATTCTCAAGGAAACGGCTTGCCGATTTTACAGTCATCAGTCACCAGACTCGCCGCTCTCGGGCAGCGCCAGCAGCAGCACACGGGGGATTGCAAATTTGCATAAGCCTAGAGTCGCACGGGGCTTCATCGGGGCTCTCAAACCCAAGAGTCGAGTGAGCCCTATCCACACTCGCTGCCAGGGAGGGAGGCTGCTCGAACTCGCTGCCAGGGAGGGAGGCTGCTCGAACTCGCTGCAGCAGCAGAGCACTCGGCTTGTGACAAACGCAGGCTGAAAGCCACTAGACACGCCCACGGAGGGAGGAGTTGAAGGAGAGGGCGTTCAGAACTATATTGTTTAGATGTCTGATCTCTCACTGATGCCAAAAATATATGGTTAAAGTGACTGTTCTGCCTGTTTGATTGAATTTCACAAAACTGCGATTATCTCAGCTTTCAGTCTGAGACAGCTGAAACCATGCTGTACTCAACGGCTAATATCTACATAACTACTAACTCTACAAACTAACTCTTTTAGACAGAGAAAGCACACATTCTATTAGTACTTTTCTGAACTTTGTGTTCACAAACTCCAAGCAGAAAAGAATCCTCGGCTCTTTTAAAATGAGCCAGAATCCTCAAAAAACGGCCTGGCAGAAGCTACCTACAGCAAAAAAAAAACGGCTGGCAGTCAATGTGTTAAAAAAAAAAAAAAAAAAAAAAAAAAATACTAACCTAAACTTGTACCACTGTTCCTTCAGAAGTTGTAGTTGTCATAGACTGTACTCCATAGTTGATTGCTCTATTGCTGACAAAAATGTGTTATTGTAAGTCGCTTTGGATAAAAGCGTCTGCCAAATGACGTAATGTAACGTAATGTAATGAAAAACATATACAATACATACATAGACACACTATTATCAAAAGGATATAAACGTAATAAAGCTAGAAGCTTATTTTTATTGCTGTCCTTAAAGGTGTGGAATATGAACTGGTGAATGAATATATGGGTGCATGTGAGTGTGTAAGAATAAAGTGCACATGTCAAGAGACTATGGGGGATGCGTGGGTGCACCCACCACGCTGGGGGAAGGAGAAACATAGGGGAGACTAAAAATATAGTACACAATGATAAAAGCAGTACAACAGGCCCAATGAAACAGTCAGTAAAAATAAAATTAATTAAACCCAGGATCTGCTGCTCCTGATCCAGCTCTTTACAGAGGATTTAAAAGAATAGATACACTAGTCTAAAGTTTTGTTCCACAGCACGGCTGCTGTGTAAAGGAATGAGCTCTGCCCTTTTACACCGTTTACACCTGACTGGGACAAAGTCAGTGGAGCGCCCCCTTGTGACGTGACCGTGCACGTCCCTGGCTTTTCTAAAATAATTTGAGAGGTACCTTGGCACTACATTACTGACTATCCTGTGGACCATGCAACGTTTCATCTGGTTTACTCTCTCCTCTACTCTCTGAGCCACTTGAAATAGTCAAAATGAGACTGTAGAAGGTGAGTCCTGGGATGCAGTTGTAGAATGAGCCTGACTAAACTAAACTGATTTGTTTTGCGCTGTCTGCAGTCTTCAGTGTCATGGTGGTGCTGGTGTACCAGGAGGAGCAGGCATAATCAAAATGACATTGTACCAGGGCTCCTGCTAGAACTTTCAACGCTGTCTTATTTATAAATGTCGAAATTCTAGTGAGGAATTTAACCCTCCGATTTACCTTGGAAACCACCTTTTGAGCCGTGCTCTCTCCCGTTAACTTGCTGTCTAGAACACAGCTCAAGCAGGCAACCTCCTCCTTGGCTGAGCCCTCCATTGTGATGTCATCGCTGCCGGTTTCCATTGTGATGCAATTGGTGATGATGTCATCTTTCAACCATGGAGATCCAGGGATAATTCCAGGGAGCTGGCTGCATCCGGAGGCCCAGGATGGGCTCCCGGGGGGGGGGGGCAGCCATCCTGCCTTGAATGGGCACCAGTGAGGGAACCATTGTAACACTGAGTGTTGGCTTGTGTGCAGTGTGGGCTGGTCGGAGGAGGATCTGTGTGCCAGCGGAGTGACGATCCTCAACCAGGACTTCAGCTCGGCCCTGGAGACCCTGCAGCATGCCCAGTCCCAGGCCATCGGAGCCCCCAAGGTGACGCATACACTCCTAAAGTGGAATTTAACAATAGCAATTGTCATTGAAAGTCAAAAATCCATTATAATTAAGCAATATCAAACTCAAGGTCGTGCTGTGTGTGCTGCTGTCAGTACAACAGCACGACCTCGAGTGTGATATTGCTTTTATTCAAGGTTCATTTTACTAGCCATAGTGAGTAATCATATTACAAACGAGGAATTTGACTTCGGCTATTGACTCACATCAATAGCCGAAGATGGAGCAAATATACAACAGTATACAACAGTTGTACAGTGTAAACAAAGCTATTCATCAAGTAATAATAGCATTTTTCTTTCAGTAATGTGAGACAACAGATGATTTCTGTCCATTATAAACTTGCTGCCCACAGTTTCCTCACTGCAAGCTAGCTAAGCTAATGTTGGCTACTTGTGTGTTCGCGTGCATGTGCCTGCGTGTGTGTGTGTGTGTGTGTGTGTGCCTGCATGTGTGTGTGTGTGTGTGTGTGTGTGTGTGTGTGTAATGTGTAGATCCCCAGTGTTGGTTGGTCAGACATTGGGGGCTTGGGGCAGGTGAAGCAGGCCATCCTCGACACAGTGCAGCTGCCTCTGCAGCGTCCAGAGCTTCTCTCTGTGGGTCTGAGCCGCACCGGCCTGCTGCTGTACGGCCCGCCCGGCACCGGCAAGACCCTGCTGGCCAAGGCTGTGGCTACTGAGTGCTGCATGACCTTCCTCAGGTACCAACCTCATCACCTTCTGCTGACCTTACACCAAAACACTTTTCAAAACCATTTCTCTGTCGCAGACACATCACCGATGTCAGGATGAAATGATGAGAATTTTGCTGGAGTTGTGGCGTGCTCACGTCACCTCCATCGTTTGGTGTAATGAGGTGGTGATCAAACTCAGTCCCAGCTGTCTGAACTCGGTCTTCTTCTCGTCCGGGACATTCTGATCAAATCAAATGTGTTTAATATTATCGGGAGTCTTTAGTGGCCATTCACACCGTACGCCGAAGCAACGCTCAACCTACGCTGAACCCACAAGTTTCATTTCGGCATCCTTGTTAACGGTCAAGCTCAAGGCATGCTCACGCCTTGCTCAAGCGATCGTTCTGGATTCAGTGCTATTTTCCAAGCGTGACGCGTAAAGCTGCCAGGCATGAAGTCAATGTGGGCGGGTTCAAGGCGTGCCGAGCGAGGCGCTGAGGAAAAGAGAAGGCTTCTTGTGTGAACGGTTAAGCGTCAGCTCAGCTTGAGCCTGCCTCAAGCTTCAGTTCTGCGTATGTTAAGAGCTAGGTGGGAACAAAGGCTTAGTTCAATGACGTGAACATTGCCAACATCCAATAGTTTTTCTTTCTTCAGCACCAAAACAGGACGCCAATAAATGCAGTTATCCATGTTGTGCTGTGTGAGTTTCTCTCTCTCTAAAAAAAAAAAAAAAAAAAAAAAAAAGAGTTTCTCTCTCTCTCTCTCTCGCTCTCCGTTTGTGCTTCTCCTTGTTCTCTGTGTTGGCGTTACTGCATCCGTCAAGTTGCATCCGTTATCTATGCCTACTGTCTTTTCAAAATAAAATCACTTCTATATTCATGGGAAATAAAAAAAATAAAAGCAAATAACAAATGTATTACAAACTAGCCTACACATGTGAACTGCACTGTGCCTTGGGGTAATGTTAATTCACAGTGTGGTTTATTTACAGTTTGACCAAAAATGAGAGGGTGTCAGACTTCTGTCTTCTAGTGTATGGTAGGCAGTCTTTTCAAAATCTTCTAGTGCAGAGGTTCTCAAATGTTTTTCAGCCAATGGCCCCTTACAAGAGAGAAAATATGCCGGGGACTTTTTTCTCCGCATTTTAAAGCTTTGACAGCAACAGACACGTTACCTCACACAAATAAGCTAACTCTTTCAATGGGGTGAGGTTTCTTGACCCGTGACCCTTGACTCACTGTCAGGATGGTTATAGGATCCAAACATCGCCAAAGTTGCACTGCCGGACATCCTCATATTCCTAGTGGGAATGTCCAGTGTCTATACGCAGCTAGCACACACACTGACACACAAAGCCTCACCGCACTGTCAAAATCCCAACACTCAGTCCTGCCCAGCTGCCCCATTGTACCTCTCTAAACTGACCAATCAGAAGCAGCCAAAGACGAGCAGTACTAGCAAGTTAGTTTGTGACAAACTCGCAAACCTCGTTTGACAGTGTTACCAAACTATAAAGTGACAGGTCAATATTCTTAACTCAGAGGATTTAACCAGGGGTTACAATTAATTGCGTCGGAAGATCATTTACAGGACACAGTGTCCTGCAGATTTTAATTTACAGGTTTTTGATTAATTTTAAAGGTCAACGGAAACGCTGATTCCGGAGATCTCTCTCGTTTCGGCTTGAGCGGAACTACCCCTGTGTGACGTCCACCGAAAAGGGTCTATAGAGCAGATACTGTCTGAGGAAACCTGTGGGAATGAGAACATTCTTGATTCAATCCTTCTCCTATTATATATAATTGAGTAATATACATCAACCTTCCTTCTTTTTTTAATATTTTCATGTATAGAATTAGATGTGTGTTTAAAACTTGCTCACTCCCTCATACAGTGGATATTTTTTTTGTCGTAAGTAGTAGGAGTAGGATTTTATTAATTTGAGGCACGTGTGTCTCTGTGTGTGTGTGTGTGTGTGTGTGTGTGTGTGTCCTGCAGTGTTAAAGGTCCAGAGCTCATCAACATGTACGTGGGTCAGAGTGAGGAGAACGTGAGACAAGGTCTGGATCACTCATACATTATTACACATTATTATCTATCTATACATTAAACATATTACCTATCATATATACATGGCACAGACTCTCCATTCTGCATACCTTCCTATTATGCTACAGTATACTGTACTAATTGTCCTATGTCTTTGTTCAGTATAGATGGTGTTAAGACTAATAAGTAATAAGTCTTGTATTATCTTATAACAATAGTAATAATAATCTTTATTTCTATAGCACTTTTCTAAGCACAGTTACAAAGCACTTTACAGAGAAAACTAAAAGAGCAAAACAGAAACAAATTGACACCAAAACGAAATGAAAGCAAGGTAAGAAATATAAAGTAAGCAGAAACATAGCCAGAACTGGGACTTCAAAAACAACGAATAAAAACTTTATCACACAAAGCTAAAAATTAGTTTGAAAAAGAGATTAAACGATGCTTCAGATTTATCATCCTGATCTGCTCAGGAACCTCTTGTTTTTAATCTAGACTTTAGACCAGCTAATAGAAACCTTTTGTTTTTAATCTAGACTTTAGAACAGCTAATGGGAACCCCTTGTTTTAATCTAGACTTTATGACAGCCAATATGAACCTCTTGTTTTTAATCTAGCATTGCCTGTCATCTCAGGTTTAATTTAGTCAATATTAGACACTGGAGTTGGGAATCACTGCATTATGGCCTTAAAAGGGACCAGTAAATTCATTGTGATCTGCAGCAGCTAACAGGCCAATGTGGTCTTTTGTCTTCAGTGTTCTCCAGAGCCAAGTCAGCTGCTCCGTGTGTCGTCTTCTTTGATGAACTGGACTCTCTGGCGCCCAGCAGGGGGCGCAGTGGAGACTCCGGAGGGGTGATGGACAGGTGACCTTCCCTACCAACGAACAAACCTACCTGCAGCCATTACAGCCCATCATAATGTTGTGGGTGTGAAGCTGTGTAAACATCAAGCATGGCAGCACTGGCATACGAGGCTCAACTCAACTTTCTTCATACAGGCCTTTATCACATGCAGAGGGCTTTGCAGAACATGCTCATTGGAAACCTGGAAAAGTCATGGAATTAGCAAAATCCTTGACAGTTTGGGGAAAGTAATGGAATTAATTTTGTGTGCGATGAAATTAATAATTGTTACAGTAACTTTCCGAGGATAACCTTCCACGTAATGTAACACATACATAGCTAATTTATTTTCTGTAGCTGTTGATGTAATGTAGCTCTATTATGTGTCCATGCATTACAAATGTTTTTGGTTGTTATCGGCGGACTGTGCACCGCAGTGAAGTTAGTTTGAAGTTGAAAACTCGACAGACATTCACTCCACACCCAGTGGCGTCTTCTTACCCTGCTTCTCAGTAAGAAGAAGGCTACTGGTTACTCAGTTGCATGTTCATGCTGCTTGTATTTTATATGAATATTTTTTATTCTTTCTGGAACAAAAATGCTATGGTTGACAAAGTGGCGTGTCTTGCAGGGTGGTGTCTCAGCTGCTGGCGGAGCTCGACGCTCTTCACTCGGCTGGGGGGGTTTTTGTGATCGGAGCGACCAACCGTCCGGACCTGCTCGACCAATCACTGCTCCGGCCCGGCAGGTGAACTCACATTCATTCTCCCACATTTACATGAGAGTTTCTGTCTGAATGTTACCAGGACATATTACATGAGCCAAATCACCTTAAATTTTCAAATGACCAATATGACAAAAGTCATAATTGAACTAAATTGAAACTTTATATTCCAACCATACTTCATTTAGTCTGAGTTTCTAAATGGAAATGTGCTTGTTCTCATGAGTTCAGACAGCAGAATTGTGCATCTCGATATCCCCAAATCACCATGTCATCACAATATAATCAAAAAAATCCCCAAGACGATGAATGGCAGTTCACAGCCTCTACTGATTTGGAAATTGCCACAAGTATTGTGATTAAGATTGATTAATTGAATGATTGATTTATTGATTTATTGATTTATTCAATTTCAGGTTTGATAAGCTGGTGTACGTGGGCATCAACGAGGACCGAGGCTCTCAGCTGCAGGTCCTCAAGGCCATCCTCAGAAAGTAAGTAGACCACCTGGAACTGCTCTCTCCGCTATAGGGATGTGACGATAACCATGATACCGCGGTAGATTGTGTAACTTTTGAGGGGGGGAAATTGAGAATAATGCTGTCTTGGGCTGTACAGAGCAGCATACCAGCTCAGTGGCCTTGTGGTCTGAGTGTCCGCCCTGAGACTGGGAGGTTGTGAGTTCGATCCCCGGCCGAGTCATACCAAAGACTACAAAAATGGGACCCATTGCCTCGCTGCTTGGCACTCAGCATCAAAGGGTTGGAATTGGGGGGTTAGATCACCATATGATTCCCGAGCGCGGCGCTGCTGCCGCTCACCGCTCCCCCAGGGGATGGGTCAAATGCGGAGAACAAATTTCACACATTTTGTGACAATCAGTGGGACTTTACCTTTACCATAAATGGTTAGAGAAGTATAAAAGTAAAGTAAATAGTTTAAGCACATCAAACACCATCCGTCTTCTAACACAGGGGTTCCCAACCTTTTTTGTGCTTTTTTTTAGATGGAAAAAAAAGTCGCGGACTGGTTGTCAATTTGAATAATAATAATAAAAAAATAAAAAAATAAAAATAAACATAGGCTATAATATTATAGGCTGCGTGGTAGTTGAAACATAGTTTCAAGTTGACGTTTATTTATGTTTTGTAGTTTGTCGTTTTTATTTTTATTTTTTTTGGGACCGGGCTCACGGCCCGGGAACCGGTCCGCGGCCCGGTCGTTGGGGACCACTGTTATAACGTACTGTACTGTTAAATTAACATAGGCCTACATTGTTTACTGATGTTCCAAATGTTCTGTTATTTAAAAATAAAATACAAAAATAGGGCAGAAACTTTCAGGAAGTGCTCGTGCTCGTGCCCATTCTCTTTACACGCTCGGATTTCTTTATTCGGTAATCGCCCTAATTACCTAATCAGTGATGATGTCATCAGTGATTTCATCCTTCCTGGCTGAGCAGTGTTGATGTCATCAGTGATGTCATCCTTCCTGGCCCCAAGCTGCGGGCAAGGCCACGCGGCAGGCGAGCTGCGTATATGCGACGCGCAGTGGGCGAGCTGCAGGGAGGGCGAGCCTAGGAATCGAGGACCTAGTCAATTATAAAAAATATACTTGGCGATTCATTTAATAATTGACAACTAACCAATTAATCATTGCAGCTCTAATGTACATCACCAATAGAAGGGCTGGTTGAAATCAATATCACGCCCTGCAGGTCTGGGGGATGGTTACGGATATACTCACAAGAGGGTGAGGTGATGCGTCAGGAGGGACGCACGCGTAAGGGGAGCTTACTAGAGCCGTACTCGTTTTAAGCAAGGTTTAGAGAAAAAAAACGGCCTGTTTGTCGACGGGCAACAGATGACGCAAGGTACAAGCGAGGGTATGCTTGGCGTCCAAACTGCAGTATAGAGGAAAAGAGGACACCGTACCCAGACCTGAGTTTTAGGTGTGTGTAGTCATGTTTGTTATATAGTCATGATGTCGGGGGACTCAATATAGATAAATTGATTTATTCTATTATGCAAACCCAATGAGTCCTCTTTAAGTTTTTAGCTCTTTTTGCAACTGCTGCGCCTGTTGCTTAATGCACTTTTTATGCTCTTTTTTAAAGTTTTGTTGTGATGCTTCTAAATGTCCATTTTATTCTCTTCTTTTATTCTTTTATTTTCCTGTCAACCATTTTATGTGAAGCACTTTGAATTGCCTCTGTGTATGAAATGTGCTATACAAATAAACTTGACTTGACTTGACTTGATAATCACAAGGAGTTTTTTCGGTATTTTTCGATTATCGTGATATTGGTTTCAATCAGCCCTTCTATTGGTGATATCGTATAGCCATATCGTAATATTATATGGTGATGTCAAACAAAATAGAAATAGTATTTCTTCTCACAAATAATATTCCTTAAAAATGTTTCATACTTTTTGTCACGTAAAGTGAGTCAAATTTGCTCGTCATCATCAATTTAGACCTCAGAATTCTGTCATGGTATCCCAAAATCGCAACATCATCACAATACAATTCCACTGAAAGACGATCAACGATAACATTGAGTTATGGCCCAGCCCTAACCAATAGCTTTTTTTCAATACTATACTATACTAATACTGTGTTCGGGTTTTTTCTTTAACCTGACACTAATCTCTTCTCAGGCTAAAAACGTTCTTGAGGCTGTACAGAATGTTTTCTCTGTGATATACTGTATATGTGGATGGTTGCACTCTTTTGATATGGAATTAGCTTTTATTGTCTCAGTCAAATTCCTCATATGTGATTTATACATATTGTGCTTGTGATTCTGATATAAAGCTGCTTCAGTTTCTATGTAGGCTATCTGAAGAACGCTGTCCGTTAATGCAGTGTGACTTGACTTGCTCTGCGGTGTGCAGGTTCGAGCTGGACCCCGGGGTCAGCTTGGAGGAGGTGGTGGAGCGATGCCCTGCCCACATGACGGGCGCCGACCTTTACGCCCTCTGTTCTGATGCCATGACCAGCGCCATCAAGAGGAAGATCTCTCTCATCACTGATGGTAAGAGCACAGTAACACCTTCAACCTGCTTTTAACATCAATCCAAGTCCGATTAGCAGCTGTTAACGGCGACATTACGCCGCGTTCGCTAAAGGGACGTTTTCACACCGAGTTTCAAGTTGCCCCCACCCCACGCCCCCACCCGGACATAAGACCGAAAGCTGTTTTCACACCCCTAGTTGTTAGTAGTAGTACTGTAATTATGAGTATTTATTGTCCTCTTAAATGTTTAGGATTGACTGGTAAGAAAGAGGCTGCAGAGCTGAGAGACAGACACCAGATGATAAAATGTCATATTGTTTTCATATTGCTTGTGTCGAGTTACTGATTCAGTTTGTGTTTATTGGAACAGATGTGAGCTGGAGACACACAGGACATCAACTCGTTCACAAAATAACTTTCAAAGCTTTTTCTTTACTACAGTGCAAAACAATCTCAGAATTCATCATTTCACAAAAAGCATAGCATGAAAAAAAACTTAGTAGAAACCATCTGAATGCCTTCATGTAAGGTGCTGCCTCACTAAGACGTGAATCAGAATGGCAAAATCGCCAGCTGTATGGAGCACTGCAGTGTTTCACCACAGGAGGAGCCCTGGTCTGCAAAGTGCTATGTCTCATTCAAACTGCTACAAAGTGCTAAGTCACACATTACAGTTCTTTGACAAGCACTGAAAATGAAATGTCGTCGAAAACATCACCGCAGTCATGTGAAAAATAACTTCAGTTTGGCTCATCTTTATGTTTTTCAGCTTCAGTTCTCAACAGTGGTTGTCAACGTTTTCATATAAAGGAGCCTCATCTATTCCACACTAGAGTCAGAGATGACCATCATGATCACCATCTGATGAGATTTTGTGTCTCTGACCCAAATCTTTTTATTTTCTTTTTTCCAGAATTCCCTGACTAGCTGTATTGGAGGTAGAGAGATAACAGAGAAACTATGATCAAAATAGTAAATTTTCTACATTCTCTAATTGAACTAGAGGTCTTCACGGGTACAAAATGACGGACCCGGACCCTAATGGACCCGGGAAATTTGTGCCCGGACCCGTCTATTATTAGAAAGCTGAGACCCGGGCCCGTCAGAACCGACAAATGTCGGACCCGGACCCGTACGGAACTGAGAAATACTGAGGCAGAGACTAGCGGTGCCGACGTCAAAGTTGCTTGCTAATTGCTATTACAAGTTGTATAAATGAAACTTTGTGCATCTTACATATAACGTTATATAGCATTCTTCTTTGGCACATGCACCTGAAGCGACCATGTACAGCCTGAAGCATTACTCCCATCTGCACCGATTTTCACGAGATGTCCTTGTTTACGTTAGCTCGCAATGCTAATCTTGAGCTAGCTTGTCACGTTACTTTGGCTGGCGCGCTCTGTAACTCTGCTCTTTTGACATCATCTTGTGATTGTACTCTTCTAGTAAATATGACTGAGTATAATACTTGTCACAGAGGCAAGGCTAGACATAACTGGCTTTACTGAGGCAGGCATGAGTAATCGAACCCCGAGCATTACTCCAACAGTCCAACATAACGACACCGAGTGCTTGATCAAATCCACCGCCGTTCTCACTACTTGCAGTTTCTGACAACAAGCCTCACATGCGGTGCGCACTGTGTATTTTCATGTGTTTTTCTCATGATCTCGGATCCACTCGGGATTACCGTAATGTGTTGTAGTAACAAAAAATGGCTACCTAACGAACCCCAAC
This sequence comes from Poromitra crassiceps, assembly GCF_964638095.1. Lineage (NCBI taxonomy): Eukaryota > Metazoa > Chordata > Actinopteri > Beryciformes > Melamphaidae > Poromitra > Poromitra crassiceps. The sequence goes on along the minus strand of NC_139626.1, from coordinate 70,396,114 downwards.
AGACGCAGGTCAGAAAACAAGGAGGCTTGGTACTAAAATATGAGCAAATATACTTATCAAACAGAGGGGATTAGAAAGAAAGGCTGCTGGGCGTCCGGGTAGTGTAGCGGTAGATTCCCTGAATACGCAGGTTCGCGCCCCCGTGTTGCCGACGGCTTGGTCGGGTGCCCATACAGGCACGATTGGCAGGTGTCTGTGAGTGGGAAGCCGGATTGAGAGTATGTGTCCTTGTCGCTGCACTAGCGCCTCCTCTGGTCAGTCGGTGCGCCTGTTCGGGGCGGAAGGGAACTGGTGGGAATATTGTGATCCTCCCACGTGGTTCGTCCTGCCGGTGAAGCTCCCTGCTGTCAGGTGAAAAGAAGCAGCTGGCAACTGCATATGTGTCGGAGGAGGCATGGTGCTAGTCTACGGCTCTCCCCAGATCGGCAGAGCGGGTGGAGCAGCGACTGGGGCAGCAGGGGGAAATTGGCCAAGTACAATTGGGCAGAAAATGAAGGGGGGGGGATAAAATAATAATCTATAGAAAGAAAGACTGCTACCCTCTGCAGGTGAGCTAAATAAAGGCCATTAGAGGATTTAGGAAATACGGTAATACTCACTAAACCTGCCATAAAGTGCAGCAGTGGCTCCTGTCTCAGCCTCTCCATTCACAATCTTCCTCCCTCTCTCCCTTTTTTCCTTCCTCCCTCAGGTCTGGACTCGGAGGCCTCTCCTCTCCTGCTCTCCTCTCAGGATTTCTCCGCAGCGTTAGAAAACTTCAAGCCGTCTGTTTCAGACCAAGAGCTGCTCAGATACAAACACATTCAGCAGAAACTCACTGCAAAGTAAGAAACCCCAAACCACTGGCTGTCTCATTTACACTGCCAGTCACCTCTCAAAATGATCCTAATGATTGTAAAATATTGTAAAACTGCAAAATGTAAATTATGTAAACATTGTGGATGAGTGAAGTTGAATTTGTAAACTGTAAAATCTATCATTAATAAATACAACACTGTTCACTAAATGAAGACAAACGCACTGTGGTTCAGTTTTACCAGCTGCATCACCCGCTAACGCAGGGGTTCCCAACCTTTTGTCGCAAAAATCTAGGGACCCGTGACATTAAAATTCCGGTACACCAGCGATAATGTCATCAGTGACATCATCAGTGATGATGCTTCTTTTCCCCGCAGAATTCTGACTTTAATCTGAGAATTCTGACTTTAATCTCAAAACTCTGACTTTATTTCTCAGAATCCTGATTTAAAGTTATAATATCAAAGATTTTCATCTAAAAAAATAAAATAATTCTGAGACACTCACAATGTTGCTTGAAGCTATGGTCCATTGATGGAAGCCTTTGCAGTATATAGTGACATTATGTGACATTAGTAATGTCACATAATACAACACTGTTTGGATGTCACCTGCAATTACCACTCATCGCCATAGGTGTCACCCAAGAGAACAAAGCTGAAATCTTAGAGATTATCACTTTAAACTCAGAACTAAAAAATACGTAAAAAATCTTTTTAAAAATCGCAAGTGACCCTAATAATCTTCAGTAGTATTAAATTGGGTCTGGTGTAAAAAAATTAAATAAAGAAATTTCACGCGACCCTATTTGAATTCCAGGCGACCACACTTAGGGTCGCGACCCCAAGGGTGGGAACCACTGCGCTAACGAGTTAAATTCCACCAATCAGATGGAGAGCTGCTTGCGGCAGTCGAAGCTCGTTAGTCGTCTTGGTTCGTCTTAACGAGGTTTCTGCTGCTTTTCACTAAATTCACAGCAGAAACTTTTCTTATTTTGTTTTTTACACAATTACTAGCCCTACATTACTACTACCATTCACCATTACTACCGTAGTACTACATTACTACTAACAAATACATTACTACTAGCCTGTTAAAAAACATCCTGATAACGCAACCTCACATTCTGTTTTGCTCCACCTATCAGTCTGGACTTCCAGCCGCCCACAGCAATTTCCTGAAATTACAATGTAAACGGGCCAATTGGACTGAGTTGTAGTTGATGATGTAACTGGCCCAATCAGGGCTGACAAAATAGTAATGGCATCTACCGAAGCAACGAACGGTAACGTTAATTTTATAGTGAGTAAACAGCCATAAGTGCAGTTATTGCAGAAATAGACTCAATAACAACAATTAAACAAGAACAAGAGTATGTACCAATGCAGCTTCTCGGCGGGAAATACGTTTTCCGTGTGGATTTGGACCGGATTTGGCGACGCTGATTGGCTGAAGGACTGCATTTGGCGACGCTGATTGGCTGAAGGAGTTGTGTCTCATGGCAAGAACTCCCGCCCACTGAAGTCACTGTGGACGTCTGGAAGTCCAGACTGATAACGTGGAGCCAAACAGGATGTGAAGGCACGTGATCAGGATGGTTTTATTTGGTGATGGCAAGTTATTTATAACGATCCTAGTCTGCTGGAATGCTAACAGATACCAGCTAAGGAGTTAGCTGCAACGCCTGCTGTAATGCTAAGAGGTGTAGAGAGAGAATCTTTGGCTAACCAGTTGGCTGAACCTTGCTCTTCATGTTCTAAATAGCTTTGATCTCTCAACAATGTTTTTTAGAGTTTGTATTTAGCAACACAAGCTGAAAGATTTCAACTCCTTCAGGTAACATTAAGAAGCACCCAGCAACATCACCCAGTACACAGGTTAATCATAGCACAACTGGGCCGTTATGTTCTCCATCCAGAAAATAACCAACAGCAAATAAATTAAAAATGATAGTTCTTCACAAGAGAAATAATGTCCAGAACCTTTTTGACTTTGGGTTTGGAAGATACACCAGCTCATCTGAGCCACCCTGCTAATCAATAAGACTGTCCGGTGCCACTTTATGTTAAGTTTATTTTTTAAAGATATCACTTCTTACAGCAAGTCAATATGGGCAACAAAGTTTAGGCTTCCCTGATGGACTCACTGATGGTAATCAATAGTAGATTTTAGTAGGCTGAAATTGGGATTCATCTGATATATTTAGAAAACCACCAATTTAGTCCTTTCTTTCACATAGATGTGGAATGACAGGCAATGAAATATATTATGTGGAGTAAAGAGCTTACCATCTTATATGTTTTACCATGATTTCACAAGTTTTCTTTTGCTTTTTTGGTGAATCCATCATAGCAAAATGACCATACGACCGCCATACGTCGTCTACCATAACCGGGTGTGGACTGACCTCAGGCCGTGGAGATCCTGGGAAACTCAACAGCTGGTTAGAAGGGGCTGGTGCTTGGGTTTGTTATCAATGCATATAGCTACAGAAAGAAACCTCTCTCTCATGAACGTACAGTAATATTGTCTCTCCCATGAACGTACAGTAATAGAGTAGCGCAGAGATGACGTATTTTTGTAGGCCAACCCGGAAGTTAGTATCGCGCTGCTGGGTTCCCTCGTCCGGAAGTCAATGAATGGGATTTTTGCATGGGGAGTTTGGTTAAATGCTGGAAATAAGCTCTGTGGTTAATAAAAGTTTATGAAACAGCAACGTTTGTGTTCAGCAAGAAAATCTTCACAAATGAACATCTGTCATCCGTGATGTGATTATGTAATCAGTGATGTGAAGTTGGGCACAATGTATTTGACATCATCAGTGATGTGACATAATTAGTGATGTCATCAGTGACATCATTATTGACCAAAATCTCGTATGACATCACTGATGATGTCATAGGCACTGATGATGTCATAGGCATTGTTTGTGACATAATCAGTGATGTCATAAATATGCATTGTGATATAATCAGTGATCTCATAAACAAGTGAGTCCCACTGATGATTTCACAATGTCTATGACATCAGTGATGTTATCAGTGACATCATTATTGACCAAAATCATCGTATGACATCATTGATGATGTCATAGGCACTGATGATGTCATAGACATTGTGACCAAAATCATCTTATGACATCACTGATGATGTCACAATGCCTATGACATCAGTGATGTCATAAGATTATGTTATGTTATCACAGATGATGTCATAGACATTGTGACATCATCATCAGTGGGACATGTGCATGTGCGGCGAGCCCGCGCAGCGAGCGAGGTTTATCCAAAATCCCCATACAAAAAACTCATTGACTTCCAGACAAGGGAACCAGGCGATGCTAACTTTTACTGTAGGACTCTTTCCTGCGCCCCTCTATCCCTCTATACCCCTCTAACCCCTCTAACCCTAACCTCTATGCATCACATAAATCAACCTTTTAGCACGTCCTGTTGTAAAGCAGGCTGTTACATCCCTGTTCAGTCTTCAAGCTCAGAATGTGATGAGTACACTTCTGCCAAAACATCTTCAGTTCTTGTATTAACCCAAATTTACTCGAAATAGCTGGATGGAAACTTTAACCAAAGTGCGGTTCCCGGAGGCTTGCGGATCCTGTTTCAAACTCAAAACTAATCAGAGTTAATGATGAGTTAATGAGCTAATAGTTCTATCCTTCGGATAGAACTATTTTCTTTTAGCCAAACTACACCCAACTGTCTCGGTGTGCAGAATGGAGCATGCTAACGTTACAGCTAAGCTAAGGGTAGATTCATCCTTCCTTCCTTCCTTCATGGTGAGACAGTTTACGGGTGTTGTTCTGTCGAAATAAATTTGTTCCTACATGAAACTGCTCACAACAAGGTCTGTGGATTATCTTGAGTAACCAGGTCATGATTTCTGGAAAGATGCATTGCTGTTGAGTTTATCAAATGTCATCCAGTTGCATTGTATTTGAGAGAAGGCCTATGTAGGTTTCACTATCCCACCATTTATGATGAACATTTATCCAGACCTCCATCATTTGAGCCGCAAATGTGGCTACGTGAGATTAGGTGTGGCCTCAGAACTTTGGCTCTATATAAAAAGTTCTGCTCCAAACTTTATATATCCACTTTAGGGGGATAACACACACATCTGAATTTCAATGTCTGATATCTAACAGATGCAGTCTATGGAAATGTCTCATTTAGTCAACAAAGGACTTTGGTTCCTTAAGTGCATCAAGCATGGCAAATCTTCTGAATCTTCCTCGGGTCATTTTGCCAATTTCTGTGGTGAGCAGAGCCAGGAGCCATGTTTCTTGGGTCTTTTGTCCTAAATCTGGACACAAAAAACTGCTTTCATCGTAAAGGCTTGAGTGAAGTGTAACTTTTACAACTTATTGGATGTATGCCATTTGAAAATTCATATTTGGCGTAAATGTGTGATTATTAATAGCATATTTTGATCTGAAAGAAGAATATGAGACTCAAGCACATGGACCTGGGAGTGGTCTAGAGTCTAGGACTGCAACTACTATTTTTGTTATTATTAATCTGATTAATTATTTTCTCGATTAGTTGTTTGATCTATAAAATGTCACAAAATGGTGAAAATGTTGATCACTTTTCCCAAAGCTCAAGGTGACATCCTCAAATTTCTTCTTTTGTCCACAACCCAAAGATATTCAGTTTACTGTCATAGAGGAGTAAAGAAACCAGAAAATATCAGAGAATTTTTCTCTTAAAAGGAAAAACTCAAAACAATCGATTATCAAAATAGTTGTTGATACATTTTCTGTTGATCGACTAATTGATTGATCGATGAATGGTTGCAGCTCTAAAAGAGTGAATTAAGAACACAGGGAGGACAGTGATTTTGGTTCAACTCAAAACTTGTCTTTGGATGGGAAATAATGTACACAAGTCACACGCAGTACAGTCTAATGAGCCAAAACAGAGGTGTATTTGAAAGGGTACAGCTGGCCGTGGGGGTCCAGATCAGAGGTGTATTTGAAGGGGTACAGCTGGCCGTGGGGGTCCAGGTCTGGGTAAGTCCGGCTCAGTCAGGAGGTCTAGATCTCTGTGGGGGGTCCTCTGGCTTCACTCTGCTCTGGGGCTCCTGGATTTTAGTTCGTCTTTGGGGCAAAGATCCAAAATGCAGCTTTTCCTTTTCTCTGTCTTCCATATTGAACCTGCACCAGCAGCAGATCCTGTCTGTGAGGGACTCAGGTGAAGTGGGGCATCCGGCTGCAGGTTCTGCAACACAAGAGAGTTGGGTCTTTGCATTGATCACATCTAACAGTGTGTTTCCATGGAAACGGCTTTCTACATTCTGTTAAGCCCATGGCACACCAATCAAACATCTGACAACTGCCAATCATGTTTGATTGGTGTGCCATGGGCTAAGCACAGACAAACAAAGATTGAACATGTGGAATCTGACCACACATCTCCAAACAAGTCAAGGACAGACAGCCATGGCACACCAAACAAACATCTGTGTTTGTTTGTTGTAGAATGTTTGATTGGTGTGCCATGGGCTTTAAAGGAACACGCCAACATTTTTGGGAGATTCGCCTATTTGCCATCTTCCCGATAGTAAGACGAGAAGATAGATGCCCTTTTCTTCTCTGTGTGTCTAATAGAAAAATAGCGACCTGCTCCTCCTGCTAGTAAGCTTAGCACAATGAATGGTAGTCAATGGTACTGGCAGCCTCCCTGCGTTAACGTTAAGCAAAAGCGTAATCGGTGAAGATTTCAGCTAAAACCAGGATGTAAATGACATCTTTTCAAGTCAACTTGGCATCTCGGGGCTTGTGGGGCCCAATCCCAATACACCCCTTGCATCTACCACTTAGCCCTTAAACCTCCGTTTTGCGCGTTCGCGTTGAAGGGTTGGGTGTCCCGATTCGTTTTGGCATCAGAGGTAGGGTGAAGTGGGAGGGCTGTCTGGCCCTGCAAACGGAGATTTTCCAGGGGCACACTCCAAAGCGAGGGCTGAGAAGGAAATCGCTATTATTCAACCAAAAAACTATCAAAAGTTAGAATATCTGAGTTTAATGTAGATACAAAGAACTGTGGATTATCTGGATATGTGGAATTCGTGAAAAGGTGACAGCATTTCAGAAGAAGAAAAACTGATCGCAAATCGCACCTTGAACATCCAGGGGATCATGGGGATGTCTCGCCTCCCAGCATTTTTTTTTAATCATTTTTAATTTGACCTTTATTTAACTCATTCATGGCCAAAGACGTCTTTGACGTGTTATCAGGAATAGCCCTCCCAGCCAATGACGTGTTTGACGTGTTTTTGTTTTTATTAGTACAGCGCGTAGTTCAAAGACTTCCCCAGCCTGTGACATGTTATCAGGTCCCTAGCCTCAAAGACAAGCCGACAACACGCGATCAAACACATACCGCAGCTGTTGTTTTGAAATGAGCAGGAGGAAAAACAGAAAACAGAGAAACGCGCTTCCTTGTTGCAGAGGAGAAACGCCATTGAAACACCCCTCGGCGCGCTGCACGAGCTGATCGGCTTGCTGCAGGGCAGCGGACATCGAAACCGCGGTAGTCAAACCCGTGACCAACATGATCGATCCTGGTCCCTGGACCCCGTTCATGTGTCCCAGCCCGAAAGAGACGAGACGGAGTCACAACTGTGTGAGGAGGAGGAGAACAGCAGCCTCGCCACAGAAATGGCTTTCACACAGAGCAAAGCAGCACGGCCACTTTCCTGTCGAGGGCGAGGAAGACTGGACTGACTCCAATGCGACAGGACCCGGATGATCTCGCGGTAAGGAGTGTGTGTGTGTGTGTGTGTGTGTGTGTGTGTGTGTGTGTGTGTGAGAGAGACTACACTGATCTCTGCATTCTATTCTATGATCACACTCACACTGAGTAAACTGTATTGTTGAATGTAAAAAAAGCACTTCATGTATACGGTATATATATTTTTTTTTTTTGTCATTTGTGTCATAACGAATAATATTTACATGTCTGATGTCAATACAGTTCAAAATAAAAGAATTGAGAGCGAGTTCTGCCTGAGATTGTGTGATTTACAAAAATGCCATTTTCTGCAATTTGTCTTCTCAGAGAGACCTTTTTGGTGAAAACAGGGTGTATATAAATGGCTATAAGTAGAGTACAGAACATGCTAAAAGCTCACTTTTTTTTTCCTGGTGAACCCAGAGACGTACATCTTCATTTTGAGGTATTGCAAATCACTTTGGTGCTAATAGATAATTTACTGTGGGTCTTGAAAGATGACCAACAATTATGAAAATCTTTGGCCTGTGCTAAATATTGGCAGTCCTAAACTGGCCATGAATGAGTTAAACAGGGTTGGCCCTTGAGAGCAGGCTCTCATTTTCAAGGGTGTTACAGCAAAACATTTATAAAAGTTACAAAGTTACAGACAGACAGGATCCAGACAAACGGTCTAAACAGATGATAAAAGCACATCAGATCTTCTAGAGCACTCTAAACAAATCTAAACCAAAGAGACCATAGTATCACTGTGTCCGGCTGCAGTGCAGCGAGCGGGGGGCCTGGAAGACCCATGACAAACACATTGCATTCTTTGCAAATAGTGAGTTTTACATCGCTTCAGCTCGAGCTCTCACTAGTGCTTTAGCAGACATAAGTGCAGACTTTGAATGCGCTTACCTTTTATTCCATAAAAGTGAACCTTGCGAACCACCCAGGGGACATGAAGGCAACGTGGAACACCTCAGTCGCACCTGAAGGCAGCACCTGGCAAACCCCGGTCTGTGATTGTGAGCGGCTGCCAGACAGGGATTCTCCACTTCTGCCGCATTCAACATTGAAACCAGACGTATATTATTGCTCTCGGCCTTGCTAGTTAGCTTCCTCCACCTAGGCGTCCGTTCGTCTAAACGGTCCCTCATGTCGCGGACTGGGAGTCCTCGGCTGTCGAGTTTCTCTGCCTGACGGTTTCCTTCGCCCGGACGACGAACTTTGATAGCGTTCACGTGTTGGTCCGCTAAGCTAACCTCACGTTGAGATTGACGTTGAGATCATCTCCGCTAGCATAGCTTAGCTGTTCTAATAGACAGCTTCGTGCCTAAGCGTACACATGTTCCTTGGCTTAGCGCTTTGTGTTGCTACCTCTGTCTTACAGTTAACGCTGTTAGCATTAGCTTGCCCTGAGATTGCCCGGCCTGCTAGGTTGAGACTAGCTAGCTGCGCCTTACACACGCTTCCCGGCCGAACTTCACGTGCTTGTTAGCCGTTAGACTCTCAGTTGCTTGCTGCCGAGTTAGCTTACGAAGCTGCGACTCGTTCGCTTCTTAGCGACACGTTCGCTTATCTTGGCGACACGCTCGCTTCATAGCTCGTCTTTTCAGTCAGTCCCTAGCTTCTTCTTGGCCATGGCCTCGAAGCTCCACGCAGCGGTGCGCTGTCCCAGCTGCAACGCGTGGCTGTCCCCGAATGACACACACACACACACTGTGTGTGACTTGCTTGGGCCGCGTTCATGCTGATCACTGCCTGGGGGACCCGGAATTCTGTTCCCCATGCGCCTTGATGACCCCGCAGGCGCGGCTATATAGGGACTCTCTCTTCAGACCCAAGCAGCTCAGAACTGTTACTGCCATGTCTGGCAAGGCCATGCCTTACCAGACCGCGGCATCTAACGAGCCGCTTGCCTCTGATGTCCCGCTGCCCCTCAGTCAACAGGGCTCCCAGCAGGATTCCCAGGAGGGTTCCCAGCACGGTTCCCCCCCCATTCTTCCCCCTCCCCCTCCACCAGATCAGATGACGCTCGTAGGTTGGTCGACTTTCACTCCCAACTATCGGGTGAGTCGATGGATGACATAACCAAGGGGTCTGGGTCCGTCCTCCATGACAACGACGTCCTCGACAAACCACCCGCGGGTTGACACGGACTCTCTGATGGAGGGCCCGGGTCGGTCAGGGACTCACCCCTCGGGGCTGGATCTCTTCGCATCGCGGCTCGCACACCATTGCCCCCAGTGGTTCTCTGTCCTCGGGGATGACCCATCGTTGGGCCACGATGCGCTGGCGCATGTCTGGCCAAGGGAGGCCCTCTACGCGTTCCCCCCAATTCCCCTGATCCCACAGGTGCTGGCCAGGGTGAGGCAGCAGGGGCTTAGCCTAACCCTAACCCCACACTGGCCGTCGCAGATCTGGTTCGTGGACCTGATTGCTCTGGCACAAGAAGCTCCGTGGCTCTTGCCGCATCGAGTGGACCTGCTGTCGCAGGCGGGCGGAGAGATTCTCTACCCATCCCCACGCAAGTGGAAGTGTGGTGGCTTGGTTCCTGAACGGGAGCGACTGCTAGCCCAGGGTCTACCGCTGAAGGTGGTACAGACCATACAGAGCGCTAGAGCTAGCTCCACTCGTGTTCAGTATGCTTTCAAGTGGTGGTCCTTTCCATTCTCTGCTTCCTCCAACGTCTGTACGAAGTGGGCCAGTAGCCACATGAAGGGCGTCCACAAGCTCCGCCCACAGACGAGGACTGTCTTCCCTAAGTGGGACCTGGTTGCGGTGTTGGAGGGTCTCTCGGGATCTCCCTTCGAACCGATTGACGCAATCGGTCTGAAATACCTTTCGCTGAAGACATTACCAGCCCAAGAACATTAGGGTCGGGTTCAGGTCTATGACCATAGATCTGGTAGCGTTTAACCCTCCTTCCTCTGATCCGACGGAGGAGAGGAGACTCCAGGCGCTTTGCCCTGTACGGACGCTCCTAGCCTATGTGAATAGGACACTTCTAACCAGCTCTTGGCATGCCATGGAGTTCAGGCTTTAGGTAAGCCTCTGTCCAAGGAGCGCTTGTAACATTGGATAGTTGAGGCCATTAGTCTGGCCTACTCTGCCGCTGGAAAGATTCCACCGGAGGGCATTAAAGCTCACTCTACGCGAGGTGTTGCTTCATCTTGGGTGCTATTGCCCGGTGTGTCGGTAGAGGACATGTGTGACATCATGGTCAACCCACCACACCTTCGTGAGGTATTACAGCCTGGACGTGGTAGGCACGATGTTCGCTCTTATCAGCCTCCACGAGTTAGATGCCTCACGGCCCGCTCCGTTAAACCTACTGGGTTCTCGTGCGCTATGCCATGACGGCCCGTTTTCGTCTAGTCTCTTAGAACAGACGAGTTGGCTTCCGCAATTTTCAAATGCTTCCACCATACCGTCTGTACTTCGTGGGGGAGAATCATGCACCAACCGGAATGGGAAGCAGAAAGGCGGGTCTTCCGCTCATTAGTCCAATCAGAATTTTTTTTTGTGGACACACGTGTCGTGATTGGTTGGATTTTGTCGAACTTCCTTCCAGTCTGAAGGTTTTTTTCCCAACTTCCTTGTGCATGTTCTGGGGGTGTAACGTACAGACTGTATAGCTGCATTCGCCGGATGTAGATGAGACTGTCTGTTTTAAGAGACTAGTTTTCGTCCGGAGGTCGCAAGGTTGCACCGCGGTGCTTCGTTGCAGCAGGGACGGTTGTAGGTAGCACTAGTGAGAGCTCGAGCTGAAGGGATGTAAAACGTAAGGGTTGTGCAACAACCCAAGTTTTACGAGTGAAAGCAAGAGCTCTCACCAATCAGCCTTGCTATCCGGGTATATACTGGGCTCAATGTTGAATGCTTGGAGTGGAGAATCCCTGTCTGGCGGCCGCTCACAAAATGGTTGACGGTCGTGTCCAATCACAGACCGGGGTTTGCCAGGTGCTGCCTTCAGGTGCGACTGAGGTGTTCCACGTCGCCTTCCAGTCCCCTGGGTGGTTCGAAAGGTTCACTTTTATGGAATAAAAGGATGGAATAGTGAGAGCTCTCGCTTTTACTCGTAAAACCTGGGTTGTTGCACAACCCTTACGTTTAATGCGTGTTTCAACAATCCCATCTCAGATATTCACATATTTTTGTAAGTTTTGGTATTTTGCGACTAATTTAACATAGACGGTTTAACGGGCGACGGCTTCCAAGCTGGGAACAGACACAGCCAGCCAGCTACTGCAAGCAAGTCCATGCAATGCTTTGAACTCATTGAGTGCCAATGACGACTATCGTCGTCAATTCAAATAGTAACGTAGAGTGCCAATGACGACTAAAGTCGTCAATTGCGTTTTTTGACGGTGGGACGTGGATCAAAGCCTGATGCATCTCCTGTGAAAGTATGGGGGATGTTGAATGTGTAGAAGCTATTTTACGGACCCATTAGGTGGCGACAGTGCTCTCCAGATTAGAGAAAGGTGAGGAAAAAACAGAAGAAGTCATGGGGAAACGGAAACCGCATCGGTATGCATCGATATGCATGAAGCATAACGTTAGCTGTGCCTGTGAACAGCAGCCAAGCTGCTGCCACAATTGAGCCCCTCCGTCCCCGCTGCGATAGCCCCTCCACATGATTAGTTGCCGACACCAGCGTCTTTCTGAAAAGTTACATTATTCTCAGCTGGAAGCGCTGGGAGCCGGCGACAAAAACGGCGGAACGCTGTGAAAAAGCTGGGCGTAGCGCACTTTTCAGTGCAGAGCAAACGCAGCAGAGAGCCACCAGAGACACTCCCACGGAGGAGGGGTGTGCAGTTGAGGGAGGTGGGGCATGCAGGGCAGCATACAACAGTGTTGGTGTTGTGACAGCAGGCTCGATGGACAGATTGCCAAACACAAGCTAGAATATCTGATGCCCACCAGCAGTAAATCAAGACCAGCAAGAAGGTGTAGGGTCTGCGCACGCAGGGGCCAGCGCTGCTGGTTGCAGCTAAAAAATATTATTTTGCCAAACAAAATTCCTTTGTTTTCGCTGTTTTATTGAAGGAAATTATTTTTGAGGTGTCACTACATCAGAAAATATTAGCTTCAGAGTCAGTGATGTGCTTGAAATGCTTCATTTCACAAAAGGCTGATTATCTCAGCTTCTAGTTTGAAACGTCTGTTTTTGGTGAAAACAACCTATCTTCTACTGCTGATAACTAAAGAACGGAAAATGATATCAATAAACTTTTTTTTGCTGATGATACAATAGAGTCTCATCGTTCTTTGGGCATGTTCGGTGTTTACATAGTAATATCACACAATATTCTGTGGGCCTCGAGAAATCACTGAAAACGCTCTGAAAGGGCTGGCACTGGGAGCATCCGTTTTCCAAAAGTGGCTGGCACTCAATGAGTTAACACGTTCACTGCCAATGGCGAGTTGAGTCGTCAAAAAAAATCCAACGGTTGACTGCCAATGACGAGTTGAGTCGTCAAAAAAAAAAAAAAAAAAAATTGACGGTGGGACGTGGATCAACGCCCCCCACGTCTCCTATAAAATTATTGGAGCCACCGACCGTGTACAACCCATTCCACCGACCCACTAAGTGGCGACAGTGCCCTCCAAAGCAGAGCCAAAACTGCAGGGGAACGCGCGATGAAACCATTCTCATACTGTAGAATGGATTGGCGAAAACGCTTTCGCTTTCGCGCTGATTGCTGGCGGTGAGGGATTGCAAATTTGCATAATAGATTACGGGTGGAACACACTTTGAAACACGCAGCATAAATAAGACCAGAATCGCAAAAGCTTCATCAAAGCTCTCAACCGAAACCGCAAGAAACGAGCGAGCCCATCCAGACTTCCTCAAAGAGCGGCCGCCAGCAGACAGGAGCAGCAGCAAAGCAGTGAGACTGGTGACGCGAGGTTACAGCAGCAGCAGAAACGAGCTTGTGACATGCCCGCTGCAGCCAAGAAGACACACACGGAGGGAGGAGTTTGAAGGAGAGGGATGTTTCCTGCTGTTATGGAGGAAATTACTGTTCAAAACTATTGTTTAGATGTCTGACGTCTTACTGATGCCAAAAATGAATGGTTAAAGTGACTGTTCTATCGAATTTCACAAAAAGCCATTTATCTCAGAATAAATTTTCAGACGCTGAAACCATGCTGTATTCAACTGCTAATGCTTACATAACTACTAACTCTACAAACTAACTCTTTTAGACAGAGAAAGCACACATTCTATTAGTTCTTTTGAGATATTGTGTGTTCACAAAATCCTAACAGAAAAGAATCCTCAGCTCTTGAAAGATGAGCCAGAATCCTCAAAAAAAAACCTTGGCAGAAGCTAACCACAGTATTGAAAAACGGCTGGCAGTGAATGTGTTAATACTGAAACATGGAGCTATTAAAATAAATTATTTTTCGACACCGGACGCAGTGAAAACCCTGTACATGATGTTACATCTGCTGATTATGAAGCAACCGAATCGCCAGAATAAAATGTTGGCATTTTACATGTCTGAAAAGCAGAATATGTCCAATATCAATGTTAATTTGAATATAGCCTAGTATCCTATAGGAGCCCACTATAATATTGTCGCTGTCGCAGCAGATTTTTATTTTTTGTCATGAATCAATGCCATTGGTCACCCTTCACGTCTCTGTGTGGGTTTTACCAAATGCGACCAATGGAAAAGCATTAAAACGAGTTTGTGAGTAATTCTCGTAACACCATTCGCCCTCAATCTGTCAGTCAAACCTCGAAATTCATCCCCTACCTCCATCTGTACCCCCCGCGCAGGACACTAAACCCGGAAAAGACACACGGCAGACATGCTGTGTATTTCTGATATCGTTTTGTTTAATCCTTCCCCTGACGTGAATAGATCACTACAATGTTTTCCAGTTATTCCTAGGCTGCAAACTTGTTTTAACATGCAAATCGGAGTGGTTTCTGACGAGAATAAAGTAACGTTAACGTTACGTTATGTTAGACTGTTCTCATCCCCATGGCAAAGCCTTCGCCTCGGCCATGAGAGGCTGGGGAGCACTGCTGCACCGCTGCACGCACCCCTTCGGCCTGGAGCTTGCTGCTCGTGCACGTGCATACCAGAGGGGAGGCGGCCATCAGCACCTGACTGGCCGGGAGGGAGTGCTTCCAAGTCGGACTGATAATATAAACCATATCATTTGAGCTTATCCAGGTAAGATATTAATAAAGTAATGACACATTCAGTGGGAAACTAACTAGAATTAAGACGTGCCAACTTTGACGATGTTTGGTTCAGTATTTTAAGAGCAAACAGGTTTTTTTAACTTCCTGAAAAGTTGCTGTTTTGGAGATTCGAGGTCCTGCCGCGACAGCGACGATATTATAATCATGTTTTCCAGACTTCTGAGCAAACCAGGTAACTAATACAATTGTACAGTATATTCTTTAATAAAACGTTTGTAGCCTACAACAGTTCTCTCCTGAATTAAATTTTTAAGAAGTTATCAGGAATTTCATTCTTTAATTTGTGGAAATATGCAAAATTATGCAATATGATGACAAATAGTATAATATGAGAATCTGCAGACTTCATTCAACCTGTTTGAACCAGAAATAGCTTTATTATCCCAGTTTGGCAAAAATGATGAAGTAATGATGACGTAATGAATTCATTTCAACCCCTACCCCTTGTGGCTCCGTTTTGAAGGGCTAGGGGCACTCAAAAACGAGGGGTATAGGGGTAAAAATAAGAAATGGGATTGGGCCTTGGATTATGCCAGGTGAGCAGTTTGGAAACATATATATCCCCCCCCCCCTTTTCCTTTTACGCTTTTGCTCATTTTTGCTAAACCCAGGTTAGCCAGTACCATTGACCACCATTTGTCGTGCTAAGCTAACTAGTGGGAGGGGTGGGTCACTATTTTTCATTTTACAGAGAAGAGAAGGGCATCTTACTATCGGGGATATGGCAAATAGGTGAAAATCCCAAAATGTTGACGTGTTGCTTTAAAATATGTGGCAGGGAAATCCAAAGAGAAATCAGGAAAAAAAGCTAAGACAGGAAAAAGACATGCTTTTATAATAAATATTCAGAATGAGCAAGAAGTATATCATCTATTCAACAACCACGAGCTGAACACAAACCCCTTTACAGCCAATGGAAATCCGCGATGGTGCTTTGTCATCCCAGATGCCAGAATCAAATGTTGACATGTTACATTTCTGCAAATCACGAAAGCATTTAATCTCAACGTTTGTGAACCAAAAATATGTTGCATATTTAAGCAATAACCTCCAAGAGGCCGTGGTTTACAGTGATTTTACAACAGCTAAGAGCAGGGGCGTCATGCAAGCCAAAAATCTGAGGGAGCCACCCGCCGATTTGAAGACAGATTTAGAGGAATATCTCATTTTTGTCAATTATTTGTGCCATTATGGTTATTATTAGCTTAGTTACTCACTTCTACACTATAGCTTCTACACTGCTCCCACTTTTCTTGAAAAATAGCTCAATCTTCCTTCACCCAAAATGTTATTCACATAAAAAGACTATATCCACAATGTCAATTATTTTAGAGAAGTGCATCTTGGCCTGGAGACACTAAATGGAATGCAGTGTTTTGCTAACTACAGTATAACCTGTGATACCTGCCATAACAGCTCCTCATGCCAGGCACAAGTAGCCAACTAACTTGCTATGAAAACTATGCCTATAATAACTAACACCATTTCATTTTCACATGTTTGAAAAGGGGATTGATGCTCTACTAATGACCGCCATGCCATGAATTTTGCACACACACACACAAAATCTGAGTTGCAGTTGCCCCCACAGTTTCAATGGGCATGACACCTCTGGCTAAGAGGTGTTTAAACACCTCTTGTAAAATCACTAAACCACGGCTTCACGGGGCTTATTGCTTTTATAAAACATTTGTTACATATAGCATATCTGGTAAGGTTTGAGCAAAAAAGTAATAATGCAATATTGAAAACAAATCATCGTTCTTCCACCAAGTAATGTCCTTCAAGACCCCCTCCAGTCAGTTCAGCGTTCGCACGTCGTCAGATAGGCTACACCTGGAAACAGTGTTCCCTCCTTAGCTTAGCTGCATTATTGCCGAGATATCAACAACCAGACAACGGATTTTAAAGCTGGTGCCCCCCTCCCCCCCCAGTATGGGAGGAGCGTGACTCTAAATGGTTAACTAGCTGTGTTGTCACTCGGTGGTGTTTTGAGGCTGACGGATGTTGTTACAGGCTTAGCTAACATGGCGAGTAACATGGCACCCCAAGTCCTGGAAACCCCACAGAGGAAACGTAAGCAGCGGCTTTGAATGCACCTCAGCCAATGACAATCAAGGACCAGAACTATCTATCTATATTTTATAACGACATTTCTAGATGAATGTAACATTATAGCCTAGCCCCCTTAGAGTACCTGAGAGTAATGGCTAGCATTCCTCAGACTAAGCGTTGTCAGCTCTTGTGTATCATAGTAAACTGCATCGCGTGTGCTCTGAAACGCCTTCAGTCCTCACACGAAAACGCTGTCATTCGTCCTGCAATACATGTCTCAGTTATCACTCAAAACCTCTGTCAGTCATCACTCCTCACGCCTCACACGAAAACGCTGTCATTCCTTGTTTTTGTTTGTTCTTCCGTGTGTGATGGGGAAACCGCAAGAACGCCTCCGTGAATTGAGCAACAAGTTTTTTACAATTCCACTTCCGGTTGAGTGATTTTGCCTTCAAAATAAAAGGGTGCGCTAAAATGTTTGTCGTATGTAAGTCACATTTAATGCTTTTGTTATTTAACCCTAACTCAAACCATAATCTTACCCTTAAAGCCCCCCTCCAGTGTATTCTCTAATTTTTAAGATACTAGGCATCTTGCGCGTTCGATTCCTAGACTCGCTGCGCCGCTCGCCCTGCAGCTCGCCGAGCTGGCCCTGCAGCTTGCATACACAGCTCAGCCGCTACGTGGCCTCACCCACAGCTCGGCTGCTGCGTGGCCTCGCCTGCCGAATTGGCACGCCGGGTGTGTGTGTGTGTGTGTGTGTGTGTGTGTTGCTCACAAAATGTTATTGCCCTTAAAGGGATACGCCACTTTTTCGGAGTTTAGCTCATTTGCCATATCCCCCCACAACCAAGGTACACCATGCCTTTACCATCACTGTCTGAGCAGTATACTGTATAGTGAGCTACAGTCGTGAAGTTGGTATCGCCATAGAATGCAGGCCAATGGTACACCCATTAGAAATAACCAAAAACACATATCTAATAGCACCAAAATACATGTTGTGCTTTGGGTACTCACCACGAGATGAAATATTAATCCAGTTACGTGAAACGTCAATCCCCACACCGAGTTACTTCCTTGTTTGCCTGTCAAGAGCACTTCTGCTGTACACAGCGCCTGGCAGCCATGTTTACAAAGTAATTCCGGCTATCTATTTAACTTAAAAAAAGAAAAAAATCTCTGCATTTGGATTAATATCTCTCATTTCGTGGTGAGTACCCGAAGCACATCGTGCATTTTGAGCTATACTCCCAAAAAAGTGGCGTATCCCTTCAAGTTTACATGCGCGCGGGGCTGTGTGTGTGCCCCCTTATGACATCACTAATGACATCATCAGTGATGTCACAATCCTCCATGGGTGTGTGCCCCCTTATGACATAACTGATTACATCTTCAGTCTTATGACATCACTGATGACATCATCAGTGATGTCACAATGCCTCCGTGTGTGTGTGTGTGCACACACAATTGCTCAAGTGACATCACTGATGTGAAATAATTGAAAAGGTTGTTTCCCTACAACTCAATAGATTCCTAACCTCCAACGATCTCCTAGATAAACTCCAATCAGGCTTTCGCCCCCACCATAGCACTGAAACCGCACTTACTAAAGTCGTAAATTACATTAGAATTAACTCACTCAGGCAAAAATCCGATCCTAGTGCTATTGGATCTTAGCGCTGCCTTTGACACTGTTGACCACTCAATATTATTAGACAGGCTAGAAAACTGGGTTGGGCTATCGGGTACGGTCCGCCAGTGGTTCAGATCCTATCTCCAAGACAGGAAGTACTTCATTTCCATTGGCAATTATACATCTGACCTAACTAGTATGACATGTGGGGTGCCTCAAGGATCCATTATGGGGCCCGTTCTATTCAACCTTTATATGCTCCCTCTAGGCCTAATTATGCACAAAAACAAAATAGCTTATCATAACTACGCAGACGACACCCAACTCTATATAAGTCTTTCCTCATGTGAATATGCTCCCTTAGACTCACTCTGTCAGTGTTAGGATGATGTCATCATTCATACTGTGATGTCATCATTCTTACTATGATGTCGTCATTCCTACTATGATGTCGCAGACGGTGATGATGTCATGATTCATAAGTGTCTCAATCATGCCTTTCGAATGGCCTCGCTGGTGATGTCATAACACAGGTGATGTCATATTCGGGATCTATAAAGGTTCGTTTCTGCAGGTCCTCGGTAGTTGTTCATAAACAAATCTCGTGACAACACCCTGCAACCGTTCCCAACTTCGAACCTTGCAGACCTAGCTATCAAGTTCAACAGCGTTCCTACTCACCGAGACTTCAGTTTACCAAGTTTGCCTTGGCCATCAACTATCCGAGAATAGATCCACATTTCCCTCAGCCATGCCTGACAGTCAGTGCATTGACCAAATAAATAACTGGATACGACAGAATTTCCTCCAGCTAAACAAAGACAAAACAAAGGTGATTCTCGGTCCCAAAGAACAAAGGCTTAAAATCGCTGCACGCCTTGAGTCTCTATCCCTGAAGCCAAAGGATCAAGTTAAAAATCTTGGTGTTATTATTGATTCCGATCTCAATTTCAACTCCCACATTAAGTCAATCAGAAAATCAGCTTTCTATCATCTTAAAAATATAGCAAGAATTAGGGGCTACATGTCCAGACAGGATCTAGAAAAACGAATTCACGCCTTCATCTACAGTAGGTTAGACTACTGTAATAGCCTTTTCTCTGGTCTCTCCAAAAAAGAACTTGGACAACTCCAGCTCATTCAGAATACTGCCGCTAGAGTTCTAACAAAGACTAAGAAAGCTGATCATATTACTCCAGTTCTTAAGTCCTTACACTGGTTGCCAGTGTGTCATAGAATGGATTTTAAAATACTGTTACTAGTCTACAAATCACTTAACGGCCTAGGCCCAAAATACATCCCTGAATTGCTCCCACGCTATGAAACGTCTAGACCTCTCAGGTCAGCAGAGTCCGGCTTACTAACTGTCCCTAGGATCAAATCAAATCATGGGAAAGCCGCATTCACCCACTATGCTTCTGCTAGCTGGAACAATCTGCCCTGAAGACCAGATTTGCCCCAACTTTACTTACTTTTAAAAGTAGACTAAAGACTTTTATGTTTACCGTCGCTTTTAAAGGAGAATTTTGTTTTTTTACACCACGGACCTTATTTCCAGCTTAAAATATGATGTTTTACTCACCCAAATAACTTTGGTTTCATTCGGATGTCCACAGAAGATTTTGAGCTCGGAGTAGCATCCTCAAACAGGCTATAACGGGCGCAAACGGGGCAAGGTGCATGCGATCTGTAAATAACACATTTTCTGTCACATCACGGAGCATTATGATCAGATCATATCTATATGCCAAGCTAGGCTGCTAAACTAAGCTGCTAAGCTACAACAACAAAACAGACGAGTCAACTCTGACCTGCCCCGGATGTGCTTCAGAAGAAGCAGTGAGAAGTGATTCTGTTAGATAAACCACAGAAGAAGAACCAGGCCCGGCGCCACGAGGGGGCCTAAGGGGGCTTAGCCCCCTCAGTTCAATTTTCGGCCCCCTCACTTGATTTTTTTTTTTTTTTTTTTTTTTTTTTAACACGTTCATTGCCAACAACGAGTTGAGTCGTCAAACACAATCCAGCTGTTCACTGCCAACGACGAGTTGAGTCGTCAAAAAATATATATATATTTTTTTGACGGTGCTACGTGGATCAATGCCCCCCGCGTCTCCTATGGAGATATTGGAAGTATTGAATGTGTATAATCTATTTTACCGACCAGCTAGGTGGCGACGGTGCCCTCCCGACAGAGAGAAAGTCAACCAAAAGCAGCCGCCTCCCGCGGCTGCTTCCTCCATTCTCAAGGAAATCGCTTGCCGATTTTACAGTCATCAGTCACCAGACTCGCCGCTCTCGGGCCGCGCCAGCAGCAGCACACGGGGGATTGCAAATTTGCATAAGCCTAGAGTCGCACGGGGCTTCATCGGGGCTCTCAAACCCAAGAGACGAGTGAGCCCTATCCACACTCGCTGCCAGGGAGGGAGGCTGCTCAAACTCGCTGCCAGGGAGGGAGGCTGCTCGAACTCGCTGCAGCAGCAGCAGCAGCAGAGCACTCGCTTGTGACAAACGCAGGCTGAAAGCCACTAGACCCGCCCACGGAGGGAGGAGTTGAAGGAGAGGGCGTTCGGAACTATATTGTTTGGATGTCTGATCTCTCACTGATGCCAAAAATAAATGGCTAAAGTGACTGTTCTGCCTGTTTGATTGAATTTCACAAAACTGCGATTATCTCAGCTTTCAGTCTTAGACAGCTGAAACCATGCTGTACTCAACGGCTAATATCTACATAACTACTAACTCTACAAACTAACTCTTTTAGACAGAGAAAGCACACATTCTATTAGTACTTTTCTGAACTTTGTGTTCACAAACTCCAAGCAGAAAATAATCCTTGGCTCTTTTAAAATGAGCCAGAATCCTCAAAAAACGGCCTGGCAGAAGCTACCTACAGCAAAAAAAAACCGGCTGGCAGTCAATGTGTTAAGAATAGTTAATCTATAAAGGCCAGTTAGGCAATGTTTGTACCTGACATGTTTAGGCTGCTGTTTCTGCAGTCTTCATCAAATGTGATCAGTTTAATTTGATGTAGGCTACCCCCTGTAAACATAGCTCTGTTGTTTCAGAATTGGCAGGGAAGCGCTATTTGCTGTGCTTTGGTTGTCACAAGGTGTCAGAGATGTAGCTATTTATTAAATTTGAACCTATGAACCCTTGAACCTCTATTAATGCCTTAATCTGCTGCTGTGAAATAAATGTTTTATTTGATTTTGAATAGTAGTCTTTCTTGTGTTGTTATTGCGCTTTTCAGAGGTTATTATGGTTAAAAAGTCCAGAAATAGGCATAGCGGGTATATAACCTATGTTTTACGATATAAAAATATCATATAAAAAAAAAAAAAATCAGCCCCCTCGCCAGTTATAACAGCCCCCTCAGTCATTTCATCCTGGCGCCGGCCCTGAGAAGAACATAAGCACTGTAAGCCCATCCGGGGCAGGTCAGAGTTGACTCGTCTGTTTTGTTGTTGTAGCTTAGCAGCTTAGTTTAGCAGCCTAGCTTGGCATATAGATATGATCTGATCATAATGAACCGCGATGTGACAGAAAATGTTATTTACAGAGCGCATGCATCTTGCCCCGTTTGCGCCCATTATAGCCTGTTTGAGGATGCTACTCCGAGCTCAAAATCTTCTGTGGACATCTGAATGAAACCAAAGTTATTTGGGTGAGTAAAACATCATATTTTAAGCTGGAAATAAGGTCCGTGGTGTAAAAAAACGAAATTCTCCTTTAACTGCTGAAAATTTGTTTTATTCCTCTAAGTTTTTAACTATTTTTGCAACTACTCTGTTGTAATGCTTTTAAATGTCTATTTTATCCTCTTCTTTCTCTTATTTTCTTGTGTCGACCATCTTATGTGAAGCACTTTGAATTGCCTCCATCTGATTTTATGCAAACCCATTGCTGTGGCATGTACGGGTAACAGAAGACGCAAGGTACCAGTAGAGGGTATTGGCGTCCAAACTACAGTATAAAGACAAAGCTGTTATGAAATGTCTATTTATCCTCTTTTTTATTTTCTTATGTCATCCATTTTATGTGAAGCACTTTGAACTGCCTCTGTTTATGAAATGTGCTATACTAATAAACTTGACTTGACTTGACTTGACTTGATGACATCACTTCCGGTTGAGTGACATCACTTCCGGGACACGGGACAACCGGGACACAAAATTGAAACATTGCCCATATTGCCAAATGTATATAATAATATATAGATATCATGTGTTTTATGTTTTCCCCTGCTCTGTTGAGTAGCCACAGTGTTCGCCAGTGTATTTTGTTGACAAATAACCTTATTTTGGGCTTAAAGTCCTAAAAATAAGCTGTTGGTCAAAATGGGTGATGACATCAGACATAATAGTCTGATGAAGTTTGAGTGACATATGATAGACAATATTTACAGAAAACACTCTCTGCCATTAGCTAACTGTTAGCCCATTAGCTACGTTTGCTAACTAAGTGTTCACCAGTCTCAAAACGCTGCTGATAATAACAGTTTGAGTCATGCTCTTACCATAAAGCCCACCAGCTTTTGATATCTGTTGGCTAGTTGTTGAGTGCAGACAAAAGCCCTGTTCGGAATCGGTACGGTACCTATGACAGAAATAGTGGACTATTTATGGCCCATTTCCACCGCAGGTAGGAGCGCGATCCCGCTCCGCTCGACTCGATAAATTGTCTCATTCCACCGGTTAAAACCGTCCCAGCCCGGGTTGTATTGGGGTCGAGTCGTGCTACTTTTCGTACCTGCCTCGTCGGGGTTCTATTCTGTGAACCCGGTACCATACGGTGACGTGAAAACATTGTTGACGACTGATTGGTCAGGCAGAATCGTGTTTACTCTATCTACTGACTGTCAGTGCAATGCTGCATACCAGTTTAGTGGGCTTACCTTCTCTTCTGTTATGTATATTTCCATCAGTCTTTTGTGTTGCTGCCTTCGCCTCTGGTGAAATAAAATCTTGGCGGTGGTTTCAATTGTTTTGAGTGTGAAAAAAGTCCGCTGCTCAGGAAGCTCCTGTGCAGCACTCCGCTAGGCCGCAGGCGGGTCTTGGTGAAGCCGCGGTCTTGCCTGGTGAGAGGCTGCCGGGGTACAGGCTTCACACTCTGTCTGTAGCGCCTCTCCCGTCCCCGCGCAGCGCAGCGCATGCATCTCCTGGCCGATTGTCACATTTGCCCATGTACACTGTAGGTCATTTAGAGGCACCAGTATTTCATAAACAGTTTAAAAGTTCTGTGGATGGATTTAATTGTAACGTTATGTTATAGCCTACTTCGGCTATAAGCGAAGGACAGATATGCGGTCGCTATGACGACCAGCTGTGGGCGGGGGTGGGTGGGGGCAGATGATCTGCAGTCGAAGCAGAACATCCATCGGGCCGAAACGAGTAGAGCCGACTGGTGACGAGTTGTGCAGGGCAGTAAAATGTGGTGGAAATGAGCCATTAGTGTTCAGCATTTTTTTTATAGTGTCAGAATTCTCAACTGTTAATTTGATTCACTATTTAGTCCACTATAAAATACCCACAATGCACAGCGATTTCTAGTGAACAGTGAATGTACCCTACATTTTTGCCGGTATACCGCAATGCAATGCGGTTGTCTTTACCGAAGGCGAAGAAGAAAGTCGCTACTAAGCTTGTGAGCTACTTGACCAGCAAAGCTTGCTATTAGGAGACAGCACCATAGTTGACAAAACCACACATGCACGTAATTAGAATTTCAACGATTTATTTAGGCTTTAGCAGTCAAAACATGCAACATCAATACTACCTGAGAACATCTCAATCTGCTCGTGAGCTCAGTTGTTTATGTGATAGTGGGCGCGGATTGCTTGCGTCACATGAATACCCGACGCATCTGGTGACGCAATGATCTCCATGAAAAAAATCTGTGTAGTGTCCGAAGCTCATTTTGATAATTCCCCATATAGTTCACTTGATAGTAGTGTGAGTGAACGATTCCGAACGCGGCTAAGTTAACAAAGAGAAAACAAACACACAGAGAACAACGCTGCTGCCATTTTGGGCAGTGGAATAATGGGTGGAATAAGATTTAGCCTTAGGTTCTTGTTAATTTAAATTCTTTGATGCAAATGATGATGTGCATTATTAGAGCACGCTCACATGTACATTTTCATAGAACATCAATGGTTATACAGTTATGAAAAACTCACTGGAGGGGGGCTTTAAACAACTCGTTTTAGTTATGCCTAACCATAACGCAAGCTGTTTAATTTAAAGCAGGGTTTCCCAAACTTTTTTGGCTTGTGACCCTATTTTGACGTCACAAAAATCTAGGGACCCGAGACATTTCAAATTCCGGTAGACCATCGATAATATCATCAGTGACATCGTCAGTGATGTCACCTTCTTTCCCCCCGCAGAATTCTGACTTTAAAGGCCCAATCCGTCAATACTCACTATTACTGACGCCGGTGGCCGTTAGTGTAACTGCAGGCAGCGTGTGAACGAGCTGACGCGCGGGCACCATACTCGCACGCGCACAAGCAGTTGCCTGGCAACAGCAGAGCTGTTCGTTGCTTTGTAACGTTAACTCATAAAAGTCACTTGAAAACGGCAATCTGGACAATTTATCGGTCAGATCAGCCTCGAGATGCCCAGGAAGGATTCTGGATGAATTACGGGACGTTATTGTGGCATGTTTGGTCGTGTTTTGGCTTGCGTTGGCTGCGGGCAAGTCGATACTCATGTTAGCACAAGCCAGGAAATAGCCTGCTCCCCCTGTATGTACGGTAATGCCTGGAGTTGACCAAACTGAACAATCAAACAATGTTTCATAAGCATAACAGTAACGTTAGGCATATTTAGGACTGTTAAATTAATTATCCACACAAGACGGTAACGTTATTAGTGGGGCTGGTGGTAATTTCTGTAAATGTAAATTAATATTAGTTAGCCGCGATTAGCATCAAGCTAACGTTACTAGTATGTGCAGTCCCACTGCAGTCAGAGCCTGCAGGCTGCGGGAAGTGGATACTCATGTTAGCACAAGCCAGGAAATAGCCTGCTCCCCCTGTATGTACGGTACCGTAAGCATAACAGACAGTAGGCTAACGTTAGGCATATTTCCGACTGTTAGATTCATTATCAACACAAGACAGTAACGTTATTAGTGGGGCTGGTGGTAATTTCTATAAATATAGCAAAATCTATTAGTTAGCCGCGTATAGCATCAAGCTAACAACTCACCACCGCAGCTAAATGCAGTCAAACAATAATGTTCCATGACCATAAGCATAACGGTAGTAACGTTAGGGTTGCATTACTTCACACAAGAAGGTAATGTTAGCAGAGTTTCTGACCAGGTGGTCAGATACTTGTACTACGGAGTGACAGTAAAAATCTTGAATCTTGAAAAACCATTAGCAAGCAGCTAACGTTATCTGGTCAAAACCACATTACAGTAGCTACAAGCAGCAAGTTTCCTTCATGAACCGAAAACACAGTCCTGACTCTAGTTTCCCCCCGATGTCGGTCACATTGCTGCTGTCTGGCCAGACGGGCTTCATTAGATAAATATTTATTTATTTAGTCTGGACTTTTTCTGGAGTCTGTGTTGTTGTTTCCTTTAGCTATCAGCTAGCGACGAGCGTAACGTTAAAAGCTACTTCAGCCATTTCCTGTTAGCGTCTACAAGAGACGTGACGTGAACGCGCGAGACGTCACATCCTCTAGCTGTGGCGGGAGATGCTATCCACTTCGAAACTGCGGTTTTCATGTATCTTCTGAACGGCTGGTCGGAGAGAAACGCCCCTGGTCGCCATTTTTAAGTTACGTCAAGGCGCATTCACTCAGTGCCAATAATAAACACTTTGTGCACATTTATTTCTCGTCAGAACCAACGGAATGGGCCTTTAATCAAAAAATTCTGACTTTTTTCTCAAAATTCGGGCAGTAACTTTGAATTCTGCCTTTAACTCATTGAGTGCCACGGACGTCGATCGACGTCAAAGTAAATAGTGACGTAGAGTGCCACGGACGTCGATCGACGTCAAATGCGTTTTTTGACGGTGGGACGTGGATCAAAGCCTCCTGGATCTCCTGTACAAATATTGTAGCTTTTGGAGGTGTATAACCTATTTTACAGACCCATTAGGTGGCGACAGATTAGAGGAAGGTCCGGAAAACTGCAGGAAAAACCCCCGTGATCAAAGAGAAACCGCTCATGCTGCAGCCAGAGCCATATAGATGGCTCTGACTGCAGCTTGGCTGCAGCTGATGTTGGCTTCCAACAGCAGTCAATCCGCGCACACAACTGAGCTCCTCTGCCTCTGTCTGTCTGTCTGCATAGTTTCTTCACACGATTAGCCGCCAGAAAGGCAGCACCCGACGCCGAAGGGCCAAACCTTTCCATGCAGTCCGGTTTGCCATTTCCTTGTCGCGCTGGGAGCCGGCGCAAAAAAACGGAGGCTCCGAAAATAGACTGGGTGCGTGTGGGGAGGAGTTTGCAGCTGAGGGGGGGAGAGGGGGGTGGGGCATGCATGCACCACACAACTACACCACGTCACTACATCAGAAAATATTATCTTCAGACTCAGAATGTGCTTGAAATGCTGCATTTCACAAAAGGCGGAATAACTCAGCTTCTAATTTGAAAAGTGTATTTTTGCTCAAAACAGCCTATCTTCTCCGGCTCATAACTAAAGAACGGAAAATGGGATCAATAAACTTTTTTTTGTAGATGATAGAAGAGAGTCTCATCGTTCTTTGTGCGTGTTCGGTGTTTACATAGTAATATCACACAATATTCTGTGGGCCTCGAGAAATCATGGGGGGTTTGGCATAACCTTCGTTATTTCGAATCCCACATAGGTTACGCCAAACCCCACATAGGTTGTGCTAAAACCACGACCGCAAAGCGTCCTGCCTGTATTTGGCCAGTCGACAGGAAAGTATCGCGGGACTTCACGAGACTTGGTGACCTAGATCACGTTTGAGGTAATTTGATCCCTGTGCACTCCAGGAAACAGCCTGGGGTGAAATATCACTGTGGTGGATGTTGACGGATCAGATTCTGGCGATATTTGGCGAAAAAGGGAAGAAAAATAGCTATTTAGATGCAGGAAATACAGGCTCACACTTGGCCCCAAATCAACTCCACTTTACGACTGACTTGGACGCTATTGATATCAAAACAACGCTAGGACGCCCAGATACGCCGCGGGGATCGCCAGGTGAGTGGACAAATCATAATTAATGGCAGGAGATGGCTCCAGGTTCGAAAAAACCGAAATTCTCCTTTAAAGTGATAATCTCAAAGATTTCCATGTAGACCCTAAATGTCTGTTAAGTCACTATTGCAGACTGAGTTAACAAAGATGATTGAGCCTATTGATGGAAGCCTTTGCATTTTCAGTATTGCAGCATTTATGAACTTGGTGTCTGTGGTGACACAGGGTTGGCGGAGCTAACACAATAGACTGACTCTGTAGGTTATTGTAGGTTCCCAACAACTCTTGTGTGAAGTCGCACAAGATACTTTTTTTCCGGTCTCTGCCGTACTGACTAATGTCACATTATGCAACGGTTTGCTTCACCTGCAATTACCGCTCGTCACCATAGGTGTCACCAAAGAAGAGAAGGAAACTGAAATCTTCAAGATTATCACTCTGATCACGTTTTCAAATTAACCGACGTTTCCAGATTTGACGTTGGAAACGCTCTTGTGGTTGGATGACTTGTTGAAATGCTGGTATGCAGTCAGGCATTCCGACATCATCAGTGATGTCATAAGATTTAGAGCAAGTGGGTGCAACGTGTTTTCGGTTCACAAAAGTTTGCAGAAATGCCAACATTTTATTCTAGCGACTGGGTTATTAAATGATATAACTGCTGCAGGCTGGACTGACCTCATTCCTCACCACCAATGGTGATTAGTCCACTTTGTCATCTGATATTATCTGACACTGTGGACTGGTTTGATGTGTCTAGGAGAGAATGTGTTACGTTCCAAATGCAAATACATAGCCCAATAGAAATACAAATACAGTGATCAAATGTCCGCTCACTGTTCCAATGCTCCCCAAAACATGAGCTTTATTCAGAAAGACATTTTGACAGCGGGGAACAGGGACGCTAGGAGATTAAGTTATTTCCACAAATCATTGAACGGAAGTAATTAGCAGTCGCCTGGTTGGATTTTAAGGAAGTGAAGTGTGATCTGTGCAGTTTAAATCGATAGAATTAGCGAGTAGGATATGAAGATTTTTCTGTCTTGAGCGGTTACTTCACCAGGCTAAAGCAGAATCCTCATATATAAGGCAGAAAGCCAAAGCAGCCTGCGGGAAGATTTTTATATAGATTTTTAAGCTTTAAAAAAATCTTTAATGTAGGTCTACCAAACATCAGTTATGGTTTTAAAACTTTGATGGACACAAATCACCAATGTCTGATCTGGCATCTTCTTGTTTTAGATTTTCTCAACCAGCCATTTATTATTGTAAAACACAGTGGGCCCTATCTTCCCAAAAGCGCTAATTTAGCGTTTGCGCTTGTTTAACGCCATGCGCAATGCAAATTGGGGGCGGACACAAGTGCATGTCTGTGATAATTGTACTGGGCATAGGCGTGCCACATGCCAAAGCAGGCGTTTCAGCGCTAAAATGTGGTGATAGATGGCATTATCCTATCGTCAGCAGCGCGCAATTACTTTGCGCTAAGAGCTTTGAAAAATACCTTTTACGCGCAAATACCTCGCTGTGCTGGGAGCGCACCGTGATCTCCGTGCAGCGCAGTGCAAAAATAATTCCTTTTGGATATGTCAAATCGCACAGCCTTGCCACGCAAGAGGGAAATTAATTGAGAAAACTTGTTGGACAATGGACATAGGCTATTTACCTTCATAACCTGGAGGGTCGTTTGCACCACAGACGATCTATCAATAAGGTCTCTCTGTCCTCGCACGAGTGAGTACACACGCAGATGATTTTGGCACGTCTCTAATTTGCGTCTGCGACACGTGCCGTGAACGTTTCCGCATGCCCGCCGAGAATTGCATTCCCAACATATTTCGGGGCTGTTTTAACTTAGAAATCAGGGAGGTCACGTCTACCAGACAATTATATCACTTTTAAACAGTTACATTTCTGTATAAATCATTACAATATGCTCACGTGAGGTGGGGATGCTGCCGGCGCTGGGGTGCAAAATTCGCCATAACACCTGGACACTGGCGCAAGGCAGACTGCTATCTTCCCTGCCTTAAGGCACGTGCAAACAGGTGCGCAAACGCTAATAGGGGATAGCGCCTGTCAGAAGATAGGGCCCAGTGACTACGTTTACATGCACACAATATTCCGGTTTTTGCCCATATTCGGAAAATGACAATATTCCAACTAAAGGAATAATCCACTAATATTCCTGTTTACATGCAGCCGTAGACTGCCCTCCCCGACACGTGAGGGAGGGGAGGATGCAGCTAGAATCAGCTGAGTTTTTCTGTTGAGAATAAACAGAGCAGCGCTATTCTTACCAGCATCACTTGGTCCATTTCAGGAGCTTGCTGCTGGAAAGTTTGGCGTTGCGATATTTGCACATCCAAGTCTTTCATTAAAAGTAGGCTAGTAGGCCTAGGCCTCGCTTACGTTAAAATCAAACATGTTTTCACCGATTAAGTGGATGTTTAGCCACTGGTTAGTCTTGTTTGAACCAGCTCTTGGTATCTTTTGATTGGGGGTCGGGTTCAGTATTCCTCCATGCAACAGAAGCCATATTTACCGCTTACGTGGCCTTTGCTACTTTTGTGCGCTTCATCCTTTTCCTCCTCATGAGGGTGACCTGAGGCCTCTTCAACCCCGCGATCAGCAGCAGCAACCTGGGCCGCGACTTGGTGAGCCAGCTTCTCAGTAGCGTCCCCTTGGGAAACCTGGAGGAACAGCAACAACCAACGACAGTCAGTATCTACACCTGCCATCCACCTCCACCCCTGTATCACATGTTTTTACACTTTTACGACTTAGATTCTCCACCAAAGCCCTTCTAAAAAAAGAAAAACAAGGACAGGATTCCTTCCCAAAACCCTTCCCTAACCCTGTTACCATAAAGCGGTGAAGTTTGACATCAAACAATGAGTTTTGTTAGAGAGGCACCGATCCACTTTTTTTCAGTTCCGATTCCGATCTGGATTGGAATTTACCGATACTGATTCCCATACGCTCTTGCCAACTCTCCCAAGGAGCTGCAGCCTCCACCTTTACATAGTAGCTGCTGGCTCCTACTGTGACATACATTTTTCTTATTTGATTTGATAATCAATTTCCTCATAGCATTAGTTACCTGGTTCATAATATTCCAGTGTGATGACCACAAATTGACCACGTTTGGACTGAGTCACTTGACTCAGGGGGTTGAACAATACGCCACATTCTGGCCTCGCTCAGTCAGTCTCGCCTCCCCTCTGGGGATGGGAGCACACAGCTACCGCTGCTACACATGCTAGCTAGCGCCTACCTTGTTAGCTAGCCCATGTCAACCCATGCTGTAACATGTTAGAGATAAGGAAATAAATGTTTCCAGTCCAGCGCCTGGCTGGGCCAACGTGAGATCTGACTCACTCGTTTTCTCTCATCTCTACACCACAATATTAAATTGAATAATTAATAATAATAATGTCATTAGATATTTCCAAAACAATTGATCCACCCAAAATTATTCAAATAACATTTCAACAAACCGACAATTAAACACCCCACAATAACACACATAACACATAAACACACATATATAAGACAAAAATATCACCAAAACTAAGGACATGTTGTTGAGTTAGCTAACTGCTAACGTTACTAGCTCACTACTACTTACTAGTAGTCTGGTAAACCAGCCGGTCACATGAACTCACATTTCATGTCCTTCCTGGGAGGGTGTTTTCAGAAATTACAAAGAGCTCTAGCCAATCAGCGACCTGCCTCGTAGTTGACATCGTAACCGGCCAATTAGGAACGCCTCTGGCAAATCAGTAATGGCTACCTCCGTGGCTGTCCGCCTCGAGCAGTAACGTCAACGTTCGTCGAGTTTAAACAGCCATAAAGTGCAGTTATTGCAGAAATAGACTCAATAACAATAATTAAGCAAGTAGAAGAGTATGCAACAGCGGAGTTTCTCGGCGGACAATATATTTTCGTTCTCCCGATTGGATTTGGATTTGACTGGATCCAACGCTGATTTGCTGAAGGAGTTGTCAAGGCAAGTACACCCGCCCACTGCAAACACTGGGTGAAAGCTTGAGGCCAGACGGTCTGAACGAAATGAAATGTGAGGTCACGTGACCAGCTGGTTTAACAGGCTAACTTACGAGCACTGTTTCATGACAGCTATGAATGGAATCTGGATCGGAACATGGACCGGTGATGTCAGTCCGATATCCGATATGTGAATTACATCAGTACATCACTAATGTTTGTCTTCCCCTTTTGAGCTATTTAACAATATTGTTGGAAGAAGCATAGAAGCTGCACCTATTTAGGGCCGTAAATGAGAGGAGAGAGGATTCCCGCACACTGTCCTTTACTTGCAATAAACCTTTATTAGAAACAACATATGTATTTTTTCCACTCGTGTGTTGGCCTGTCAGGTTGTAAAATACGAATCTAGATCCAAACAGTCCCACAGCATCGTCTGTTTCTCCTCCTCCTGCCCTGTAGGAGGTAACAGTGCCACAGCGTCGTCTGTTTCTCCTCCTCCTGCCCTGTAGGAGGTAACAGTCCCACAGCGCCGTCTGTTTCTCATCCTCCTGCCCTGTAGGAGGTAACAGTCCCACAGCGCCGTCTGTTTCCAGTCCTCCTGCCCTGTTGGAGGTAACGGTCCCACAGCGTCGTCTGTTTCCAGTCCTCCTGCCCTGTAGGAGGTAACAGTCCCACAGCGTCGTCTGTTTCCAGTCCTCCTGCCCAGTAGGAGGTAACAGTCCCACAGAGCCGTCTGTTTCTCATCCTCCCTCCCTGTAGGAGGTAACAGTCCCACAGCGTCGTCTGTTTCCAGTCCTCCTGCCCTGTAGGAGGTAACAGTCCCACAGCGTCGTCTGTTTCCAGTCCTCCTGCCCTGTAGGAGGTAACAGTCCCACAGCGTCGTCTGTTTCCAGTCCTCCTGCCCAGTAGGAGGTAACAGTCCCACAGAGCCGTCTGTTTCTCATCCTCCCTCCCTGTAGGAGGTAACAGTCCCACAGCGTCGTCTGTTTCCAGTCCTCCTGCCCTGTAGGAGGTAACGGTCCCACAGCGTCGTCTGTTTCCAGTCCTCCTGCCCTGTAGGAGGTAACAGTCCCACAGCGTCGTCTGTTTCCAGTCCTCCTGCCCAGTAGGAGGTAACAGTCCCACAGAGCCGTCTGTTTCTCATCCTCCCTCCCTGTAGGAGGTAACAGTCCCACAGCGTCGTCTGTTTCCAGTCCTCCTGCCCTGTAGGAGGTAACAGTCCCACAGCGTCGTCTGTTTCCAGTCCTCCTGCCCTGTAGGAGGTAACAGTCCCACAGCGTCGTCTGTTTCTCATCCTCCTTCCCTGTAGGAGGTAACAGTCCCACAGCGTCGTCTGTTTCTCCTCATCCTGCCCTGTAGGAGGTAACAGTCCCACAGCGTCGTCTGTTTCTCCTCCTCCTGCCCTGTAGGAGGTAACAGTCCCACAGAGCCGTCTGTTTCTCATCCTCCTTCCCTGTAGGAGGTAACAGTCCCACAGCGTCGTCTGTTTCTCCTCCTCCTGCCCTGTAGGAGGTAACGGTCCCACAGCGTCGTCTGTTTCTCCTCCTCCTGCCCTGTAGGAGGTAACCGTCCCACAGCGTTGTCTGTTTCTCATCCTCCTGCCCTGTAGGAGGTAACAGTCCCACAGCATCGTCTGTTTCTCATCCTCCTGCCCTGTAGGAGGTTCGTATCCTGCTGACATCAGATTATTCAAATTCCTTTTACTAGCGGAATACCCATCCCTGTGTGAATGACCATTTAGTCAGGCCTCGCTCATAGAGTTGGCATGCAGCCTCTTCTCTCTCTCCCCAGAGGGTTTTCATAGTCCACTTCACTGATTATAACTCTGCTCACCTCTGGAGCTCTCCATGGTGCTGAACTTGTCTTGAGGCATTTTGGCCACTAATTCGCCATTTTAGCCCATTTAATCAGCCCTAATTACCCAATTAAAAAATCCGGCTCCGTAAGGTCACCCGTAGGGGTGCTCTTTACATTTCCTGAAAGATTTAGCGCGATCGCACGTAAAATGGCATAGCTGTGGCCGAACACAATTATTATTAAAATAATTAAGCTCCTCTTCATTCTGGGAGACGACAGCTTCTCAGATCCCTTTTTTCACTCCATTGGTTTCCATTGATATCTGAATGATTGTTGGAGATGTTTGAGGTGACTGAGATGATGCTGAACTGCTGTCAGGACTGAAGCAAACAGCAAGTTAAAGGCAAAGGATTCTGAAAAAATCACTATTACCATCATGGTCTCTGGAAGTACACATGAGGACGAGGAAGGAGGATTGGTTGGGTTTAGTTGTTAGGTTTAGGCATGGGGAGTGATGATTGGTTGGAGTTAGGGTCAAAGCTATCTTTATTTAAACTAATTCCTCACCATCTAAACGGATCACCTGTCATCATCTAAGCATCTTGTAATTTCAGCTGAGCTTATTTCAGGAGCTGATTCACAACTGGACTCCAGGTGGACACAATTCATTGGCAGGCATTTATTTATTTATCTAATGTACTCTATTTTAAATGCCTCCATTTGTCATGAATAACTAACTTGTATCTATAGTACTAAATCAAGTA
This sequence comes from Poromitra crassiceps, assembly GCF_964638095.1. Classification (NCBI taxonomy): domain Eukaryota; kingdom Metazoa; phylum Chordata; class Actinopteri; order Beryciformes; family Melamphaidae; genus Poromitra; species Poromitra crassiceps. The sequence continues at coordinate 70,361,892 of NC_139626.1, read as the reverse complement.
CTTTGTGTCAAAGATAACAGCACTTGATTAAAATAGAAACACAATAAACTTGATCTGGGTTCATCAATTCAATTTGATCTCAGATCAGAGCACTGGACAGATCAGATCAGACCACTGGACAGAAAGAGCCACCTCACAAATGTTACTCACAAAATATAACAAATAAATATGATGCCTTATTATTATTATCCTTTTTTATATAAAAGGGAGCAAGTGGGATCTGTTTCAGTGGGAACTATCTGTTTAAAATGTTGTCGGGCAGTGGTCGAGCTGCGTGCGGCCAGGCGCGGGCTCACCTAGCATTATATAGGAATTAAAAACTCATAACACTGCAAATACCAACATCCCTTTAGAGAAAGGGTGAAAATAATGCAAGACATGCAAGCCCCCAAATCACTAACCGTCCACTGCTCTGAAACTCAAACTAAATTTCTGATGCTCTGACCCAGTGGTACACAACCTTGCCCTACTCAGGAGCCACATTGACAAAAACAAATCTTTGCAAGAGCCACAATCCAATGGTGAAATTTTTGCAGGAGACCCTTTTCACAGCAGCCATTTTGTGTCTCAAAGGCAGGGTAAACACAGCTGTAACCAAAACATTAATGATGGTTTCCAACTTCCATTCCATTTAGGTGTTATGTTGTGTTGAACCAACCAACAACCAATACGAATTGTTTAATCTGGCAATAAAGAAATGTGAACTTGACATGCTATTTTAATAGCCTACTCAAAAAGGCACCTCCCACTATACAGCAAAGAGAGGAGTCAATGTTTCTTGATATATGCCAATCAGATCAGAATAATTAGTCTAGTCATTAAGTTTGCTGATAATAATTTCTATCATGTTTGTGTCATGTTAACTGGTGTATTCAGAGCAAACAGGGAGATATAGAGCATTATCATCATGCTATATATCTCCCTCTTTGCTCTGAATGAGTGAGAAAAGGAAAAGAAAATACTGAATAATTACATCACAACAGTATCCTAATGTTAATTTAAAATGAGATATTCCTCTAAATATGGCAAATTAAAAAAAAAAAAGTCAAATTTTACGTTTTTTTTAAATTGTTATTGGAGAGTCCCTTCCTCCCAGCACCCCCTGCTTAAAGTGACTTCCAGCGGCCCTGCTGCTGGGTGCTTCTCTGCCCTGGCTCCTCATGCGTTCAAAAAAATCCTCACAGCGGCCATGCAGGAGGCGACTTCAGGGCTCGAAAGTTAGATAACCCCACGTTCTTATAAACAGACAAACTCCAGTTGACTGCAGGCAGTGTTGCCAACTTGGCGATTTTTATGCTATATTTAGCTATTATTCAGACCCCCTGACGACTTTATTTCTCAAAAGCGACTAGTGCCCAATCTGGCGACTTTTTCTGGCCATGAGAAGCAACATGTTGAATCCAGTGCATTTTGCTTGGTGCGACTGCTGCAGGGGTTTCTCTCTCTTTCTATCTAACTGTCAGTGCTTCACACAGATACACACACAGCGCATAGGGGTTGCTTGTCATTTATAACGGCGTATGCCGAATCTGGCCCGAGCGGGCGGAGTCAGCCCTTAACATCTAACAGTGGCGTAATTTGATATGCAAATTAGCGTGTGATGTGATCTAGCCACCTTTCGAGCAGCCAATAGCTACTTTCCTTGGAAAAGAGTTGGCAACACTGCTGCTAACCCTAACCCAACACTAAAAAAGACATGTTTCCTCTCACCTAGTGCTAAAAATACATGTTTCCTCTCACCTATAGTGCTAAAAATACATGTTTCCTCTCACCTATACTGCTAAAAAATACATGTTTGCTCTCACCTATAGTGCTAAAAATACATCTTTGCTCTCACCTATAGTGCTAAAAATACATCTTTGCTCTCACCTATAGTGCTAAAAATACATGTTTCCTCTCACCTATAGTGCTAAAAATACATGTTTGCTCTCACCTAGTGCTAAAAATACATGTTTGCTCTCACCTATAGTGCTAAAAATACATGTTTCCTCTCACCTATAGTGCTAAAAATACATGTTTGCTCTCACCTATAGTGCTAAAAATACATGTTTGCTCTCACCTATAGTGCTAAAAATACATGTTTCCTCTCACCTATAGTGCTAAAAATATGTTTGCTCTCACCTATAGTGCTATTTATCAATTTAGATCAATACATGTTTGCTCTCACCTATAGTGCTAAAAATACATGTTTCCTCTCACCTATAGTGCAAAAAATACGTTTCCTCTCACCTATAGTGCTAAAAATACATGTTTCCTCTCACCTATAGTGCTAAAAATACATGTTTGCTATCACCTATAGTGCTATTTATCCATTTAGATCAATACATGTTTCCTCTCACCTATAGTGCTATTTATCCATTTGGATCAATAGCCTACATGTTTGCTCTCACCTATAGTGCTAAAAATATATGTTTGCTCTCACCTATAGTGCTAAAAATACATGTTTCCTCTCACCTATAGTGCTAAAAATATATGTTTGCTCTCACCTATAGTGCTAAAAATACATGTTTCCTCTCACCTATAGTGCTAAAAATATATATTTGCTCTCACCTATAGTGCTAAAAACACATGTTTCCTCTCACCTATAGTGCTAAAAATACATGTTTCCTCTCACCTATAGTGCTAAAAATATATGTTTGCTCTCACCTATAGTCCTAAAAATACATGTTTCCTCTCACCTATGTGCTAAAAATATATGTTTTTGTCTCACCTATAGTGCTAATAAATACATGTTTCCTCTCACCTATAATGCTAAAAATACATGTTTGCTCTCACCTATACTGCTATTTATCTATTTAGGTCAATACATATTTGCTCTCACCTATAGTGCTAAAAATACATGTTTGCTCTCACCTATAGTGCTATTTATCCATTTAGATCAATACATGTTTGCTCTCACCTATAGTGCTAAAAATACATGTTTGCTCTCACCTATAGTGCCAAAAATACATGTTTGCTCTCACCTATTCATAGCTTTCAAGGGGCGTTACGTTCTGCCGGGAACGCCCACCTGGCGGTCAAAAAAAAACTTGTTCATTCCGCAGTGCCCGCCGAGTCACTAGTTTCTCACGCTGTTTGTTCAGCCAAAATGCCGGATACCTGTTGTGCTATCGGTTGCACTAACCGACGAGGAGACACGCCTGGCTTGTGCTTTTACAGAATGCCGTCGGAGAAAGAAAACTCACACACACACACACACACCCACACCAGTCCCCTTACGAGGGAACTGCTTTTTACTGGCAGAGCTGTGCTGCGTTTCCAATATGAAGCAGACACTGGAGTCACGGTGCAAAGTGAATCGATTCACCGTGTCAGTATGTCACTAATGAAACAGAGCTGTGCTGCGTTTAAATATTCCTGACTGGAAACTGGAGGAAAAAAGACCGCTTTTTGCTGCAGCTGCGTCTGGTCAGTGTTCAGCGCCATTGTTGTTTTGAGTTTTGACCGCCAGAAGGGGCGTTCCTTGTACCTACGTAACGCCCCTTGAAAGCTATGAATAGTGCTATTTATCCATTTAGATCAATACATGTTTGCTCTCACCTATAGTGCTAAAAATACATGTTTGCTCTCACCTATAGTGCTAAAAATACATGTTTCCTCTCACCTATAGTGCTAAAAATATGTTTGCTCTCACCTATAGTGCTAAAAATACATGTTTCCTCTCACCTATAGTGCTAAAAATATATGTTTGCTCTCACCTATAGGCTAGTGCTAATAAATACATGTTTCCTCTCACCTATAATGCTAAAAATACATGTTTGCTCTGCACCTATAGTGCTATTTATCCATTTAGATCAATACATGTTTGCTCTCCCCTATAGTGCTAAAAATACATGTTTCCTCTCACCTATAGTGCTAAAAATACATGTTTGCTCTCACCTATAGTCCTATAAATACATGTTTCCTCTCACCTATAGTCCTATAAATACATGTTTCCTCTCACCTATAGTGCTAAAAAATACATGTTTCCTCTCACCTATACTGCTAGAAATACATGTTTCCTCTCACCTATAGTGCTAAAAATACATGTTTCCTCTCACCTATACTGCTAGAAATACATGTTTCCTCTCACCTATAGTGCTAAAAATACATGTTTCCTCTCACCTATAGGCCTAGTGCTAAAAATACATGTTTCCTCTCACCTATAGTGCTAAAAATACATGTTTCCTCTCACCTATAGGCCTAGTGCTATTTATCCATTTAGATCATTTTGGTGTAACCCTTCTTTCGTAAGACAATGAAACTGGACGGCACTGTGACATTTCGTTTGAAATTTGAGTTTTGTTGAGTTTGCAGTGTCTCTTTCCAGAAATCATGACCCAGTTACTCAAGATAATCCATGTTGTGAGCAGTTTCATGTAGGAACTATTTTCTTTTGACCGAACTACACCTGTCAACCGTCTCACTGTGCAGAAGGAAGCGTGCATTTACCATTAGCTTAGCTGTAACATTAGCGTAGCTTAGATTAGCTGTAACGTTGGGGTCAACTCACTATGCCGACAACCCGCAATGCCGACAGCCCGGTAGGGTTAGGGGTTGGGGTTAGGGTTAGGGCTGGAGACCACCACACTGGAGCCGAGCAGGAGCTCCAGCAGGTCTACCAACTCGCTGCACGCTGCCTCGCTCAGCTGGTTCTGCTTGTGGGCTAGCGGCATTGCGGGCTGTCGGCACTGCGGGCTCACGGCACATAGACGTGTCACCGTAACGTTAGCACGCTTTCTTCTGCGTGTTTGGTTGTAGTTCGGTCGAAAGAAAATAGTTCCTACATGAAACTGCTCACAACAAGGTATGTGGATTGTCTTGAGTAACCGGGTCGTGATTTCTGGAAGGAGACATTGCTGTTAAGTTTTTTCAAATGTATTTTTTGGGGTCTTTGAGCACCACAAGCTGACTGCCATCCAGTTCTATTGTATTGGAGAGAAGGCATCTCTATGGCCAAAACACAGCAACTCACACCAAAACAATCTAGATGGATAAATAGCACTACAGGTGAGAGGAAAAAATATATTTTTGATTTGGGGGTGAACTGTCCCTTTAAGCTTCTACTTCTACATTAGCCATATGAGCAACTCACACAAATCCTTTCAGAAACCAAATTTGCAGTTTCAAGTTTCCACAACCAGTTTCATCAGTTATAATGTTATGAACTCAAGACACGCACAGCCTCCTGCTGAGGCTGGCACACAGCCAGTTTTTCTTTTTAATTGCTGATCTGAAGTCTGTTGTGGCTGGGAACCAACGGACCAGACGCGTTCATGTTTCACGCCTTTTCTGACGAGAACAACCTCGGACCGCGTCCAGCGAACCCACTCCAGAACCGACCACAGGTTTCACACACCTTCTTAGACATCAAATTCAAGGACTTTCTAGGACCAATTCCCTAAAATTCAAGGTCCGAACATGGCATAGTTTGAGACATGCATGCAGGTGGCGAAGTGACAAAAGGACAACACACACACGGCGGGAGACACACAAAATTAAAGTAACTTCAATTTCTATTCATGCAAGGTCCCGCGGGAACCCTGCATCCCTCACTTCTACTTTTGCACTACTCTCGTTTCCCTCATCGCACAAATATCCGTATCGGATCATTTGCAAATCCTTCTATAAGCCCTTTGGGGTTTCTTACCTGTCCTGCACATTCTTTACTATGTTTTGCCTCGTTATACTTCTGCCGTATTTATTTGCTAAAGCCTGGAATAGAAAGCGGGGACAGTACCTCACCCAGTAACACTCCTCACCGAAGCACCGTAGCCACAGTTTGGCCCCCCTGAGCGACGGCACCTTCGGGCGGCCTGGCGTGCTCGGTCATGGCGCGGTGGCGTTGGCCGGCTGCGGTAGCGATGTGCGGCGCCGCCCGGCCTTTGTGTCTTTATACGGCCTGTGACTGCTGAGCACGATGGAAAATATAAAACCGGCCCAATTGTTTGGCTTTTTGCTGTCGGAGCACACGCAGGCCCTAAACTCGGCCAGAGAGAAATCTAGCAATGTTTAGATGTGGAAAGGGCCGCGCTTGCTGCTGACGCCATTGTTGTGGCCTGCGGGCTTGATGTTAAATGTACCGAGGGCGACATTGTTTGTGTAGCTGACCCTCGCCACCCCTCCCCTCTCCCCCTAACGCAGCCCCCTTGCCCTCATCCCTGCCTTTCATACAGTGCCAAAGTCACGGCCTCTTCCGCGCTCAGCACCAAGGCATTTCATCCGCCATTAATTTTTCCATAGACATTTTGTAAAATGCGTCTAAAAATAGTTCTACTTGGTAAAACCAAGCAATTCAGCTATAACCAGGAGAGAGGGGGGGGGATGTTTTAATCAGTTTAATTTTTTTTTTTTTTGTTGGTCCAAACGAAATGTTCTATGGTCTCTCCTGGTTCTAAATATAACTGAATCGCTTGGTTTGACCAAATGAAATGATTTTTATAAGCATTTTATGAAATGTAGATGGAAAAGTGAATGGTGGATGCAATCCCTCGGTTCGTATGCTGAACATGGAAGAAGGCGTGACTGTGGCACTCTATTAGCCTCATGTAGCCTCATGAGATTATCTCCGGGTTAGCTTGCCCCTCTTCCTCGTCTCAAGTGGGTTTGTAGGCAGATGGAAGTGGCGTCTGGACTCGTCTGGTTTGCCCTCGTGTCCCCTGTGAGCCCGAGGTGCCATCTTAAAAATCCTCTTCAGACATCGGGCTTGATTGGAGCTCAGGATCCACCTCCTTTGTCTCAGGCTCTCGCTTGACCCCCTCTTGACCTTGGCCCCTTTGCTCATTATAAGTTGTCCCACATTAGTAGGAACAAGAACTCCCACACACACACACACTGTCTTCTGCACTCAGATTTATTGGCAGCATTTCGGTACACAGACGTCATCAGGTTATAAAGAAACAAGAAAAAATATGAGAGAGAGAGAGAGAGAGAGAGAGAGAGAGAGAGAGAGAGAGAGAGAGAGAGAGAGAGAGAGAGAGAGAGAGAGATAGAGAGAGGCCTGTCACACAGAGAGAGAGAGAACCACATGAGTCTGGGAGACCTGGGTGTTAGCACTTCCTCGTCTAAAAGTCAACTTTGGTAAAATGCCTACAATGAGGTATGTGGTTAACAAAGGTTTATGAAACTGCGAACTTCTTATTCAGCATTATAACCTTCAATGAGGACCACTTTTATGACTTTTGAAGACTTTTCTGAAAATCGTGTTAAAAACCCATTTACGCTTTGAAAATCATGAAAGCGGTCCTAATTTGTGAAGATTATCTTGCTGAGCACAAAGTTCACCGTTTCATAAACTTTTGTTAACCACAGACCTTATTTCAGACATATAACTAAAGTCCCCATACAAAAATCCCATTGACTTTTACACAAAGGAACCAGGAAGTGCAGGGACTTCTGAGTTGGCCTACAGTACAAAAATACGTCATCCCTGCAGCACTCTATAATAACCTGATGAAGGTCTGTGTACCGAAACATTCCCAATAAATCTTTTCTGATTGCACGTGAAGTAGGCGGTGTGTGGCAGTTCTTTTTTCTACTATAGATGGCCCATAGGCCCTTTTCACAGCAACCGTTTTGAAGTCGTAAAGCAGGTGTAACTAATAACATTAATGAGGGCTCTGGCACTGGAACACCTGAATGGAATGGTACCATCATTAATCGTATTCGTTACACCTGCTTGATTTCCTGCTTTACCAGCTCAAAATGGTTGCTGTGAAAAGGGTCTATGGTCTTCTACGCACCTGTTGATCCACAGGATTGCAAAATCTCTGCTCCCAGTTGTCCCACATCAGATCCCTGTCCCCTTCCTCTGCAAAGCGCTCCCTTCATCGTGTTTAGAAAAAGCCGTTTCAGTAGCTTGCTTTCCTTTCCACATCACAACATGCTATGTTCTCAGTCAGCTCCTCTAACGGTGTCTTCTCCCACATGTGTGTTCCAGACAACTCGGAACCCGGGATTTTCCGACCTATTGGAACAAGTTCACTGGAACCCCGCTCAAAGTCGGAGTTCCCTACATGTAAACTCTACCCCGACTTCACGCAGAATCAGTTGTCTGACATCACACAACAGTGTTGTGCACCTGGGACGCTTAATCGGAAATCGGAAACTTCAACTGAGAAATTCCGACCTCCGAGTTGTCACTCAGGAACTCACAAAAACTTCACACAAGCTCTTTTTTTCTAGCCAAGCATTCCCTTCCACAGCATGCACATCTTGTCATTGAGTTTACTGACCGGTCGCCACCATCCTTAGCACCAGGGGAAACAGGTAACTTTGACATTCTTCTCCTCCGTCCAGCCAGGAGCAACTAGCAAGAGGACCTGGCTCTTAATATCTGAGTCCACCTGACAGCGAGCTGGCAGATCAGCAGCACACAGTCACGCATGGAGAACGATGAATACAACTGCCCACCTCTGCCTGTTTCCGCACGGCAGCCAAACAACCATTCAGCCCCAGATTATAATCCATGGAGCAAGTTTATTCCCATACTGTATATCCAAACACATGATATGATTTATCAATGCAAGTTTCAGAGGATAGAGGCACTGCTAAGCTTAGCTTTAGAACCGCTTTTGACAGCAGAAGAGCAACTTTTCAAAGCAGATAAACATCTAACATGTTCTTAGCGCTGTATACGTTCTTTATTGTTTCCCCAGCAGACACTTGCCTTAAATTCATCAGGAGTCCCAAGTTCTCACTGAGGTTCTGAAATAGTTTTTGCGTTCAATATTAAGGTTTACAAACGGAACGCGGCGTCCCAGTAGTAGTCGGCGTTTTGCGAATCCACAGCCAAGCCTTCCATCCCCCTGCACTCTTCATTCAGCACACACACTCTACCTCGGGACAAGCAACACAACAGAAAGCAGTCCTTACCAATTGACCCCACACATTTGTTAGGTTATGCCCCCCGCGTCCCGGCACAGGCACATATATGATCGTGGTGAGTTTTTTCCTCTCAGGCTAGAAGCTTCAGAGAGGATGCAAAAACAGATCTGCTAAATAATAGGAGGCCATGAGCTGCCAGGGGGGGGCGGGGCGAGGGGCTTTAAAAAGGAGGGTGCAGTCAGCAGTTCTGACTGCAAACGGCAACGGATGATCCAGGCCGGACGGCCAATCGGTGCGCCGGCTCGACCCGTTGCCATGACGCCCGGCATTGACCGATATAAAAAGGCCGGGTGGTTTTGGACAATGGAGCCGGAGAGGTTAGCCAAACTGTCACCGCACACCTGCCTCCACAGGCCTCGCTCACATCCCATAGAGCTCTGAACGTTACATTTCCTCTCTCAATACACTACAACAAGCACAGCCTGCAGTCTCACAAACGGTGTCGCGCGAAGTTACTTGTAGTGTAATTAGTTACTTATTACAGTTACTCCTTTAAAAAGTAATAAAATCGCTTTACTTATTACTTGGTATCAGAAGTAATTGGTATCAAAAGTGGTGTACAACCTGTCAGGGGCGTCATGCAAGCCAAAATTCTGAGGGGGCAACATCCGGCGGCTGGTGGAAATGTATGATTGATGCTCTGCTACTAATGACTTCCATGAAAAAATTTAAAACAAAATCAATGGGCTCCTTTTAGAACTGAATCCACTTTAGAGAGTACCACAGGAATGAGCGCAAATCGCCGCCGCCGCCGGGAATCAAGTACTGGAATACCTAGAAAATAGCTTTTTTTTTTTTTACATTGGACATCGTTATTCTTGCACGCGTCTAAACATACTCAACAAGTAACCGTTGTGGCATTTTTTTGATAAGCAAAAGGGACACTACACCCCTTAAAAAACTGCTTGAAAAGTCCTTGAAATTCAAATGAACTACATAACACTGTCTTAAATTTTGACCAAAGTTTTGTTCATCAAGTGATTATAATTAAATTGTTCAGAATCAGAACTCGTTCAGCCCCCTTCTTCCCTGGGTGTGTGTTTTCCCCCTGTGGGAATTCCCTGCCAGGAGGAGAGAAAGGCAGCCGGGAGGAGAGAGAGGCAGCCGGGAGGAGAGAGGCAGCCAGGAGGAGAGAGGCAGACAGGAGGAGGAGAGAGGCAGCCAGGAGGAGGAGAGAGGCAGACAGGAGCAGAGAGGCAGACAGGAGGAGGAGAGAGGCAGCCAGGAGGAGGACAGAGGCAGACAGGAGCAGAGAGGCAGACAGGAGGAGGAGAGAGGCAGACAGGAGGAGGAGAGAGGCAGACAGGAGGAGAGAGAGGCAGCCGGGAGGAGAGAGGCAGACAGGAGGAGAGAGGCAGCCAGGCCCAGGAGGAGAGAGGCAGACAGGAGGAGAGAGGCAGCCAGGAGGAGAGAGGCAGACAGGAGGAGGAGAGGGGCAGCCAGGAGGAGGAGAGAGGCAGACAGGAGCAGAGAGGAGGAGGAGAGAGGCAGACAGGAGGAGAGAGAGGCAGCCAGGAGGAGAGAGGCAGCCAGGAGGAGAGAGGCAGACAGGAGGAGAGAGGCAGCCAGGAGGAGAGAGGCAGACAGGAGGAGGAGAGAGGCAGGGAAGAGAAGAGAGTGGCAGCCAGGAGGAGAGAGGCAGACAGGAGGAGAGAGGCAGACAGGAGGAGGAGAGAGGCAGCCAGTGAGAGGAAGAATGAGGCAGACAGGAGGAGGAGAGAGGCAGACAGGAGGAGGAGCGAGGCAGACAGGAGGAGGAGAGAGGCAGCCAGGAGGAGAAGAGAGGCAGCCGGGAGGAGAGAGGCAGCCAGGAGGAGAGAGGCAGACAGGAGGAGGAGAGAGGCATACAGGAGGAGAGAGGCAGACAGGAGGAGGAGAGAGGCAGACAGGAGGAGGAGAGAGGCAGACAGGAGGAGAGAGGCAGACAGGAGGAGCGAGGCAGACAGGAGGAGGAGAGAGGCAGACAGGAGGAGCGAGGCAGACAGGAGGAGGAGAGAGGCAGACAGGAGGAGAGAGGCAGACAGGAGGAGCGAGGCAGACAGGAGGAGGAGAGAGGCAGACAGGAGGAGAGAGGCAGACAGGAGGAGGAGAGAGGCAGACAGGAGGAGAGAGGCAGACAGGAGGAGCGAGGCAGACAGGAGGAGGAGAGAGGCAGACAGGAGGAGAGAGGCAGACAGGAGGAGGAGAGAGGCAGACAGGAGGAGCGAGGCAGACAGGAGGAGGAGCGAGGCAGACAGGAGGAGAGAGGCAGACAGGAGGAGAGAGGCAGACAGGAGGAGAGAGGCAGACAGGAGGAGAGAGGCAGACAGGAGGACGAGAGAGGCAGCCAGTGAGAGGAAGAATGAGGCAGACAGGAGGAGGAGAGAGGCAGACAGGAGGAGGAGCGAGGCAGCCAGTGAGAGGAAGAATGAGGCAGACAGGAGGAGGAGCGAGGCAGACAGGAGGAGGAGAGGCAGCCAGTGAGAGGAAGAATGAGGCAGACAGGAGGAGGAGAGAGGCAGACAGGAGGAGAGAGGCAGACAGGAGGAGCGAGGCCGACAGGAGGAGGAGAGAGGCAGACAGGAGGAGCGAGGCAGACAGGAGGAGGAGAGAGGCAGACAGGAGGAGGAGAGAGGCAGACAGGAGGAGGAGAGAGGCAGACAGGAGGAGGAGAGAGGCAGACAGGAGGAGGAGAGAGGCAGACAGAAGGAGAGAGGCAGACAGGAGGAGAGAGGCAGACAGGAGGAGAGAGGCAGACAGAAGGAGAGAGGCAGACAGGAGGAGGAGAGAGGCAGACAGGAGGAGAGAGGCAGACAGGAGGAGAGAGGCAGTCAGGAGGAGGAGAGAGGCAGACAGGAGGAGGAGAGAGGCAGCCGGGAGGAGAGAGGCAGCCAGGCGGAGGAGAGAGGCAGACAGGAGGAGAGAGGCAGACAGGATGAGAGAGGCAGACAGGAGGAGAGAGGCAGACAGGAGGAGAGAGGCAGACAGGAGGAGGAGAGAGGCAGACAGGAGGAGGAGAGAGGCAGCCGGGAGGAGAGAGGCAACCAGGAGGAGGAGAGAGGCAGACAGGAGGAGAGAGGCAGACAGGAGGAGGACAGAGCCAGACAGGAGGAGAGAGGCAGACAGGAGGAGAGAGGCAGACAGAAGGAGAGAGGCAGACAGGAGGAGGAGAGAGGCAGACAGGAGGAGAGAGGCAGCCAGGAGGAGGAGAGAGGCAGACATGAGGAGGAGAGAGGCAGACAGGAGGAGAGAGGCAGACAGGAGGAGAGAGGCAGACAGGCGGAGAGAGGCAGACAGGAGGAGAGAGAGACAGATTGTAGCTAGTCTCTCCCCAGGCTCAAATATGATGTTGAATAGCTGCACTTCTCAAACTACATTAATGAGTCTGTGTCACTTCACAGCCCCCACTGCTGTTTTGAGGGGGGAACAATTGAATGACTGACAGACAGGTCGTAGCACCAATGAGAGAGTGGTTCACTTTCAAAAGTCAACAGACTAGAGTCAGGTTGGCTGGGCACACCTGATCGCTAAAGTCATTACTGATTGGTTGGTTCAGGATTCCGAACCCACCAATCACTGGCCAGGATTCCGACACCAGTTTGGAGCAAGCAGTGTCCCAAACCCAGAGAGAGATCTGCAGCATGCAGTAGGCTAACAACTAATGGTGCAGCAACTCTGACGCCTACATTCCACTAGGTCCGTGTTCGGTCCGTCTGCGCTGCGGTACGGCATCGGAGCCGATACGTTTCCACTCTAATCATTGTGTCAACTCCCACCAACTCCGCTGCGTTGCGTGTGTACTCCGTCCCAGCCCCGACGATCCGGAGCTCTCCGAAAGAAATACGCAAGGCTTCTATTTTTCACGGATGATGGAGCAAATCCGCAGCAAGTTGGGCGGAGCCAGGCATGAAATCAACAGGGCAGAGGTGTTTACAGCATTCAATATCAAGCCAGAGGACAAACATGTATGAGGAAAAGTTCATAATTGAAGTGGAAAACCACAAAATAATTTATGACACGACCCATCCTTTTTACAAGCACAACACCAAGCAAGTCCACCCCTCCTCTGCTTCTCCAGTTGAGAACAATGATCTTCTGCCTGTTTGTCGTTGTATTTATCCCACATACAAATTGTCTCGCGCGATTTCACCGTGAGAACTTGTCGGTCTCGTCACTAGCTGTCTGGCGGAGCGGAGCCGTGACGTGCTCTGCACGCAGCCGGTTAGTGTTGGCGGAGCACAGAGCACGGATCAAAACGGGAGATCAGCCGCAACGCAACGCAAATGCAACCAGTGCAATCCCGGCGTGATGTTACACTAGTGAGCAGCACACCTGCAGCTGCTGTGATGTTACACTATGGTGAGCAGCACACCTGTAGCTGTGGCTCTGATTTTACACTATGCAAGCAGCACACCTGTAGCTGCTGTAGCTCGGATGTTACACTATAGTGAGCAGCACACCTGCTGCTGTGGCTCTGATTTTACACTATGCAAGCAGCACACCTGCTGCTGTGGCTCTGATTTTACACTATGCAAGCAGCACACCTGTAGCTGCTGTAGCTCTGATGTTACACTATATGGTGAGCAGCACACCTGCAGCTGCTGTGGCTCTGATGTTACACTGTGTGTGTGTGTGTGTGTGTGTGTGTGTGTGTGTGTGTGTGCGTGCGTGCGTGTGTGTGTGTGTGTGTGTGTGTGTGTGTGTGTGTGTGTGTGTGTGTGTGTGTGTGTGTGCGTGCGTGCGTGCATGTGTGTGTGTGTGCATGCGTGCCTGCTTGTGTGTGTGTGTGCCTCCGTGCGGTGCGCACGTGCATCTGATTACAAAAAGACTTCCTCAACCCAGAGCAGCTGGTACCTGGCTGCTGTGTGCTCTGTAGAGGGCGCTGTGGCATCAGGATGCACAGCCATGGGCTGCAGAGAACATGAGAAGAGGGGGAGGAGAGGGCTGCACAGGCATGTTAAGAGCCAGGCTGAGAGGATCGCCCTGCCCGCTGTTTGTCTCTGCTGCAGAGAGGGGGGGCTGGGGGGGTCTGCTGGCACTGCAATGCAGATCAGAGGAGGAGGAACGCTGGCTCTGCAGAAATGAGAGGGGATTCCCTGCTGCTGCTGGAACTCAGCCAGGAGGAGCAGAGAGGGAGCGAGGGGACAGAACAGCCAGGAGGAGCAGAGAGGGAGCGAGGAGACAGAACAGCCAGGAGGAGCAGAGAGGGAGCGAGGAGACAGAACAGCCAGGAGGAGCAGAGAGGGAGCGAGGGGACAGAACAGCCAGGAGGAGCAGAGAGGGAGCGAGGAGACAGAACAGCCAGGAGGAGCAGAGAGGGAGCGAGGGGACAGAACAGCCAGGAGGAGGAGAGAGGGAGCGAGGAGACAGAACAGCCAGGAGGAGGAGAGAGGGAGCGAGGGGACAGAACAGCCAGGAGGAGCAGAGAGGGAGCGAGGAGACAGAACAGCCAGGAGGAGGAGAGAGGGAGCGAGGAGACAGAACAGCCAGGAGGAGGAGAGAGGGAGCGAGGAGACAGAACAGCTGAGCTGAGACCCATCCTAGGTTCAAGACAACTTTATTCATCCATAATACAGCTCACAGCAACACTAAAACATAGACTCATAATACATGTACATAATAGCATCGCTGTCGGGCGGAAAACTTGTATCTCCAAATTTGGCCATTTTAGTTTTATTTCATAAATGGATTCATTGGGTACCCAAAAATAACCTGTGAATGTTTCAGTTCAAATATACATACTTCTGCATGCGCTGGGACGCGTCATCAGTGATGTTAACTGGGGTCGTGGGGTGTTTCGGGTCTGTCAACATTACATCATACACCCTCGCCCAGTAGACCCAGCCGAGGCCGATTACGACCCCGACCCGCGTCCCAGAAGCAGCCGCTCACTGATCAGCCTTCCTACTCTGTCTGCAACGTTGCCCGCGGAAGGGTTGATCACGCCCAATCCGCTGCAATAGAGTTTAGTGCTACACCGCAGTATTGCAAGACCTTCGGTGCATGGAGGTCTAAGGCTCTGTGGGGTGATTCCAGGCCGGGCACCTCCTTCGTCTCACCAGAACCTCCCGCGGAAAAAGGCAATCCTACCATGCAGTACCATGGGCAGGGAGGATGCCTCAAGGAGGCCTGTGCGCTGCACGTCATTCACCTGCGGCGAGCACCTCGCTCTAGCCTGAAGGACCACAGGCCGCGCCGATGTTTACGCAGATTTTCAGGAGGCTGATCCGTAGCGTTTGTGGATTTCTCCCTCACGAGAGAGCCAGGCTGGGGTGCTAAAACCCATCCCATACCGGATGCCGTCTCTCCGACCGTCAACTGTCTCTCCAGCTTGTCACCAAACTATACTTGGTTGTCACCTAGTCTATTCCCAAGTGTCACTGGCCAGGGGGAGCCAGGGGTTTCGGTTCAAATATACATACTTCTGCATGCGCTGGGACGCGTCATCAGTGATGTTAACTGGGGTCGTGAGGTGTTTCGGGTCTGTCAACATCATACACCCTCGCCCAGTAGACCCAGCCGAGGCCGATTACGACCCCGACTCGCGTCCCAGAAGCAGCCGCTCACGTAGGTACTTTGGACCAGCAAAATATGTTATATTACTGGCTATTAATGTTGTGTACTATTACACTCTGTTAAAATGTGAATGTTTTTTCTTCCTTGTGAAAAATATAGCTTTTTTGGATATACATGGTTTCCACGACGAAGGGGGGGGGGGGCAGCTATGTGTGAGACCTCTTAAGTTAGCTCTATTAATAAATAAAAATTGAATACATAAATACATAAATAAATGTCTATAAGGCAGAGGTGTTCGTGTGTGTGTGTGTGTGTGTGTGGGGGTGGGGGGGGGGGCGTCTCCAAAGAGTTTCAGGGGAGGTTCAGTGAATGGAAGTGACAAAATATGACATTAGTTATCAAAAGGAGATCACAGAATAGCCTAAATGTGTGTGATTTGGTTAAAAACATAGTTCAGAAATACAGTACTGTATAGTTTGGGGGAATTTTCCCAGGGTCCGAATTAAATAAATGCCTTCAGAAAGACCTCCTTTTATGGAGGCTAATTGGTGTAGTTTGAAGCAGGGCGACATCAGGCTATCTTGGCTCAATTATTGATTGCCTATGGGATCAATAATCATGATGAGGAAGGTAGCGTGTGCTCATAACAAAAGACAGGTGAGTCCGCACACTGGAGCATCTGGCTCCCGGTCAGTTTATTGACGTTTCGATCAGAAAGATCTTCATCTCTGATGAAGATACTCCAGTGTGCGGACTCTATTTATTTTGTATCAATAATCATGATCCCATAGGCTCATGATTTTCCTAACTTTGTCCGAGGGGAGGCCCACAGTCTCCGACTTTGAAACCCCCTGCTATAAGGCAGTGGTTCTCAAATGGGGGTCCGGGGACCCCCAGGGGTCCGTGGCACTTTGAAAAGTTTTCATGAAAATAAAAATAAAAACTTTTTTTTGTGCAAAAACTTCATAGTTCAACGAAAATATTGTATGCTTTAAATCTAAAATTGTTCACGGATTACATTCTAATCTAACAAACCTATCAATTTAAAAGTCAAGGGGGCAGGGGGCAGGGGTATGCATGAAAAACACACAGAGGTTGTACGGCGAGAGAGCTCGGGGCGATCCAACTTTTGGGGGAGATAGCCCTACGTCACGCTCCGCTGGCCAATGTAGACGCCACACACACACACACACACACACACACACGCACACACACGCACAGGCACAGGCACAGAGCTCTGCTGTTTCACTCCTCTTCTCTTCTTTCCTCTTCTCTTCTCTTCTCTTCTCTCTAAAAACAATACAAATCCTCCAGTTAGTTTGTCAAATGCCTGCCTGCCTCAACACTCGTCTTTTCCTGGTTCGATGTACAGTACAAAGACCAGAACACTTTTTATTTTCACTTGTCTTTTCCTGGTTCGCTGTTTTGAAGAGGAGAAGACGGAAACTCTGTTTCACTCTTCTCTTCTCTCTCAAAAAATCGCATCTGTATATCTGTTCTCTTCAAAATAAAAATCCTCCGGTTAGTTCGTCAAATGAAAGTCTGCCTCCCTTAAATTAACACTCGTCTTTTCCTGGTTTCGCAGTGGAGAAGTCAGAAAGGGGGGGGGGGGGGGGGGGGTGAAGCGAGATCCGCCCACCCCGACGAACGACAGCCGGACTACTATACTATACTACTATACTATACGTCTACTATACGTCTCGACGGATTGTGTGTGAATTCGGCCTAAGGCATACCGATGCCCTGGAGGCAACATTGAGATTTCCTATTCCAAGATGTGCTCTGACATACTGTATAGGCTGCTCTGTGTTTTACTCAAAATGTGTTGGTCACAAAAAGAGCCCAAGTCTCTCTGCATAGCTTCAATCATCTTGGAGCAGATCTTCACAATATTATTCTGTTTCTGTCCTCAACACACTCTGGGTGATCCTGGACAACCAGCTGTCCAGCGACTACCCACTCCTGTATGTTCTCCCTGTACAATATCTGCAAAATGCAGGAGAAGGTTCCGGTGCTGTGGAAGACTTCTTGCCTTGTTCCGGTTCCTAAGAAGCCTTCTCTGCCCTAAATGACTATAGATCGGTTGACTTAACATCACACATCATGAAAGTCCTGGAGAGACTGATGTTGGCACATCTCAGACCCCAGGTGAGCTCCTTCCTGGACCCACTGCAGTTTGCGTGCCATCATCTACCTGGTAGATGATGGCGTCGTCGACTACAACCTTGGGGAGGTGGGCTCGCTGAAGAGCCCACTCTCACCTCAACACAGCAGGTAGCACTGTGAGGATCATGTTCTTCAATTTTCCCAGTGCCTTTAACACCATCCAGCCTGCACGGCTGCATGAGAAGCTCCAAAGGATGCAGGTGTACGCCTCCACAACCTCCTGGATTATCGACTACCTGACGGACAGACCACAGTTTGTGCGATTAAGGGGATGTGTGTGTGTCCGACCAGGTGGTCAGTAGCACAGGAGCACCGCAGGGGACTGTTTTCTCTTCACCCTGTACACCGCAGACTTCCAATACAACATCTGCAGAATCTGTCATCTGCAGAAATGTTCAGATGACTCTGCAGTTGTGGGGTGTGTCAGTGGTGGAGAGGAGACGGAGTACAGGGAACTGGTGGACCGATTCGTGGCATGGTGTGGACACAACCGAATCCTCCTAAATAGATAGATAGGGATAGAGTACTTAATTTATCCCTGTAGGGAAATTCTTGCAGTACAGCAGCAGTAACCAATGACAGTAACATAATATACTTATAAAAAGAGAAGAAAAACACACAGAGGTATATACTGTAGTATAGACATACTATAAATATTAATACATTATATGCATACTTACGGAACAATACAATATTTTACACACAATTAATAACTATATTATATTTAAGCAATATAGCATGAGAGCCAGTGTGTTGTGGCAAATATATCCCGCCGATCAGCTGTTATCCCACGAGGCCGCAGGCCGAGTGGGATAACTGCTGAGCAGCGGGATATATGCCACAACACATGCAGGTCGAGTGCTATATTGCTTTTATAAAACGGTTTCCAAGTATGATAATATAATAATAATAATAATACTATAAGTCCGACTGGCATGGTATTCTGATAGAGTCAGTTGAAACACTACTGTAAGGCGGGACCGCAAGAACGTGCGGGTGATTTGATTGGATCGTTCTGGAGACTGAAGTTGACATTGGCCAATCCTGGCGCTTGCTGAGAAGCTGAGAGCTTTCTGGAAAGCCCGACACGCAGCTCGAGCGCAGCGCTGCATTCTCAGCGCTTGCTGAGAAGCTGAGAGCTTTCTGCAAAGCCCGACACCAACTAACGTTACGGGGTTAAATGCGGGGTTAACAGCCTTTTTTTTGCAAAGAAGACATTAGCCCGCGTCTATTCTTGTACAAAACATAATTTTCTGCGAAGTATTAGTAAAGTTATAAGCGAAGATCGATTCACAAGGATCTGACAGCTGTCTCCGCCATTTGTTTTTTCTACATTGTCATTTGAGGTAACCAAAGCCTTTTAGTAAGAGAGTTGCCATGGCAACTCATAACCCATGGCCATGGGTTATGAGAGTGGGTTACGGGATTTATACAATGGCTGTGAACCAATCAGATTGCTTGATTTGAGAGAGCTGTTTTATAATCTATAATATAACACTATTACTCATTACAAGTACACGTGTGCTATGTGGACAAAAAGTGTACAGTGTGAATCCGTGTACCTTTGTCTCAATCGATTTTCATTTCAAACCAAAAAGGAAACGACGAGAAACCGGGCTTGAACAAACGGATCCCTTTTTAGCTTTTGTTACTAGAAACGAAAATCAAGTAAGCAAGCGTTCGAAAATCAAATTAGGAGTCCAATTTTGTATTTTGCAAATCACCTTTGTTCACTTTTCGTTTGATGAGGATGGAAAGAAAGGAGGAAGTGCCGTGGGCCGGGAGTAAACGTAAATATATCAAAATAAAGGTTGAGAGGATCACATAGATCGCATGGACTCTTAGAGTAGCCTAGATTAATAAATATCACTTCTGTAATGAAGGTAAGTAACGTTATTTCTGTATTTTTATGTTTATGTTGTCCGCTCCATGTGGCCATGCTTGCAAACTATCAGCTAACGCTATACCAGATGTTTATGTAGTAACGTTACGTTAACGTTCGCTGCAAGCTAACAAGCTTTCAAGTAGTCATGTTTGAGGCAATTCTGCCGCTAGCTAGCTAACTGTTGTCAAAACGTTACTTGTAAGGTCATGTGGTGTTTTACAGGAGCATAGTGTAACGTTAGCGACTATAGCAAGCTTGTCTCACTGTCTTACAGCTACAAATACCTGGGGTCCACCTGGACAACAAACTGGACTGTAACTGCAATGCTGAGGCTGTATACAACAAGGGACAGAGCAGACTCTACTTTTTAAGGAAGCTCAGAGCCTTCAATGTGTGCAGCAAGATGTTACATGTCTTTTATCAGTCTGTTGTGGCGAGTGCAATCCCCTTTGTTGGGGCAGCAGCATCAGAGCCGGTGACTAAGAAACTGATAAAGAGAGCTGGCTCGGTGCTGGGGACCACTCTGGAGTGCTTGTGGAGAGATGGATGTTGCACAAAGTGCTCAAAATAATGGACGATAGACACACCCAACCTACTGGCTGGACAACAGTGTTTTCAGTCAGAGGCTCCGTCAACTCCCCTGCAGTAAAGACTGTTACAGGAGATCTTTCGTGCACACCGCAATAACTCCCATGGACCTTATTCACAGCGCGGCCATCTTGGGATGACGTCACCCGCTGGTTGGGAACGCAACGAGACTCTCATCCAAACCCCTGTCTGAACATGGGAGTAGACGAAAAGTTTGAGTTCTGTCACACCAATTTTGTTTGATCACAGCGATAAATGGGCAGATGAATGTGTACAGGATTTTAAAAAAAAGGGCTAGAGCAACTGGATCGAGTCTTAAATCCATGATATTCAAGGAAGCGCAGCCGATGGTCTAAATTGTAAACTGCACTACACCCTCGCACCACTGAGCACCGAACCTAGCCGCGACACGCAACTCTAAATGGATTCTCCACGGCTTGCCCTTCTCTGTGGAAGTCAGACCCCAAACGAAGCTCTACGGGCTTCAAACATGCACGAATCACAAAGACAAAAGTACTTTGGTATCTTTCCCTTTTCAGAGACTCTGAAAACGTTAAGATACCGTTTCTGGCTACACAAATAAGCATTGTACTCGTAAACTGAAAGTTAACAAACACCGTTGCCAGGCCGTTTTTAGGGAAGACACCCGTGGCTCCGCGTAAGTACTTTTGCGTTTGTGATTCGTGCATGTTTGAAGCCCGTAGAGCTTGGTTTGGGGTCTGACTTCCACGGAGAAGTGCAAGCCGTGCGCAACTCTAAATGAGAATCCATTTAGAGTTGCCTGTCGCGGCTACACCGAACCGATACATCTGGCGCTGTGGAGCAGTTGAACCCGAAATGACACAGTCAAAGAAGGCGTCTGTGGAGAAGAAGAAGTGTTTGAGCTCACCACTGTCATGCTAACCTAGCTAGCGAAGGTGCTAACGCTAGCGTCAATGTTAGCGCTACTAAAGTTGTCAGAGGTGTCACCTCCGACACAATATTGTTATCCAAGATTTTGATGCCATGGTATTCCCAAATATTGCGTAGTTTCACATGTATTCATGCCAGTGCCTTACTTAAGCTCAAACACTTTAAAACACATCAGTCGAACAGCTTACTAAGAAATTGAAGAGGAAAATCTGCTTTTTATATAGGAACAAATCTTGTTTTTGATTTTATAGCCTACTAGAAAATCTATTGTACAATCATTAATGTCTGTTTTTGACTATGGCGATACTGTGTATATGGATGCCTCATCCACCGTCTTGAAGCCGCTGGACGCTGTATATCATAGCGCGCTGCATCTCATAAGGGGTGATAGGTTTCTGACACACGTACTGTACAGTATGTTGTATGAAAAAGGGGGCTGGGCAACATTGTCTTCTATTCATTTACAGAGCCCTGGAAAGCTCCCTCGATATCTGTCCGTACTTCTCAATCACAACACTCTACGCTATCGATCATGCTCACGATCTCATAGATCGTCGGTCCCGCGTGTGAGGTCCGAACAGGGAAAGACTGCCTTTTCCTTCTATGCTCCAGACAAATGGAACAGACTTCAGGACACTCTTAAACTGGAGCATTTAATTTCTCTGAATTCATTTAGAGTGCTCCTAGAGGGTACACTGCGCACGAGGTGTGCTGGTGTTTTACTTAATCTTATTTAGTATTTTTATCACCTGTTCTTATTGTTTGTTCTATCTTGTTTGTCTGCAAATCTGTAACTTTTGTACATGTTCCATTGTAACAGGGCCGTCTTGCAAATGAGAGCTTGCTCTCAAGGGCTACCCCTGTATAAATAAAGGCAAAATAAATAAAAAATAAACACGGACACGGTACGGCACTCTGGGCACTGCCGGATGCTGGGGCCGTAACGAATGCAAATGTGCTTCGGTCTCGCACCACAGATGCTTCCTCGCCGCTGCTGCTCATTCTTGCAGTCATGCTGAAGTGAAGACATTTTGGAAGCAGTATAATGGGAGTGCCTCGGTTTTATACCCGACTTGCGGACCAAGGGTGCAAGTGGGCAGTGGCGTGCCTGACCAAGTTGGTGCCCTAGGCATGATCTTTGCTGGTGCCCCCCCCACCCCAAAGAAAATATAATAAAAATTATATGGCAGCTAATTCCACCACTGCAGTGCAGGCTCAGAATGGCCCTTCCCCAGTGGCACTGGAAGTACCTTTTAGGTAGGGGGTGCCGTAAGGAAGGGACTCTCAGTGCTGCCCGCAAGGGCAGCGCCGAAGAAATTTTGCCTTTTTTTGGACTTTCATCCATATTTAGAAGAATATTTAATTTTAAATTAACATTAGGATTAGGATTATACTGTTATGATGTCATTATTCAGTATCTTCTCCTTTTCTCACTCACTTTCATGTAAGCACCTGCTCTCCCTTTAGTCGTTTTACACTACAACAGACAGCAACACAGGCATAAACACTGAACTTATTATTATTATTATGGAAAACCAGATTATGATGAAAATCAAACACTTTTGAAGAGAGAGCGTATGAAATAAGATTAGAGCTGGGAAGCACAAACTGTTTTTTAATGCATTTTGTTGGTGGTATAAACACAAGACAGTCAAATCCAACAATTTCAAAAATCCCATTTCTTGCCACCAGGGGGTGCTGCAGCACCCACCTTCCAGCTCCCTGGCCTTCCCCCACTCTGGGGGAAAGCTCCGAGTAGGTAGAAGGGGGTGCGGCCGCGCAGGGGGTGGGCTGGTATGGATTAGGGACCATGGTGAAAGTGCTGCAGCCCAGGCAGCCAGAAAGCCAGAATTAGAAAAATGATTTCACTATTATTTAAAGACTTAAGACGTTGTTGTGCTTATTTTTTGTCTACTATTGTAAAATTATAGTAGGCCTATTATCATGAAAAAGTATTTGTAAAAAAAAAGAAAAAGAAAAAAGAATTTACCCTCTCTGGCGCCCCTAACGGCTCAAGCGCCCCTAGCATTTGCCTAGTTCGCCTAATGGATGGCACGCCACTGCAAGTGGGTGGCACCAAGGTGAAAAATCTTCAGTCATACGCTGATGCGTAGGGATGATATCCAGTAGGCACCGCTCCTAAAAAGGGTGGAGCTAATAGAATATAAACAAGATGTATGCAGTAGGTACAGTAACTAGGTGTGCATGTACTGTATTTAATTAACACTGCCCACCCAATCAGGAGGGAGTTCCACAGCATTAAGGGTGGTGATTAATTTCAGAATATTTTTAAAGATTTACAGATCAATTATGAAAACGAACCACCAAAGAAAGAAAGAGTCCAAAGTATAAAATCATTTAATGTTAACATTTTATAAATATTCTTTGTGCTGGTTCTAAATACAGTTTCCATTCGTGAAAATAGAGTGCCAAAGTCACACCCTCTTCTGGGTTCAGCATGATGAGACCTAAGGGATTTCATTGCCTATTAATTTTTCCATAGACGTTTTGAAATAGCCTCATAAAAGAGAGCTCTACTTGGACAAACCAAGCAATTTACCTATATTATTATTATTATTATTATTATTACTATTATTACTTTGAAATAGCATTACAAAACAAAGAGACATAAAGGACGAATAGACTGACATAATGGACAGACATACAGAGAATAACATAACACAGTTAGAATGATATGTGCATGAACATGATATGACAAGAGTCCGGGATCAGAGATGACCGGTTGCATGACAGCAGGGACGTGCACAGATAGCCCGCAGGTGGTGCCCAAGCACCTGCCCTTTTGCCCTCTGAATGATAAGTGCCCCTTTTGCAAGACAGGTCCGCAGCCAGCATGGCTGTGATTCAGAGGCTCTCCTCAGAAACTAGAATGCCTAATGCATCCTTTGGTACCAGCCAGATCATGCTAGCTTGTCAGGAAGGGGGCTAAATAACGCTCCAAATTTAGCCTAAATTTAGGTGAGGGAAAACCTGTCATGGTCATTTTCAAAGGGGTCCCTTGATCTCTTACCTCAAGATATCTGACTGAGAATGTTTCTATGGGTCTCCCCTTTATAGACACTTCATGCTAAATCCCATGCAGTTTTGGGCCCAAAAAAAACAGTTTTCTGGATGCAGTAGTCTATAAATATGTTACTTTTGCCTTCTATTTGAATAATTCTACATACTTGGGTCCATTAAAAAAAAGTATTGCAATTACATAAGTTTAAGTTATCCTTTATTTATCCCCATGGGGAAATTCATCCTCTGCATTTGACCCATCCTCTACTAACCTTCCTAGAACTATAGGAGCATAATTTGGGTATGACTGGAAAGCTGAGACTCTTGTGGATTCAATGAGCCCAATTGTATTCATGTGTAATGATATTAGTCCCCATAGTAGCCATTTAATTGTAGTGAGACCATTTGTTGAAACTTGACCTCACTGTATACAATGAAATGTTTTAGTTACTACATTGTCTCTTATGTTTCTGTAGTATGTGTTGAGCCTGTACTTTAGCAATAAGTTCATGCAAATCTGTGGTCTTTATTGCCATAGTATTTATTTTATTTTTTACATGTAAATTGGAAGGAGTCAAGTGTGGTCACACAGGGACACCACACTGTATTAATCCGGGCCTGACTGTATGTCACTTTATTTTTTATAAATAATTATGAGGGGTGCCCTTTTTTTCACTTGAGCAGCTGCCCCCCCAAATGTCTGTGCACACCACTCCATGACAGAGAGTGCCACGTGTGTGTGCACACCACTGCATGACAGAGAGTGCCACGTGTGGTCGAGCGATTCAGCTATATTCAGAATCACGAGAACCGTTTCCGACTCATGGCCCACTTTAAATGAGCTGTCCATCAGCACCACACAGAAAACAGAAACTAAGTGAGGGGCTGTCTGCAATAGGCTATGTTCTGAAGATTCCTTTTAGTTTTTCCACTTCCTCTCCTCACCCAGTTCACTTCCTTTACCTCACTTCTTTCCCTAGCTTTACTCCTCCTCACTAATTAGTTATTTTGTTCACCTGTTGGTTCCCTCACTGATTGTCCCCATTCATTTCACCTGAGTTCCCTTCCTCCTATTTAAGTCTGCACTCCTCAGTTTCCTTCATTCCTTCCACACCCATGCATGGGGAGGCACATTGCACAGACAGCACTGGTAAGAAACTTATGATTTACTCCATTCGTTTTAGATCCTTATTCTTTACATGTTCTATATCCTTATTTCATTATTTGGATCTTTAGTTGATGGATAACTTTTAACTCTTGAGTTTACATGGGCTAAATTTACTGTATCTTTTCCTAATCCTATGTTGTTTGTGTCTTCCAGCTTAAAGGGCAGCTCCTGTGTTTTTTCCTCCTGTGTTTTCCTCCTGTGTTTCCTCATTGCCCAAATATTGTTTGCTGGACCAATAAAGAATTTCAACTGGACCCAAACCTGTTTGGACACTATATTTCTGCATCCTGACCGATGCCCCATGGTGACAAGTCAAACTGAATCCTGAGAACCAAACCCTCCATTACAGGCTAATTAACAAATAATTGATTACAAATTAAATAACGGTATCAACAATTGAGAAATGCTTTCTCATACAGAATAATTATTTGTTTTTGTTTTTTTTCATGAAAATTGTAATGTTTTGCAAATGATTTGGGTGGCCCACTTGCAATAACTTGGTGGCCCACAGGCTGGGAATGGCGCCATAGAACATTTCATTTGGACCAAAAACAAAAAGGGGGGATTTTTGTAAGAATCTTTAGAAATGTCAATGGAAAAATGAATGGGGAATGAAATATCTTAGGTCCCCTGCCGAACCAGCGAACCCGGAAGTGGGCGTGATTTAAGCACTCTGTGTACAGAATAAGAATATTACTGGTTACTATTATTTCCCTCACGTTTTTCCTCCACGTGTGAAATGCCTTTCCTCCACGTGTGAAATGCCAACAAACATTGCATAATGTGGCATTCTGGTACCATTGTAATGGTGCTTCATGGACAGAGGGACATGGCACGAGTGTAGAAGGACGTGTAGGGGAGGCGAGCAGCTGAACCCAGACCAGCGGCATGCAGACCGCACATGACCAAAGTGCATCGGTGTGGATACTGGAGCTGCTTGTGGAACAGTGAGTTACGTCAGTGCCACAGACAACAACCAGTCTCTCAGTAGAAACAGCATACATGGTGATAATTGCATAATATGACGGTATAATATATTACAGCTACTCTATACAGGATACACAAGATATCAAGACAAAAGTACATCTTAGCGGCTAACGACACACGAGACATTGCAGCTTTAAAGGATAAGTTCACCCAAAAATGAAAATTCAATCCATGAAACCAAACCAGGGACGTGTTGTGCACAGACACTTTGAAACCAGGGACGTGCACTTTAAGGGCCTGTTGCTCTAACCTGGAGAAAAAAAGGCTCAGAAACGCCTTGTAAGTATACCTAAGAAAGTGATTATCATAGAGGTAACAATATTTTAGACAGTGGATATATTTATAATATTTTATATAGTGGGGTCAGCTTTCGAAAAATGGTCTCACTACAATGGCTACTATGGGGACTAACATCATCACACATGAATACAGTTAGGCTCATTGAATCCACAAGAGCTCAGCTTTCCAGTGATACCCAATTTCTGCAATTCCAATAAGTGTGGGGGGTGGGAGAGGTTTAGGGTTAGGGTCTGGGGGAGGTTAGGTTTAGGCGTGGGGGGTGGGGTGGGAGAGGTTAGGGTTAGGGTCTGGAGGAGTTTAGGTTTAGGCGTGGGGGGTGGGAGAGGTTAGGTTTAGGGTTAGGGTCTGTGGGAGGTTAGGTTTAGGCATGGGAGGTGGGAGGTGGGAGAGGTTAGGTTTGAGCGTGGGGGCCGGGAGAGGTTAGCTCCAGCCGGTCCCCCGACACGCTGCACACCGCCTCGCTCAGCTGGTTCTGCTTGTGGGCTATCGGCATTGCGGACTGTCGGCACCGTTTAGAGCCCCCTATGCAGAAATATTAAAATGGAATAGGGCAAAACATTTATACTGCATGCAAAAAAACCTGCGTGGGATTAGCATAAAGTGGGTCTGTAAATGGGGAGACTCGTGGGGCCTCCTTAAAACCAATTCTCAAGGGACCCCTTTGAAAATGGCCATGCCAGTTTTTCCCTTGCCAAAATTTTGCCTACATTTGGAGTGTTATTTAGCCCGCTTCCCGACAAGTTAGCCTGACATAGTTGGTACCAATGGATGCCTGAGGTCTTCTAGTTTCACATGCTATCAGAGCCTTCACTCTAGCTACATCCTCTGAAATGCAGTTTCAGGATGTTTTTCCAGAGGAGCAGCTGAGCAAAAGAGGACAAATGGGCTGTTGCTAGTGCACAATCCTTGATTTACACCCTGTTTTTAGCTCAAATATTCACTGTGGCTAGGTGCTGAAAGTCCCGTTTTCACTTGTTTTGCTGTGAAACTACAGGACTGTTTTGTGGACTAAAAAACGTCACGCGCGAGTAGAGCACGACTGAATTTTCTCTTTTTTAGGGTGAAGTTCTCCTTTAAGCTGGGCTAGGCTGGGAGATGCAGTGAGTCATGGAGGCATAGGTGAAGATGTCAAAGCGAAAGGCAAAGGAAGATTTATTAGTTACTGTAGGCCAGAGCCGTATATATAGAAGAGTCGTGACATCTCCATTCACTCCAAAGGACCAGTTTTTTACTCTCAAGAGTTCCCGGAAGTAAGGTTCTGGATTAAGCAGCGCTGTCGAATTGCAGCAAAATGGTCAGTTTGTGATGTACTTTGAAAGGGTCAGACGTTTAAAGAATCAAATTGAACATTATCAGCTTTATTTTAAAAGTAGCGCAAGACCCCTTCCTGGCTATTCATTGGCTACTGAGTCACACATTTGGTCCTCCGCTGACGCCACTCTTTTACTAGATTACTCTGCTGTAGGCCAGCCGAAAACGACCAGCAAGCCCCAATCCAGCCAATCACATAGCTCCTGGAGACTACTGGCTGGCTATAGAGTACCGCAGGGATGATGTCTTTTCTTAGGCCAACCTGGAGGTTAGCATCGCCTGGTTCCCGCGTCTGGAAGTCCATGGGATTTTTGTATGGGATTATTGGTAATTTGGTGAGATGCCTGAGATAAGGTCTGTGGTTCACAAAAGTTTATGAAACTCTGATCTTTGGTCTTAGTTTCATAAACTTGTGTTAACGGCGTCATCTCGCCATTCCGAAGTGTCGGCATTCCGATCAATGACTTATATGCTTTCGGAGAGGCGGCCCTTTTTATCTCCAAAAAAGGTTTCGCCATTGCGAAAGATATTAGGTCCGCCTTTCCGACATAGCATCTTGAGTTATTTAGCCTACAGGGGTGGGAGAGGTTAGGTTCTGGGGGAGGTTAGGTTTAGGCGTGGGGGGTGGGAGAGGTTAGGTTTAGGGTTAGGGTCTGCAGGAGGTTAGGTTTAGGCATGGGGGGTGGGAGAGGTTAGGTTTAGACGTGGGGGCTGGGAGAGGTTAGCTCCAGCCGGTCCCCCGGGTTAGGGTTAGGGTTCTTTCGCAATGGCGAGACAGATCTCCATTCCGACAATTTTGTCGGAATGCCGGTATTTCGGAGTGCCGACATTTCGGAATGCCGGGGTGTACCCTGTGTTAACCACAGAGTTTATTTCAGGCATCTGACCAAAAAACCCATACAAAATCCCCATACAAAATCCCCATAAAAAAATCGCATTGTCTTCCAGACAAGGGAACCAGGCGATGCTAACGTCCTGGTTTTAGTACTCATTCCTCTGGTACTCTATTGTGACCAAACCAAAGAGTGTAAAGTGTGAAGAGAAGCCACTCAGCTCCCCAGAGAGGCGCTGCACCCGGCTGCTCGCTCGCACCCACACGTCTGGTTCCCACAACCAAACCAAAACTGTGATTCAAAAAACATTTTCTTCAATTCTCTGTGATATGTCCAAAACAAATATAATAATATAATATGAATATCATAGATAGAACTTTAAGTAAAGTTATTTTTCATCATTATTCTCTGTCGGGTTGCTTAACGGCCTTGAGGGCAGAAAGCGTCTACAAACCACAATGGCTGAAACATCCAAAATCCACTCATTACTTTAACCCTACCATCATTGAACCTCGTACAATGCTACGTTTAAAGTAGGGGTGTCCCCCCAAACAACCGATTCATGTAAGAATCGCGATCCTTACCAAGAATCGATTGTGAATCGAATCTCAACTTCCAAAATCCAAAAATGTTACCTTTTGTCTTGGTTTGCCTTTGTGTGCACCGACTGTTTACGTCATTGCAATCAGTTAATACATTTTCAAATATAAAAATTACATCATCTTATAGACAATTTTCACGGAATTGTGTGAAATCTGTGTGAATTACAGTGATTTTACAACAGCTAAGGGCCTGTGTCCACCTAGCGTCTTTTTCCGACGTTAAACGCTGGAAGTGCGCTGGGAAGTGCTGATCTCGGCGCACAATATAACAAGGAAGCAGTCTGAAAGTAATGTTAGTTCAGCTTGATAGCTGACAGCTAGCAAGCTAACAACACAGGTAGGCTACGCTATTAAAAGCAGTAAGCACAACACTCACCAGAAATATTAAGTGTCTAGCCAATCTGCTCCCACAATTGAGCCTTTCTGTCTCTGTTGCGATAGTTTCTCCATATGATTAGTTGCCAGAGAAGGAGCACCCGACACCAGCGTCTTTCTGAAAAGTTAAATTATTCTCAGCTGGGAGCGCTGGGAGCCGGCACACAAAAACGCCGGAGCGCTCTGAAAATAGACGCTGGGTGCAGCGCACTTTGTCTAGACGTCCGTGTGCGCTCGCATACGCTCTCCCCCCATTGGAAACAACTGAAAAAAGACGCTGGACCTGGGGAAAAGACGCTAGGTGGACACAGGTCCTAAGAGGTGTCGACGGCAGCTGTTCTCCGGTTTTGCTCCGTGCTCTGTGCGCCGCCAACACTAACCGGCTGCGTGCAGAGCACGTCACGGCTCCGCTCCGCCAGACAGCAGAGTGACGAGACCGACAGGTTCTCACGGTAAAATCGAGCGAGACAATTTGTATGTGGGATAAATACAACAACAAACAGGCAGAAGATCATTGTTCCCAACTGGAGAAGCAGAGGAGGGGTGGACTTGCTTGGTGTTGTCCTTGTAAAAAGGATGTGTTGTGTCATATATTATTTTGTGGTTTTCCACTTCAATTATGAACTTTTCCTCATACATGTTTGTCCTCTGGCTTGATATTGAATGCTGTAAACACCTCTGCCCTGTTGATTTCATGCCTGGCTCCGCCCAACTTGCTGCGGCTTTGCTCCGTCATCCGTGAAAAATAGAAGCCTTGCGTATCTTTTTCGGAGAGCTCCGGATCGTCGGAGCTGGGACGGAGTAGACACGCAACGCAGCGGAGTAGGTGGGAGTTGACACAATGATTAGAGTGGAAACGTATCGGCTCCGATGCCGTACCGCAGCGCAGACGGACCGAACACGGACCTAGTGGAATGTAGGCGTTAGATGTAAAATCACTGTAACCCACAGCTCACACAATTCCGGAAAACCATCCATATTTGGCGTGACTTATAAAACATGCACTGGACGCAGAGGGTTTGACATGGAGGCGTTTCTGGTGAACTGTTTGGTTTCTGATGGAAAAATAAAAAATATATACCCATGTATATTTGGTGCAACTTTGTTTCAGCAATACATATTACGCTTAACTAACCGTTGCAATCATTTCTTTTAAAAACACCTGAATTAAAAAGCTCATGTAATGTAAGTGACACGTATACACTGCAGTCGGTTTGCTTTCAACTGAACATACACTCATTCTACTTAATTCAGCTGCTTCTAGGAAATGGCTAAACCAATCCACTTACTGAGGATTTCCATGCTGTGTTTGGAGCTGGAAGAGCTGAGGACTCACTAACATGGAAACATTTATATATTTTTTTGTATTATTATTTTTTTTACGTCAGAACCCGGCTCCTGGAAGTCTAGTCCATGGTTTTGTGCAGGAACGTAGGTTATGTCGCTATAACCAAAGTTATATGACCACTATCGGAGATATAACTAAATGTCAGCTCCAGCAAACTCAGCTGACTGACTGAGGCTCTGCATTTAATTTCTATTATCTCATTCATTCCTGATATAAAATGCTATTATACAGTAATCCCACACACTGCTGACTCGTCAATGCAGTCTGCGGTACACAGTGTAAAGTTTGCATGAGCATCATCACATTCTATTGCCGAGTTATTTCTT
The DNA here is from genome assembly GCF_964638095.1 of Poromitra crassiceps. Taxonomy (NCBI): domain Eukaryota; kingdom Metazoa; phylum Chordata; class Actinopteri; order Beryciformes; family Melamphaidae; genus Poromitra; species Poromitra crassiceps. The sequence goes on along the minus strand of NC_139626.1, from coordinate 70,330,710 downwards.
TAAATAAATAAATAAATTCCAAATTCAGTTCATCCACATCTGGTCAAAGCCACCAGCTCACCCCTTGAAACATTATTTCCTGCATCATAGTGGCAAATCCTATTTAGAGCCAACGTGTTAAAACCATTGGTTATTATTGCCGACATCCGTTGAAGTTCTAACGACTCAAACCGCTTCTCAGGACCAAAGGTTCTACCATGACTCTGACTCATTCTTTAGTCTAAGTAAGAGACAAAGATCACATGTAAAAATCCACTTTAAACTTTCCAGTTTGAAGTCATTTGCATTAAATATTGTACCGCTGCTCCACATCCCAAAGCAGAGTCATGGTGAAAAGCCAACACGAAGTGAATTTGTGCACCACGTGATATAACATCATTCACTGCTATCAGAGGCCCACAGCGTCACACTGCAGTCAGAAGCACTTCCTCCCTTCCAGCTTCTGGAGGCCTGAAAGCGTCGGGTCGGGTCCCACAGACTGATCCCATGTCCGGTCTATGAGAGGCTTAGCCTGGTAAACCCTCCTGATCATGTGAACTCACATTCTGTTTCATTCTGCAGATCAGTCTGGCCCCGCCCCCAGCGTCTGGCCCAAGTACACGGGCCAATCAGGGACCTGCCTCGTAGTTGACAACCTAACCGGCCAATCAGGCTGGCAAAACAGTATGGTGGCTCCCAAAGCAGTGAGTAGTAACATTAAAGTTAAGCTCACTCAGAGATATTTATTTTTCTCCCTGTCTCTCGATTCAACCCTTTGGAATCGCTCTGTCGCTGTGTTTAAATCGCTCGTCAACTGGCACAAGAATTGACGGATATCTGGGGCCTAACGTTAGACAGGAATCAGGATGAAAACGCAATGTCATGATGTTTGTCCACTACGAGCCACCGTATTTGTTTACAAGCTAAGCCTATCAGCGTGCTCCTAACGCAAGCTTGTGGGTCCATACCGGTAGTACAGACTTCACTTCATATCAGCAGTCAGTCTGTCAATGCAATTTGTTGCCACACTAATAAACCAGCGGTTTGTTCCAAGCCAGTGTGATCCTTGACTCACATGGCAGCCAATCAGCGTTGGGCGGCAAGCGACTTTTGGCAGCGAAATTTCGCTCGAGTTGGGATATTTCATCTCGGGCGACGAGCGAATTGTCGCTCTGTCGCTGTCGCTCTGACTCTGAATATATGCTCAATCGCTCATTTGCATTGACTTTCTATGTAAACTCGATGCCAGCGTCACACAGGCGCAGAGCGTATGTGCTACTGTAGGTCTCACACAGGTGCAGAGTGTACGTGCTATTGTAGGTCTCACACAGGTGCAGAGCACCTTTAGTAGAGTAAACAGCCATAAGTGTAGTTATTGCAGAAATAGCCGCAATAACAACAATTAAACAAGAACAAGAAAATGCACCAGTGGAGTTTCTCGACGGAAAAGACGTTTTCGCCGTTCTACAGATTGGATTTGGTGACACTGATTGGCTGAAGGAGTTGTCTGTCAAGGCAAATAGTCCCGCCCACTGAAATGACTGTGGACGGCTGGAAGTCCAGACTGATACGTATAGAGCCAAGGAGGATGTGAGATCATGTTATCAGGATGGTTTTAACCAGGCTATGAGAGGCTGTTCTTATCAGAGTCAGGGGAAGGCGGCCGTGAGATCTCAAAGAAGGACCCCGATGCCTTCCTTGATTTGAGAAGTCGAAGCATCTCGGCCAGCTGGGCCTCCAGCGCCGCCATGCGACTGCCCAGAGCCCCAATGTCTCCCCTCAACTCCTGTTTCAGCTCCAGGAACGAAGCCTGCACGCTCTGCTCCGGGATGGGACAGAAGACCTTCTTCTCCTCTGACTGACCCGGGCTTCGGTCCTGCGGTGTCCGGGCATCGCCCACATTGTCCAGGCGGAGGTCGCTCTTTGTGATGCCACTGTCACAGGAGTCTGTCTTCTTCAGGGACATCTCGTCGTGAGACTTAGTTCTGTCAGGGAGGGTCTCCATGGACTCGGCCTTGGAGACGCTGCTCCAGGACTCTGCCTTCACCACAGACTCCTTGAAGCGTCCCCAACCTTTGGCTTTGGGCGGCTCGGTGGACTTGCAGCCCTGCACCAGGCTGCCGTTCTGGGCTGCGGGAGCATTGAGCATGACCCGGCTGGAGGTCCTGGATGACGAGGAGGCGGTGGAGGTGGGTGTGGCCGGACTCTCAGTCACCTGTACAGGTAATGTACAAAGCACATCATAATTCACTTCCAAATTGTGTTCAGAGGTTGTTTGAAACTCGTGAGTAGAGCTGCAATGATTGAACGATTCGTCGATCGAAAGAAAATTAATCGACTATTTTGACAATTGATTAATCGTTTTGAGTATTTTTTAAGAAAAAAATAAATTCTCTCTCTCTATACATCTATCTATCTATCTATCTATCTATCGATCTATGAAAGAGAGCAATGTTTGTTCGATGTTTAAATTTTTGTCCCACTGATGATGTCATAGGCATTGTGACATCATCAGTGATGTTATAAGAGTTTACTGTGTCCTCTGTTTCAATGTTTGTCCCACTGATGATGTCATAGTGATGTCATAAGAGCATCTTCATCGTATGGCATCACTGATGATGTCATAGGCACTGTTGATGTCATAGTGATGTCATAAGACCAAATTCATCTTATGTCATCACTGATTATGTCATAGGCACTGATGATGTCATAGGCATTGTGACATCATCAGTGATGTTGTAAATCATCTTATATAAGCGAGTGACATTACTGTGCAGGTGAGGCTACGCAATAGCCGAGCTGCTGGCAAGGCCACGTAGCAGCCAAGCTGCGTATGCGAGCTGCAGGGCCAGCTTGGGAAGCTGCAGGACGGGCGAGCCCGCGCAGTGGGCGAGCCTAGGAACCGAGCGCGCTTACCATGCGAGATGCTTAGTTTTGTTAAACTGTCAAAGACGACCAAAATAAGTTTCTACTACTAGTACTACCATGATGATGCTGGTGGAGGCCAAGACCTCCGGGACCCTGGGCTGCTGACCGCTGCCTCTCTCCAGGTCGGGTTCCCCCAGTTGACCCGGCCGCTCGGTGGCCAGCCGCGCCTCCTTCTGCTGCCGGAAGCGTTGGAAGAGGCGCCGCACCGGGTGGTCCGGAGGCAGGTTCAGAGGCGCCTCGTTCTTCCTCTTCAGCATCTCCTCCTCTTCACGCTTCACATCACTGATCTTCCTGAAGACAATCTGTTACAAGAGAGGAGACCAGAGAGGTGAGAGGAGACCAGGGAGGTGAGAGGAGACCAGAGAGGTGAGAGGAGACCAGAGAGGTGAGAGGAGACCAGAGAGGTGAGAGGAGACCAGGGAGGTGAGAGGAGACCAGAGAGGTGAGAGGAGACCCAGGGAGGTGAGAGGAGACCAGAGAGGTGAGAGGAGACCAGGGAGGTGAGAGGAGACCAGAGAGGTGAGAGGAGACCAGGGAGGTGAGAGGAGACCAGGGAGGTGAGAGGAGAGGTGAGAGGAGACCAGAGAGGTGAGAGGAGACCAGGGAGGTGAGAGGAGACCAGAGAGGTGAGAGGAGACCAGGGAGGTGAGAGGAGACCAGAGAGGTGAGAGGAGACCCAGGGAGGTGAGAGGAGACCCAGGGAGGTGAGAGGAGACCAGAGAGGTGAGAGGAGACCAGGGAGGTGAGAGGAGACCAGAGAGGTGAGAGGAGAGGTGAGAGGAGACCAGGGAGGTGAGAGGAGACCAGAGAGGTGAGAGGAGACCAGAGAGGTGAGAGGAGACCAGGGAGGTGAGAGGAGACCAGAGAGGTGAGCGGAGACCAGGGAGGTGAGAGGAGACCAGAGGAGACCAGGGAGGTGAGAGGAGACCAGGAAGGTGAGAGGAGACCAGAGGAGACCAGGGAGGTGAGAGGAGACCAGGGAGGTGAGAGGAGACCAGGAAGGTGAGAGGAGACCAGAGAGGTGAGAGGAAGGTGAGAGGAGACCAGGGAGGTGAGAGGAGACCAGGAAGGTGAGAGGAGACCAGAGAGGTGAGAGGAGACCAGGAAGGTGAGAGGAGACCAGGGAGGTGAGAGGAGACCAGGGAGGTGAGAGGAGACCAGGGAGGTGAGAGGAGACCAGAGAGGTGAGAGGAGACCAGGGAGGTGAGAGGAGACCAGAGAGGTGAGAGGAGACCAGGGAGGTGAGAGGAGACCAGAGGAGACCAGGGAGGTGAGAGGAGACCAGGGAGGTGAGAGGAGACCAGAGGAGACCAGGGAGGTGAGAGGAGACCAGGAAGGTGAGAGGAGACCAGAGAGGTGAGAGGAGACCAGAGAGGTGAGAGGAAGGTGAGAGGAGACCAGGGAGGTGAGAGGAGACCAGGGAGGTGAGAGGAGACCAGAGAGGTGAGAGGAGACCAGGAAGGTGAGAGGAGACCAGGGAGGTGAGAGGAGACCAGAGAGGTGAGAGGAGACCAGGGAGGTGAGAGGAGACCAGAGAGGTGAGCGGAGACCAGGGAGGTGAGAGGAGACCAGGAAGGTGAGAGGAGACCAGGGAGGTGAGAGGAGACCAGGAAGGTGAGAGGAGACCAGGGAGGTGAGAGTTACACATTAGCTGTCTGTCATAGAACTGCTCTTCTGTGGAGAGGAGACCAGAGAGGTGAGAGGAGACCAGGGAGGTGAGAGGAGACCAGAGGAGACCAGGGAGGTGAGAGGAGACCAGGGAGGTGAGAGGAGACCAGAGGAGACCAGGGAGGTGAGAGGAGACCAGGGAGGTGAGAGGAGACCAGAGGAGACCAGGGAGGTGAGAGGAGACCAGGAAGGTGAGAGGAGACCAGAGAGGTGAGCGGAGACCAGGGAGGTGAGAGGAGACCAGGAAGGTGAGAGGAGACCAGGGAGGTGAGAAGAGACCAGGAAGGTGAGAGGAGACCAGAGAGGTGAGAGGAAGGTGAGAGGAGACCAGGGAGGTGAGAGGAGACCAGGAAGGTGAGAGGAGACCAGAGAGGTGAGAGGAGACCAGGAAGGTGAGAGGAGACCCAGGGAGGTGAGAGGAGACCCAGGGAGGTGAGAGGAGACCAGAGAGGTGAGAGGAGACCAGGGAGGTGAGAGGAGACCAGAGAGGTGAGAGGAGAGGTGAGAGGAGACCAGGGAGGTGAGAGGAGACCAGAGAGGTGAGAGGAGACCAGAGAGGTGAGAGGAGACCAGGGAGGTGAGAGGAGACCAGAGAGGTGAGCGGAGACCAGGGAGGTGAGAGGAGACCAGAGGAGACCAGGGAGGTGAGAGGAGACCAGGAAGGTGAGAGGAGACCAGAGGAGACCAGGGAGGTGAGAGGAGACCAGGGAGGTGAGAGGAGACCAGGAAGGTGAGAGGAGACCAGAGAGGTGAGAGGAAGGTGAGAGGAGACCAGGGAGGTGAGAGGAGACCAGGAAGGTGAGAGGAGACCAGAGAGGTGAGAGGAGACCAGGGAGGTGAGAGGAGACCAGGGAGGTGAGAGGAGACCAGGGAGGTGAGAGGAGACCAGGGAGGTGAGAGGAGACCAGAGAGGTGAGAGGAGACCAGGGAGGTGAGAGGAGACCAGAGAGGTGAGAGGAGACCAGGGAGGTGAGAGGAGACCAGAGGAGACCAGGGAGGTGAGAGGAGACCAGGGAGGTGAGAGGAGACCAGAGGAGACCAGGGAGGTGAGAGGAGACCAGGAAGGTGAGAGGAGACCAGAGAGGTGAGAGGAGACCAGAGAGGTGAGAGGAAGGTGAGAGGAGACCAGGGAGGTGAGAGGAGACCAGGGAGGTGAGAGGAGACCAGAGAGGTGAGAGGAGACCAGGAAGGTGAGAGGAGACCAGGGAGGTGAGAGGAGACCAGAGAGGTGAGAGGAGACCAGGGAGGTGAGAGGAGACCAGAGAGGTGAGCGGAGACCAGGGAGGTGAGAGGAGACCAGGAAGGTGAGAGGAGACCAGGGAGGTGAGAGGAGACCAGGAAGGTGAGAGGAGACCAGGGAGGTGAGAGTTACACATTAGCTGTCTGTCATAGAACTGCTCTTCTGTGGATCCCCCTCTCTGTGATTTAACTCTGACTTCAGTGGGTAAGTGCTATAGGCTGTGTTATTTTGTGTTATCTGTGTCTGCTTTTCCTTATTTAAAAAGGAGTAGTGTTTTAGGCTATTTTTTGTCTCTGAGTGAAACTGTGGCTCAGCTGGCTGATAGCTGGTTAATAGCTCTCAGCTGACACCAGCCCAATCACCTGGGAACGACGGGCGCTGATTAGAGAGGTGTGGCTTATAGCCCTCCATATAAGTTGGGCTGCACTAAGTTCTTGTCAGTTACACATTAGCTGTCTGTCATAGAACTGCTCTTCTGTGGATCCCCCTCTCTGTGATTTAACTCTGACTTCAGTGGGTAAGTGCTATAGGCTGTGTTATTTTGTGTTATCTGTGTCTGCTTTTTCCTTATTTAAAAAGGAGTAGTGTTTTAGGCTATTTTTTTGTCTCTGAGTGAAACTGTGGCTCAGCTGGCTGATAGCTGGTTAATAGCTCTCAGCTGACACCAGCCCAATCACCTGGGAACGACGGGCGCTGATTAGAGAGGTGTGGCTTATAGCCCTCCATATAAGTTGGGCTGCACTAAGTTCTTGTCAGTTACACATTAGCTGTCTGTCATAGAACTGCTCTTCTGTGGATCCCCCTCTCTGTGATTTAACTCTGACTTCAGTGGGTAAGTGCTATAGGCTGTGTTATTTTGTGTTATCTGTGTCTGCTTTTTCCTTATTTAAAAAGGAGTAGTGTTTTAGGCTATTTTTTGTCTCTGAGTGAAACTGTGGCTCAGCTGGCTGATAGCTGGTTAATAGCTCTCAGCTGACACCAGCCCAATCACCTGGGAACGACGGGCGCTGATTAGAGAGGTGTGGCTTATAGCCCTCCATATAAGTTGGGCTGCACTAAGTTCTTGTCAGTTACACATTAGCTGTCTGTCATAGAACTGCTCTTCTGTGGATCCCCCTCTCTGTGATTTAACTCTGACTTCAGTGGGTAAGTGCTATAGGCTGTGTTATTTTGTGTTATCTGTGTCTGCTTTTTCCTTATTTAAAAAGGAGTAGTGTTTTAGGCTATTTTTTGTCTCTGAGTGAAACTGTGGCTCAGCTGGCTGATGGCTGGCTAATAGCTCTCAGCTGACACCAGCCCAATCACCTGGGAACGACGGGCGCTGATTAGAGAGGTGTGGCTTATAGCCCTGTTGAAGCAGTATTTCTGAACACTGTCAGTCTACAGCGGCAGCGGTAAGCGGCACGTAGCCTCGGGCACGAAGACAAGGGAGTCTTTCTGTGGGAGTCCTTCGAGGGGAGGCCATAGAATAGGGTTTTTTGCTACCTCTTTTATTCTACCTAACTATGTGTTTTCTTCCCATCCCTGTTGTAACCTCAGCCCACAGACGCCGTAGACACGGCTGCTTCAGGTGTAGTAACCCTGGTAATCTCTCCCACCCTAAGCGCGCAAACAGTCCTTTTACTATTGCCGGAGGTCTCTGGAACTGTCAGTCGGCTGTTAAGAAAACTGAGACCATCTCGGCTCATGCTCTATCTCAAACCCTCCACTTTCTAGCTCTCACAGAGACCTGGATCATTCCTGAAAACACAGCTACACCTGCTGCGCTCTCTGCTGCATATTCCTTCTCACACACCCCTAGAGCCTCTGGCCGTGGCGGTGGCACTGGTATCCTCATCTCTCCCAAATGGACCTACACTGTCACCTCTCTCTCTCATCTGTCTATCTCATCTTTTGAGTCCCATGCAGTTGCCGTATCCCTACCCATCAAGCTCAACATTGTGGTACTCTACCGCCCCCCTGGTCCGCTTGGTCACTTTCTGGACGAGCTGGACACCCTCCTCTCCGTCTTTCCTGAGGATGGTACTCCACTCATCCTTCTGGGAGACTTCAACATCCAGCCAGTAACCTTACAATCTCTGTCTTTCCTTAACTTCTTCTCATCCTTTGACCTTTACCTCTCTCAATCTCCTCCTACTCACAAAGCAGGGAATGTGCTTGACCTGGTCTTCACGAGATCCTGCTCCACCTCTAATCTCACTGTGACCCCTCTTCCTGTATCCGACCACCACTTTATCACCTTCTCCCTTCCCATCCCCCTCCCCTCCTCCCACCCATCTCCCCCCCACTCTACCACCACCCGACGCAACCTAAAAACTCTCTCTCCCAACTCCCTCTCTTCTACCGTCCTCTCCCTACTTCCACCTGCCGAGCAATTTGCTCTCCTGTCCACTGACGAGGCTTCCACTTCTCTTCTCTCCTCTCTCTCCTCTGCTCTTGATTCTCTTTGCCCACTCACCACTAAGCCTGCCCGATCTTCTCCCCCTTCTCCTTGGCTCACTGAATCTCTGCGAACTTATCGAACTGAGCTTCGGTCAGCTGAGAGAAAATGGAGAAAATCACATCTCCCTGAAGATCTCTCTTCCTACCACCTTATCCACTCAAACTTCACTGATGCTGTCTCTAAAGCAAAAACCTCCTTCTTCATCTCTGAAATCCAGTCCTCTGCATCCAATCCCAGTAAACTGTTCGCCACCTTCTCCACGCTCCTCAACCCTCCCTCCCCTCCCCCTCCCTCCTCCCTCTCTGCTGATGATTTTGTAACCTTCTTTACAAAAAAGGTGGACGACATCAGCTCCTCCTTCCATCCTCCAGCCACCCTCACTAACACTCCCGACTCCAATCCTGCTCCTCAGCCCCCTGCCCCTGGATTTGCTTCCTTCTCTCCTCTCTCTCCTGATGAAGTGCTTAAACTCATCAGCTCAAACCGAGCCACTTACTGCCCCCTCGATCCTATCCCTTCCTCTCTCCTCCAAACCATCTCACCTAACATATCTCCCTTCCTCACTACCTTCATTAACTCCTCTCTGTCCTCTGGTCTTGTCCCCCCTGCTCTAAAGACTGCAAGAGTCAAGCCTCTGCTTAAGAAACCCTCCCTTGACCCTACTGCTATTCACAACTACAGACCTGTCTCTCTTCTCTCATTCCTTTCCAAAACCCTCGAACGAGCAGCGTCCGAACAACTTTCTCTCTATCTCTCCCAAAATGACCTCCTGGACCCTTTGCAGTCCGGTGTCAAGGCCTCTCACTCCACTGAGACAGCTCTTCTTGCTGTCACAGAGGCCCTTCACACTGCTAAGGCCTCATCCCTCTCTTCTGTTCTTGTCCTCCTTGACCTGTCTGCTGCCTTCGATACAGTCAACCACCAAATCCTTCTTTCCACTCTGTCTGACCTCGGCATTTCAGGCTCTGCACTCTCCTGGTTTGCTTCTTACCTCTCTAACCGCTCATACCAGGTCTCATGGAGAGGGTCCCTCTCCAGATCCTGTCCTCTTACCACCGGTGTCCCCCAGGGCTCAGTCCTGGGCCCCTTACTTTTCCTTCTCTATGTCAGATCTCTTGCCTATGTGATCTCTTCTCATGGCTTTTCTTATCACTGCTATGCTGATGACACCCAGCTTTTCCTTTCTTTCCCCCCCTCTGACACTCAAATCGAGGCTCGCATCTCTGCATGCCTCAAAGACATTGGCGACTGGATGTCTGCCCACCACCTCAAGCTCAACCTTGGTAAGACCGAGCTACTCTTCCTCCCAGGAAAAGACTGCCCTCTTGCAGATCTCTCCATCTCCATTGACAACACCACTGTACTCCCCTCCCAAACAGCCAAGAACCTCGGGGTGATCCTTGACAACCAGCTGTCTTGCTCTGCCAACATAGCTGCTACAGCGCGCTCCTGTAGGTTCTCTCTCTACAACATCCGCAAAATCCGTCCCTTTCTCACAAGAGAAGCGACTCAACTCCTGGTCCAGTCTCTTGTCTCCTCCCGCCTGGACTACTGCAACGTGCTTCTGGCCGGCCTACCTGCCACCGACATCCGACCGCTTCAGCTCATTCAGAACGCTGCAGCCCGTCTGATATTCAACCAACCCAAATTCTCTCACGTCACTCCCCTCTTCCAGGAGCTCCACTGGCTTCCCATCTCGGCCCGCATCAAATTCAAGACACTGGTACTGGCCTACAGGGCAGTACACCAGACAGCTCCCCGGTACCTGCAATCCATGGTCAGGTTCCAAACCTCTCACCGCTCCCTTCGCTCCTCCACCAGTGCAGGTCGCCTCGCCCCTCCTTCGCTACGGGGGCTCAAAAGTCGCTCATCCCGATCTCGACTCTTCTCGTCCCTGGCACCTCAATGGTGGAACGAGCTTCCACCTTCGGTCAGGACTGCTGAATCACTGCCGATCTTTCGGAAAAGACTAAAGACACACCTTTTCAGGCTCCATCTGGGCCCTTCTTGATCTAACTTCGTCTCTCTCTTTCCTTATATAAAAAAAAAAAAAAAAAAAAACTAACCAACCTTGTACCACTAACCTAAACTTGTACCACTGTTCCTTCAGAAGCTGTAGTTGTCATAGACTGTGCTCCATAGTTGATTGTTCTATTGCAGACAAAAATGTGTTATTGTAAGTCGCTTTGGATAAAAGCGTCTGCCAAATGACGTAATGTAATGTAATGAGAGGAGACCAGAGAGGTGAGCGGAGACCAGGGAGGTGAGAGGAGACCAGGAAGGTGAGAGGAGACCAGAGGAGACCAGGGAGGTGAGAGGAGACCAGGAAGGTGAGAGGAGACCAGGGAGGTGAGAGGAGACCAGAGAGGTGAGCGGAGACCAGGGAGGTGAGAGGAGACCAGGAAGGTGAGAGGAGACCAGAGGAGACCAGGGAGGTGAGAGGAGACCAGGAAGGTGAGAGGAGACCAGAGGAGACCAGGGAGGTGAGAGGAGACCAGGAAGGTGACCAGGGAGGTGAGAGGAGACCAGGAACGTGAGAGGAGAGCAGGGAGGTGAGAGGAGACCAGAGAGGTGAGAGGAGACCAGGGAGGTGAGAGGAGACCAGGAACGTGCTTTCACTTAGTCAAAACAAGTCAAGAAGTGACATTATTTACTATTGGAAATGTGTTCATATAATGTTAGAGACTGATAGGGACTTTTTGCACTGAGAGCTCAACAGTGACCGCCCACTTTTTCTCAGCTCCCAGTCAGGAAGAGAATTACTCCCCATGCATTTTCTCCATAGACATTTAGACACAATCCTTATATAACGAGTTTTAAGCCTGGAACCAAGCCAACCGGTGACCTACTGAATCGTGAGTGACCTTAAAACATTTCACTTGCAGCAAAAAACAAAATGCACTTTTACACCTTAGCTTTTTAGTCATTGAAGATGTCAGTGTATTCTAAGAGGGAGAAGTGTGTGTGTGTGTCTGTGTGTGTGTGTGTGTGTCTGTGTGTGTGTGTGTGTGTGTGTGTGTGTGTGTGTGTGTGTGTGTGGCTTGTCTTCGTGACTGTCTGGATATATCCCACCCACAACTCAACTAATTGTGATTGGCTAACTCCACAACTCAATGAAATTCTGATTGGTTAAGATACCTGTCATCAAAATTGTCATGTCCATGACAATTTACTTGAACAGGACTTCGTGAAGCGTTGCTGTCAATCAAATACCATCCCTGTGGAGGCTGGTCTAAATATTTAACCCCATGTTTGCTGAAACAAAGTGAGTCCAAGATCATAACATGATTATGTTCGTGGCCTCAGTAAACAGACCAGAAGGTATCTTTAGCCTCTGGCTTATTTATTCTTGGAAATGGGCTTTTGCCAAATATACAATCAGACTCGCAGGTCTGCTCTTCATGGAGTTGAGTGAAAAGAGATAGTGCAACGCTCGTCTACACTATTTATTTACCTGTTGCGTCTTACGCACAGCACTTCTCCTTTAGGACGACAGGTGGCAGTATCATACAGATAACATAAAAAAAGCATAAATATGTTCACATTGTAATCACACATGTCAACATTAGTGAATAAAAACTAACAAATAACAAATACAAATAATTTATTAGGCGTATTTTTTTTCTTTTTTAGACTTCACTGAATACCTTGAAGGCCCAGACGGTTCCCCTCTGCGAGCCAGGATGGGCCTCCAAAGTGTGTGTGTGTACTGACTGCTGTGCATGTGTGTGCACGCCGATGCTGTTTGTGACAAAATAAAGACGGGTTTTGTCTGTCCGGTTTAAACTAAAACTTTAAACTTCAATGATACCCTGAAATACCTATAAGTGCAATTTGAAGTAGAATTTTGTAGAAACATGTAACAAGTTTGTTACTTTAGCCATTATGCTTAGTACATAGTCTGGACTTTTCTCGTAAAGCCCCTGGAAACCAATCGACAATAACCTTCTAACTATGTAATTTAGGGTCTTATGTGCATAATAATCTAAAGCATCTAAAAGCATTAGACAGTTTCAATCCAAATCATAAATATTTCCTTTTAAGTGTTTGTACCGTTTTTGATGTTCGGTTTTGAAGTGGCCGTGGTTATGCTCAAGACTTGTTACAAAATAAGCTCCGTGAACCAATCAATCAGGCTGAAGTGCCTCTACCCTGCAAAGAAAAAAAGCATCAAAATGTATCAAGTGGTGCAGCATTGTGGAGCAGAGATGGTAGCTAAGTAGGGGTGTCACGATACACTCAGTTCACGATACGATACGTATCACGATACTGGGTTCACGATAACGATACGATACGATACGATTTTAACAATATTTTTTTAAACTTGAATAATGACAATATATGACTGGAAAAGTAGTATTTTATTTGAAATGCACAAATACAAAACATGCTGTTGTGGGAAATTGTTATTACAATAACAACTAGAAAAAACATGAGATTGGAGATAAGGCTTATCTTGAAATAGAATGAGTTACACCGTCACTTAGATTTACTTTGAACTAAAAGGTTTCTCAGCAGTATAAATTCTCATTATGCATCTTCAGTTTTTCTTCAAACTCAAACAACAAGACTTTTCTTAATCTATTTTTTATGCATCTTCAGTTTTTCCTGTCAAGTAAACAGTTTTGCCAGAAACTCAATTGAATGGTTTCTCTCCTGTATAACTTCTCATGTGTCTCTTCAGAGACTTGTTCAACTGAACTACTTTCCACACATTGAACTTCAACAAACAAAGACGTTTCTTATTGTCTATTTAAAAAAAAAAAAAAAAAAAAAAAAAAATCGCAATATGAGATTTCATCTCAACGATACATATCGTGACGTTTTACTATCGCGAATTTCGTGGGACGATATATTGTGAGACCCCTATAGCTAAGTACAAATAACTTTGTTACTGAACTTTAGTAGGATTTTCAGGTAGGTTATCACTTTACTGAGTATTTATTTTTTCTGACAACCTTTCTTTCTGACCACATTTTAACACATATCTGTATTTCTTACATTTTCAAAACAGGCTAGTTACTTTAGTTTAATCCACGACATACAAAAACAATGTAACGTTGTTTGTCTCTCTCGTCCCCCAGCTTTTTCGCATTATGTGCACCTTTTTGTGGGAAAAACCATATCACACAACTTACTAATAAAAGTATAGTCTTTATACACTTTAAAACATCTTTGGAAGTGATCTTTTAAGTTTAGTAGGCTTTGAATTATATTAATATGATGAGTTATAGTTATCTTTGCACAGAAACAGACAGGAGAAATACTTTTAAGAAAGCTCCCGCACACTGACTTCACTAAAAGCAAGACTTTTATTCAGTAACAATAATGCAACGTTTCGGTCTACTGACGTAATATCTACTGACATCTGGCGTAATACTTTTTTATGAACTAGAAAGTTGACCACAATGGGAGTCAAACCCTCAACCTTCTGATCCAAAGTGAGACACCTTGGGCCCTATTCTCCCACAGGCCTTCGGCGCTAAAACGGGCCTTAACCGCAAAAAAACGTGCCTTGCGCCTGTTTTGGGACGATATCAATATGGCTTTACGCTGCCAAATGCGCTTTAGGCCGAATGGGCGTGGCGCAGTCCCAGAATGGGCCAAAGTGGGCGTGTCGGCTTTAAATCTCGGCGTACTGATATCTTCGCACCTGGCCTAAATTTAGCGCTTTGCGCCTTTGAAAACCAGGCCTATTCAGTGCGCCAGTGCTCTTCTGCCTCTCCCCTGTCACCCTTCTCTGTCTCTCTCTGAAACCAGGCCTATTCAGTGCGCCAGTGCTCTTCTGCCTCTTCTCTGTCACCCTTCTCTCTCTCTCTCTGACTCCCTCGCTTAGACAGGCACAACACACTTCCCATATAGGAAACATAAGTTGTAAGTTGTCTGGCCTGTCCCAGCATGCATTGTGCTTCTCCATTTCGCTACTAAATAGCAACCAAATGAGGCGAAATAGATATAAAAGGTCGATCTAAATTAATGTGTAATGGTAACACAACCTGCAATTGTACACATTTCAATATTGGACCAAATGAAACATCGAAATGAATACACCACCCTATGTGAAACATATATGTCCTCCTGGGCCTATATATATCTCTTGTCGATTTAACGTGATTTAGATAAGTGACAGCAGAACGCGCTGCGGAACGCTTTCTACTGTCATGTGCTATACTGTGATGTCCGCTCCAATAACTTGGCCCTACTTCACATTTAGTTTTAAAATAAAAACACATTTATGCAATGACTTTACATAATGTAGGGTATATTTATGTGCATCATTCTACCTGCAGCAGGGGAGAGAAAACGATATAGTTCTGGACAAACTTTCACCAATATAAAATTAATCTCATAATATAGGGATAGGCTATATTTTTCTAGCTGATGCCTTTAGAACATTCTTTTCACTTTGATCTTGCTATAGTGTAGCGTATTTACATGCTTGCAGTATTTAAACTGCAGTTAGATTGGTTTGAGAAGCATAATAATATGGAATAATAGCCTATAATGGAGACAGACAGACTGGATGAAGGGAGGGGGGGGGGGGGGGGCAGAGCGCTTGGCTTTCGTCAGGTTTTGCGGGACCACTGGAATTGGAGCTAAAAAGGCAAGCGTGCGATTCGTTTATTGCACTTATCCAATGAGCATGACGGTGCATAATTTTACGCTTAAAAGGCGTGGTTGTAATGCTTTAGGCTGCGTTTAGCGCCAGCACGACGATATCAAGTGCGCTGGTCCACGCCCACTGATTTGCGCTGCGCCAGGCGCTCGGCCTAGAAACAACGCCGATGCAACGATAGGGGCCCTTATATCCATTAGGCCAGGTGGTTTGTCTGAAAGAATAGGGTAACTTCTTCTTCATTTGCCACTAGACAAACGTTTCTGTCCAAGATATGGCCCTCTCTGTCACTGGGAAGATCCACTCAAGGACAAATTATTTAGCTAGAATAGCTAAGTTCTTGGACAAGAGGACCATACTACATCCTTAATTCAATGTCACTACGACTACACCTGTATTTCCTGGTACAGTGGTCTAACTAAAAGATCGAAAGACAGGCTCCAAATAGCCCAAAACAAATGAATGAGGATTGTCCTTGGCCTCAGTCCAAGAACTCATCTTAGCCCCACACATTTTAAAGAGTTGAATTGGCTCCCAGTGGAAAATAGAGTTCAACAGCTAAAACTCTTCATGGTCCACAAAATTCTGCATGATCATTGTCCAAGCTACTTTACAAAGTATTTTCAATTTGTATGGGATGCTCATGGCCGGAATACGAGAGCCAGTGAGACTGATCTGAAACTACCAAATCTGAAAAGCAAGGTGGGGAGACGCACATTCCTCTACACAGGGGGAGAGGAATGGAACAAGCTCCCCAACGGAATTAAGACAGCGAGCTCTCTGAGTGGTTTTAAAAACCTCCTGAAGAAATACTTGCTGAATAACCTAGAATAGTTTGACGAGGCTATCCTGTCACGAAATTTTGCAAACTGTAAATCTATTGTTTTTCTCTGCATTGTTTATTTAACCTGTAATGTATATTGTATGTCCTGTCCTTAACAACAGGGACCATGTTGGAAATAAGTGGTTACACTTTCACATGATATCCCTTGGATTGTGATGTTTTTTTAATATCCATAATAAAATCAAATAAAATCAAAAGCCCTTATCAAACCAGCTACACCTGAACAGTTAACAGGCTGTGATTACACCTTAAATCGGTTTTAACCTTTTGTCTGCTGAGATGCTGCTTTGTGCTTTGGTGTTTTCATTCCTGAAATTGAGACTGAGATTTATTAGATGACCTTTGTTTAGTGAAATTGTTGTCCTGCTTTGGTGTTCATTTAAAACGTTGTCATCATTTGCTTCTAGCCATTTAATCATCTGCACATGAACTACAAGCATGAAGGGAAATAATAAAACACCCTTGAAACATCTCCCTCTGGTCCTCAGGCTTTGGTGCCACTTGTCAAGGCTTGTAGTATCCAGTCCCTCACATGGTCCTTGGAGCTGGAATAGCATTGGCAGTGGACATGGATCAGAGGAATCAGCAACAAAATGAGAAACTGATAACGAGATCCAAACTGGAGCCAAAACCATCAGAGTAAAAACCGCTAACAGAAGCTCACAGATGATCCACTGGCTGACTTGAGGAAACCTGTTTTGTGGCCTCACAGATCACTAAACATCCAGATCTACCGGATCCCAGCCAATTTAGTACCTGGCAACCTCTGGTCCAGGCAACATATCAAAGACTACAGGATACTTTCCTGAAGATTTTCAGGCACTTAAGTCCTGTAAAGAACTTCCCAAGTGTGAAGCTCAACCTTTTTCAAACCATACCAGATTCCTGTCTCATGTCCTTCATATCAGACCTAACGTGAAACAAAAAATAAATAAACGCCGGTCCCAAATAGACGCCGGGTACTTTTTCATTACGGTATGTTTTTGTGTTGCGCCCAGACTGAATTCACAGTCATTTACGGTAATGATGTGTGTGTTTTTGGCGTAAGTCAGTCATCTTGTTGGCAAGACGAGAGATTATACTTTCTCCCCCCTGTCAGACATGCATACCGCATTGTTTGATGCTACGGACTGTACAGACGGATTACGGATGGAGTCAATGTGTCAGACTGAAGACACTGTCTGGTTTCCATAAGGACATGGGAGCAGTAGCGAAGTTACCAGTAATGTTAGTGTTGGGTGTTGTAAAAGTGCATTACTGTCAGCAGAACAGCGATCATAAATGTAGTGTGGATTATAATACCGGACATGTATTGGAAACATTTGGTAAATCTGCTTGTTGCACAACACTATTCTGATAGTGCTGCTGCTGCCTGCAAATGCTAACATTACTGCCGGTATAACGTTGCTATAATCAAACTGCTTCTTTCCAATCAAACACAAACAACTGAAAGTGAGCGATAGGCTAATGTTACTTGTTTGAAATACGGTATGGCTGTTTGGCAGAGGGAGAAGAGGAGAGCAATGAACTGGTAGCGTACCGGTAGTTGGATGACGATGATGATGATGATGATGAAGGACATCTCAGTTGTTTTTCTTTGTTCCAATCCATACTCTACAATTATACTAGGCATGTTCAAAACTGCCTGTATCTACCTTTTTGTGTGTACGAAGTACTATCATACTGGTTTAAATAAGCAATTTGAATAGTAATAATATTGTCCCAAATAGACGCCGGTCTCTTGTAGGCCATTTCTGAAAAAAATTTTGGTAAATAAATGCTCAGGCGTTTATTTTAAGTTTTACGATACTTCAACAGTCACAGATCAAGCTTTAAAGCTTCAGTGCCTACTGCCCAGGTGGGCTATCTCGTCGAAAGGGCCTTTCTGTGTGGAGTTTGCATGTTCTCCCCGTACCCCCCAGGGGGTTCCTCCGTACATAACCCCGCACTAAAAAAAAACATGCAGAAGATCGTCATCCGACCAGTGACGACAACATCTGAAGTTGGTCCAATGATGGTCCAATGAAGGTCCCCGGGCGCTGGAAAGAAATAGCGACCACTGCTCCTGGTCTGCCCCCTGGAGGAAAGGACAAGCCTGGATGGGTCAAATGCAGAGGACATATTTCACCGGCCACCGTCAGCATGAGTGTGTGTAGTGGCTGCATGCATGTGTTGTAGTGTGTTCGTGTGACAATAAAGACGGGCTTCCGTCGGGCTTCCGGGCTTCCGTCTGAAATATGAAAACACCACAAGAGGAAGTGGCCTATACCTCACTTAGATAAACATATGCATGTGGGGCAGAAGGTTGTTGGTTCAATCCCTGCATCAGACTCTGGTTTCAGAAAGGTTCACCGGGTAAGCTGCTGACTATAAGATAACAGCAGTGATTTGTTTTAATCATCAGTAGTTTGAACACTGATAGAAATAAGCTGATGAAGGAAGCTGGACAGTCCCTCACTCCAGCTCAGTGACAAAAACAGCTCCTTGGTGTGTCGCTCATCGCTGGTTCAAATCCCGCCTTTCCCCCTCTTGTTGTTGTCAGTGTGAACATAGTGTGAAGCTGATGTTCCAACAGCTCGCAGCTCAGCAAGATGAGTAGCTCAGTCTCTGTCTATACCGACAGTCTGACTGTGGGCTCGATCCCTGATGGAGGAGACATGTCTTTAACATGCCGTGTCTTTAACATGCCAGAACGACACGGCGCCTCCTACACGCAGATCCACAGAAACACACAGTGTGGACAGACTGCAAAGAAATCCAGAGCAACAGACCTGCTGCTACAGACTGCATCCATACAGTCTTTATGTGTCTTGCAAAGTTTTCAATTTCATGCCTGCCAGCCGCACTGGCACAAACACCTCACCAACAAAAAGTCAGTAAAGGTTCAGCTGTTTTTTACGCGAGTAAACAATTTGAATCAGTACTTTTACCAGTCATTTTTTTTACACAAGTAACAGTACTTAAGTAAAGAAAGTCTGTACTTTCCCCATCTCTGCTGTAGGGGGAGGGGAAGGGAGAGAGAGCACTGGGAGCACTTCAGCAGACACGCCTCCACAGTTTCAGAGCTGAGAATACTGCTTAGTTTTTCATTATTTTGAAACCTAATTTTATATATTTGTTGATATTTTTAATCGTTCAAATTTGGCTGGGTGGTTAACACATTGAGTGCCACAGCGCTTCAGTAAAATTGTCTGGAGCCTGTGCCAGATTCACTTCCATTCAGTTGAAAACAGCTATAGAATTTCTATTAGAGCTATATTGAGAGGGCTGGACTCTACTGAAACATTGAACACTCCTGCTTCTTCCAAAGAAGAAATTTTGTTTCTAGACAGTTCCATTATGAAATGACAGCCTCTGTAAGAAGTGCACTTTCAAGGGTTTTCTGCCGTTTTTTTTTACTTTTCAAGATGTAGTGACTTTTATGAATACTTTTTGCACTCTAATTTCGAGCACATTCACTGACTCTGGCTGGTGTTTTCTGATGTGGTGGCGTAGTGTGGTTTCTGTGCAGCCTGCTCCCCCCACCCCCCTCCCCCCTCCCCCCCCCCCTCCACCCCCGAGCTGCGGGCTCCTCCCCACACGCACAGAGACTCGTTTTTGCCCCGGACAGATCCCAGCGCGCAACAAGGAAGTGCCAAACGCGACTGAACGAAAAGGGCTTGGCCGTTCGGCTTCGGGTGCTGGCTTTCTGGCAGGGAATCATGTGGAGAAACAGATAGATAGAAGATAGATATAAGCAGAAGAGCTCAGTTGTGGGCACGGATGCAGCCGAGCCAACTGTCCGCTCCGCTGCAGACAGAGCAATCAATACGGCTCTGGCTGAAGCATGCATCGGTTTCCACTTTGATCACGGCTTTCTCCGCTGTCTCCTGTACAAAGTAAAGGATCTGAGGTGGGTGGAGCAGCTCCTGTGACGATGTTTAAGGTGGCGCCGTGTGATCCCTTGAAGGGATTCATGCTCACTGGCTAGGTACGACCTTAAACAGCAGAATTATGGAATAATATGAATTATGATTTTAGGACGTCCACAGACGTCCTTGGCACTCCTCGTTACTTTTTTTTAGGACGTCCACAGACGTCCTTGGCACTCAATGTGTTAATAACACATTTACCTGTGGTGTGACAAACTCAAAACACATTTGTTTTGGTTTCCAATAAATCTGTTTATTATAGTTGTAAAGACACAAAAAAAAGCCTAGTAGAATCTTCAGCCTGTCTCCCTCCACTCGTCCTCCTTCAGTTGAAGGTAGTGTAGCAGTAATGATCCACTGAGATGTTATCTGTATAACCACATTAGGCTGCAGCCTAGGATGGATTGTGCTCCTCATTGGCTTGGACAGGTCAGGCTCCACTGCCTTTACTCTGTAAGTGAATGGTAAATGGTAAATGGACTGCATTTATATAGCGCTTTTATCCAAAGCACTTTACAATGTGCCTACATTCACCCATTCACACACAGAGGGCGGCCAGCTGCCACGCAGGGTGCTGGCACAGCCATCGGGAGCAATTTGGGGTTCAGTGTCTCTTGCCCAAGGACACTTCAACGTGCGGACTGGAGGAGCCGGGGATCGAACCACCAACCTTCTGATTAGTGGACGACCTGCTCTACCTCCTGAGCCACAGCCGTGATGCTGTGCCTCACTTCACTCACAGCTATACACAAACACTATCTTATATACTCAGAGCGCTATACACAACCACTATTTTATATACTCAGAGAGCTATACACAAACACTATCTTATATACTCAGAGAGCTATACACAAACACTATCTTATATACTCAGAGAACTATACACAACCACTATCTTATACTCAGAGAGCTATACACAACCACTATCTTATATACTCAGAGAGCTATACACAACCACTATCTTATATACTCAGAGAGCTATACACAACCACTATCTTATATACTCAGAGAGCTATACACAAACACTATCTTATATACTCAGACAGATATACACAACCACTATCTTATATACTCAGATAACTATACACAACCACTATCTTATATACTCAGAGAGCTATACACAAACACTATCTTATATACTCAGACAGATATACACAACCACTATCTTATATACTCAGAGAACTATACACAACCACTATCTTATATACTCAGAGAGCTATACACAACCACTATCTTATATACTCAGAGAGCTATACACAACCACTATCTTATATACTCAGACAGATATACACAACCACTATCTTATATACTCAGAGAACTATAGACAACCACTATCTTATATACTCAGAGAGCTATACACAAACACTATCTTATATACTCAGACAGATATACACAACCACTATCTTTTATACTCAGAGAACTATACACAACCACTATCTTATATACTCAGAGAGCTATATACAAACACTATCTTATATACTCAGAGAGCTATACACAACCACTATCTTATATACTCAGAGAACTATACACAAACACTATCTTATATACTCAGATAGCTATACACAACCACTATCTTATATACTCAGAGAGCTATACACAACCACTATCTTATATACTCAGAGAGCTATACACAACCACTATCTTATATACTCAGATAGCTATACACAACCACTATCTTATATACTCAGACAGATATACACAACCACTATCTGATATACTCAGAGAGCTATACACATCCATTTACTATTTTATACTCACAACTATACACAACCATGTACTATCTTATACTCACAGCTACTGTATACACAACCATTTACTATTTTATACTCACAGCTATACACAACCACTATCTTATATACTCAGAGAGCTATACACAACCACTATCTTATATACTCAGAGAACTATACACAACCACTATCTTATATACTCAGAGAGCTATACACAACCACTATCTTATATACTCAGAGAGCTATACACAACCACTATCTTATATACTCAGAGAGCTATACACAACCACTATCTTATATACTCAGAGTGATATACACAACCACTATCTTATATACTCAGAGAGCTATACACAACCACTATATTATATACTTAGAGTGCTATACACAACCACTATCGTATATACTCAGAGAGCTATACACAACCACTATCTTATATACTCAGAGAGCTATACACAACCACTATCTTATATACTCAGACAGCTATACACAACCACTATCTTATATACTCAGATAGCTGTACACATACATTTACTATTTTATACTCACAACTATACACAACCATTTACTATCTTATACTCACAGCTATACACAACCATTTACTATTTTATACTCACAGCTATACACAACAACTATCTTATATACTCAGAGAGCTATACACAACCACTATCTTATATACTCATAGAGCTATACACAACCTATATCTTATATACTCAGAGAGCTATACACAACCATTTACTATTTCTCGTAACTCTCTCGTAACGGGACAAGCCCCGTCTTTTATTGTCACACGAACACCACAACACATGCATGCGGCCACAACACACTCATGCTGATGGTGGCCGGTGAAAAGTGTCCTCTGCATTTAACCCATCCAGGCATGTCCTTTCCTCCGGGGGGCAGGCCAGGAGCAGTGGTCGCTTTCTCGTACAGCGCCCGGGGACCAACTTCGGATGTTGTCGTCACTGGTCGGATGACGATGACGATGACGATCTGATCTTCTGCATGTTTTTAGTGGGGGGGTTATATACGGAGGAACCCCCTGGGGGAGCACGGGGAGAACATGCAAACTCCACACAGAGAGAAAGGCCCTTACGACGAGATACGCCACCTGGGCAGTAGGCACTGAAGATATGGGGGGGAACACACAACCACAGCGCCCACAGTGTCCCAGGCGAGAATCGAACTCAGGACCTTCTGACTGTGAGGCGACAGCTCTACCACTGAGCCACCATGCCCCCCTTGTGTATAGTTTTATACTCACAACTATACACAACCATTTACTATCTTATACTCACAGCTATACACAACCATTTACTATTTTATACTCACAGCTATACACAACCATTTACTATTTTATACTCACAGCTATACACAACCACTATCTTATATACTCAGAGAGCTATACACAACCATTTACTATTTTATACTCACAACTATACACAACCATTTACTATTTTATACTCACCTATACACAACCATTTACTATTTTATACTCAAAGCTATACACAACCATTTACTATTAATACTGGAAGCCATCAATCTAGATTTTCAGTGTACAGATTATCCAGGCAAACTCTTAAGGCCCAATTATGCTAAATTTTCATACAAAAATAAATTAGGTTTTGGTGTACTGTCACTGCCCACATACTTCCATACGTCTTTCACGTTGGTATCATGATTGAATACTAGTGGGCAGTAGAGAGAGAGAGAGAGTGTGTGTGTGTGTGTGTGTGTGTGTGTGTGTGTGTGTGTGTGTGTGTGTGTGTGTGGTAATGCTCCGTTCCATCCATATCCTTAAGCTTTCAGAAAACATGCAGAATTACTCACGAAATGAATTAAACGTTGAACATGATTGGGCCTTTATCAAATGCTTCATCAAATCAAATGCTTGATTTTTTTTAGACAAATATAAGTGAAGCTGATCCTACACTAGCCGATGCATTTCTTTATAAGTGAAGTTGATCCTACAGTAACAGTAGCCAATGCATTTCTTTATAAGTGAAAAAAAAAGAGAACAGGCCAGCACACTAAATGTCCTTTCAAAAGTTTAAATTCAATCTAACAGACAGCAGCGTTCGGTTCTTCAGCAACGGCCTTTTGGCTGAAACGTCCATTGCTGCTGTCTGTCCCAGATGACTTATTACACTTTTGAAAGGACATCTTACTGTGCTGGGGATAATATAAAATAGCTTGGATTGGTAACGCTTTATATTAAGGTTCTATTCATAAGCGTTAATTAATAGGTAATAAG